>NC_086446.1:723373374-723707836 GCF_028390025.1 Pseudophryne corroboree
TTGTGTATATTCACACTGCGCATATTCAGAAAACGGAAGCAGAACGCATGTATGAGAAGCAGAACCATACACATTCTGGAACATAGGTGCCGATTTATGTTTTTGCTGATGGGTGCTCGGCGGGAGCGGGAATGAACGGGCGGCCGCGGCAATGACAAATGCCCGTTACACATTATGCAACACACAGTAATGCCCATTACACATTATGCCACACACCGTAATGCCCATTACGCAATATTCCACACACTGTACCGTCAATTACATATTATGCCACACACAGTTATGGCCCTGACACTATTTTATGCCTCACACACAATAATGCTCCATACAGATGATGATTTTTTTAAATTACCTGCCTGTTGTCAGGGGTTTCATGCTCTGGGTTCCATGCTTGCTGGGGCTCCTGCGCGTTGCCAGGGGTTTCATGCGCATTGTCAGGGGCTTAGTGCGTGTTTCCAAGGGTCTCCAGCACATTGCCAGCAAAGTCTGGGAGGGTGGGAGCAGGCGGGCATCACTAAGTATACTGTGCTGCTAGCCCAGGGGCAAATGCAGGATTTTCCTGAGGGGGTTTCTGTACATGATTGTTAGGAGTAAATGCAGGTTTTGTTGGGGAGGGGTGGTGGGAGAGTTTCATACACATAGAACACATACCATGTACACCCACATAGAACACATACAAACACACACAAAGACAAACATATAACACACACAAACACATAGAACACAAAAAAAACATAGAACACACACAAAGACACACATATAACACATACACACAAACACATAGAACACACGGGTGGTCTTCAGTATGCTGCCGGCTGGGATCCCGGCGACCAGCATACCGGCGCAGGGATCCCGACCGCCGGCATGCCGACACATATTCTCCCTCTTGGGGGTCCACGACCCCTCCCCCCCCCCCCCCCCTGGAGGGAGAATAAATAGCTACGCGCGCCACCGTGCCCGCAGCATGGCGGGAGCAGCGAACCCGCAAGGGGCTTCTTAGCGCTGTATGCCGGCGGTTGGGATCCCGGTGCTGGTATGCTGGCCCCCGGGATCCCGGCCACCAGCCACTCATACTACACCCGAACACACACACATAGAGCACAGACACACCTACATATACAGTATACAGTAGCTGTTTCCCCCCGTGCTCAGCCCGCTCAGCCCCCGCAGCCCCCGCAGTGGATTGAGATGCGCTGGGGGCTGCGGAAGGACTTTCGTATATTGCATGTAAAAAAATCCTTAAAATGCCTGCCGCCGGTAAGACAAGCGCTAGAGGTCAAATGTGACCTCTAGCGTTTGTCTCCTCCTTGGTGGCGGCTATTTTTGGTAGGTCTTTTTATACTGTAATGTACAGAAGCCCTTCCGCAGCCCCCAGAGCGTCTCAATCCACTGTGGGATCTGTGGCGGGGCTAGCTTTAGTAGGTAGTGGGCCTGGGAGCACCCACGGAATCGGCGCCTATGTTCTGGAAGCATCTACACTGAGGGTCAGACAGGAGAAGCAGAGTTGTGATGAGGTATTCTCACACAGGCACGGATGTGTTCATGAAAATGCAGGCATCACATATCACCACCAGTGGTCATGTCTTTTAAACATACTGTCGTATCAGACATGTGTCTGTGTGTATATGTAGATAATCTGACTTGTAGCACACAAAACGGTTATGCTACCCGCTCAGGAGGACCGTAATTAGGGGTGGGTAAGCAGTGCCACCAACCAGGATATAGGACCATTGGGAACATGGAATGACAATCTGCAGCCTAGACATCCGCCCCAGAGCCACCTAGAGTGTCCTGCCGGGTCAGCTGCTTCCTGGTCCTGGAAGCCTAACTGCATACATGCCGACATCCTGGCTACTCTCTCTGGGAGAGAGCAGCCAGGTCGGTTCTGCAGGGGGGCGGTGCAGGCCTATGACGTGCATGAAGGCGGTGCGGAGGCAGAATGGGGGCGGTGTGGAGGCGTAACAGGGCAGGGTTATTGTGGCACATCATTTAAGCCACGTCCCTGCTCTGTAATGCCACGATTACCGGCACTATACAGTAGGAGCCGTGGCTATGATGACGCGATTCAGCATGAATCGCGTCATCGACTTCCTGGACCACCCACTCTACTCACTAAGTGGGCGGCTGGGCAGGGGGGGGACCTGAAAAATCTGGAGACTTACCTGCTTTTTCAGGGGGCCAGGAGGGTCACACGATTTTCGGGAGCCTCCCGGCCATTCCGGGAGAGTAGGCAAGTATGTCTAACTGTCATTGTTCAAACATGCCCAGATTTATAAAGCCTTGGAGAGTGATGAATAGCACAGTGATAAGGTATCAGCCAATCAGCTCCTAACTGCCACGTTACAGGCTGTTTAAAATATGACAGTTAGGAGCTGGTTGGTTGGTACTTTATCACCGTGCAATTTATCACTCTCCTAGGCTTGATAAATCTGGGCCTTATTCAGGTTTGTTAATAAACCAAAAAAGTACACTAATAGGCAAAACCATGTGCACTGCAGGTGGGGCAGATGTAACATGTGCAGAGAGATTTAGATTTGGGTAGAGTGTGTTTAAACTAAAATCTAAATTGCAGTGTAACAATAAAGCAGCCAGTTTTTACCCTGCAGAGAAACAATATTACCCACCCAAATCTAACTCTCCCTGCAAATGTTACATCTGCCCACCTGCAGTGCAACGTAGTTTTGCCCATTAGTGTGCTGTTTTGGTTTGCAAACAAACCTGAATAACCCTGAATACCTACATCTCTGAATCCGCCCCTTACACTCTATAGGCTTTGACAGAACCGGCCCTAACCAATATGATGCCCTAGGCAAGATTTTGGCTGGTGCCCCCTAGCACCACCGCTGATTCTGCCTCTGACCTTGCACCTCTTTCCCAGCACCATTACCCCTCACCCATAGCAGTCCTTGTACCCCCTATATTTTAAATAGGAACAGTTCGCACATTTGACGCACAGCCCAAAAAGGGGCATCTTCTTGCTGGGAAGGGGCATGGCCACACAATAGTGACCCCAATTCCAATTACGCCACACAGTACTGCAACTTTATTCACATTTTATCTTGCGATAGTGTCCATAATTTATATTACATCCCACAGTAGTATCACTTTAACTTATAAACGTTACTCCTCACAATAGAGCCCCTTATTCACATTACATCACACTGATATGCTCCTTATTCACATTACACCACACCTTATTGCTCTTTATTCACATTAGACAACACAGTAGTGCCCTTTCTATATGCAACGCCACATAGTAGAGCACCTTATACACATAATGCCACACATTAGTAATGCATTTATACACAATTCCACACAGTAATGCCCCTTACACATATGAGACACATTAATGTCCTTATAAACATAATGCACCTTACACATTATGACAACCTTTATTAATGCCCTTTTATACATAATGTCCCTTACACATATGCCGCACATTATTAATGCCCTTATACACATAATGACACACATAGTGCCCCCTACACATTTGCTGCACATTATTAGTGCCCCTATACACATAATGACACACATACAGTAGTACCCTGTTACACATATGCCGCACATTATTAATGCCCTTATACACATAATGACACACATAGTGGCCCTTTACACATATGTTGCACATTATTAATGCATTTTACATGACACACATAATGCTCCTTACACATATTCCGAACACTACTGCACAACCAACCGACTCACATGCACACAGCACTCACACTTCCACTAACACTGTGACCTCTGTCTCTGTTTGGATACAGATGTGTCCTCACAAATCTTGCATCAATGCTAATGTCGGGCACCTTTTTGTAATGAAAATACATCTTATTTGCATTGCTATGTGGATAGGATGCACAAGCAGCTTCTGCTGATTAAACTGATATGCAGCATGCCTATATACTGTGTGAGACTGTGGCTGTATCTGCATATGAAATGCTACATACAGAATATAGGCATGCTGCATATCATTTTAATCAGCAGAAGCTGATGATGCCCCTAGGCATATCAAATGCCCTAGGCAATTGCCTAGTTTGCCTATGCCTATGGCCGGCTGTGGGCTTTGACTAGAGATTTGGAGCAGTTAACATACAGGCAAGGCTGTTTCTAGCCAATTTGGCTCCCAGTGCGAGACTTAAAAATGCGCCCCCCCCCCACTAATTGACATTAAAAAAATGCCCCCCCCCCCCCATATAGATATAGAAAGAAAAAGTATGCACGCGCTAGAAGCGCGCGCTCCCGGTAAGGGGCACGGCCTCAATAAAATGGGCATGGTCTCGTTAAAATGGGCGTGGTCTCATCTGAAAAGACTACCTTACACGCCAGTTTTTGACCTTGCGCCGACAGATCATGGTGACCACAGGGAAAAAATAAAAAAATTATATCATGCCATACACTGCAAAGCCCTTGATACATAAATCCCCATTTTACACAGTACGGCAGGCAAGAGTCCCCATTTTACACATTACAGCAGGCACGTGTCCCCATTTTACACAATACGGCAGACAAGAGTCCCCATTTAATACATTAGGCATGCAAGAGTCCCCATTTTATTAATTCGGCAGGTGGCAGAGGAGGAGGGGTGGGTGGGGAGGAGAGAGAGAGAGAGAGTTTGAAGAGGTTCTTCCCGCTCTTCGGGCCGCGTCTCCCTTGTCGCTAGTGATGAGCGGGTTCGGTTTCTCGGAAACCCCCCCGAACTTCACGCTTTTCACACGGGTCCGAGGCAGACTCGGATCTTCCCGCCTTGCTCGGCTAACCCGAGCGCGCCCGAACGTCATCATCCCGCTGTCGGATTCTCGCGAGGCTCGTATTCTATCGCGAGACTCGGATTCTATATAAGGAGCCGCGCGTCGCCGCCATTTTCACACGTGCATTGAGATTGATAGGGAGAGGACGTGGCTGGCGTCCTCTCCGTTTAGATAGAGAGTGAGACACTTGATTTACTGGAGCATTAGGAGTACTCAGAGAGTGCAGAGTTTTGCTGATAGTTATACTAGTGACCACCAGTTTTATTTATTATTTAATATAATCCGTTCTCTGCCTGAAAAAAAACGATACACAGTCACATACCATATCTGTGCTCAGCCTCAGTGTGCTGCATGATAATATCATCTATGTATATCTGACTGTGCTGAGTAGTGCTCACTGCTCACACAGCTTAATTGTGGGGGAGACTGGGGAGCAGTTATAGCAGGAGTACATATTTAACAGTGCACACTTTTGCTGCCAGAGTGCCAGTGTGACTGACCAGCAGTGGCGTCACAAGGGGGGTGCGGGGGGTGCGGCCCGCTCCCGGGTGTCACCCGCCGAGGGGTGACACCAAAATGCTGGTCCCTGCTTAGAGACAGGAGCTGAGTGCTGCACTGTTATATTAAGTGCAGCAGTCGGCTCCTGTCACTGTGTAGGAGCCAGCAATGCAGGCACAGCACTCCCCAGGAGTGAGCCTGCACCTCCTAACCCCCCAAGTTGAAAAAAAAAACGGGTGTCGGGACGCGAAGCCACGCCCCTTCCGGGAAGCCACGCCCCGTTCAAGTAATTCAAGCTGATAAACAAGGGATGCCAGTCCGCGAAGCCCCGCCCCTTCCCCCGAAGCCCCACCCCCTCTTTTGCCGCCGCACAGGGTGTCTAAGAGGTGAGTGACGCCTCTGCTGACCAGCAGTGACCACCAGTATATTGTCTGCCTGAAAAAGTTAAACACTCGTGTGGTGTTTTTTTTTTTTATTCTATAAACGCATTCTGCTGACAGTGTCCAGCAGGTCCGTCATTCATTATATTTCTATCTTCTTCATACTAGTAGTTTAGGAGTCTGCAGTGCTGACAGTGTCCAGCAGGTCCGTCATTATATAATATATACCTGTCCTGCAGTAGTGATATATATATATATTTTTTATATCATTATCATCCAGTCTATACTAGCAGACGCAGTACGGTAGTCCACGGCTGTAGCTACCTCTGTGTCGGCAGTCGCTCGTCCATAATTGTATACCTACCTGTGGTGGTTTTTTTTTTTTTCTATCTTCTTCATACTAGTAGTTTAGGAGTCTGCAGTGCTGACAGTGTCCAGCAGGTCCGTCATTATATAATATATACCTGTCCTGCAGTAGTGATATATATATATATATATTATATCATTATCATCCAGTCTATACTAGCAGACGCAGTACGGTAGTCCACGGCTGTAGCTACCTCTGTGTCGGCACTGGCAGTCGCTCGTCCATAATTGTATACCTACCTGTGGTGGTTTTTTTTTTTCTATCTTCTTCATACTAGTAGTTTAGGAGTCTGCAGTGCTGACAGTGTCCAGCAGGTCCGTCATTATACAATATATACCTGTCCTGCAGTAGTGATATATATATATTTTTTATATCATTATCATCCAGTCTATACTAGCAGACGCAGTACGGTAGTCCACGGCTGTAGCTACCTCTGTGTCGGCAGTCGCTCGTCCATAATTGTATACCTACCTGTGGTGGGTTTTTTTTTCTATCTTCTTCATACTAGTAGTTTAGGAGTCTGCAGTGCTGACAGTGTCCAGCAGGTCCGTCATTATACAATATATACCTGTCCTGCAGTAGTGATATATATATATTTTTTATATCATTATCATCCAGTCTATACTAGCAGACGCAGTACGGTAGTCCACGGCTGTAGCTACCTCTGTGTCGGCAGTCGCTCGTCCATAATTGTATACCTACCTGTGGTGGTTTTTTTTTTTTTCTATCTTCTTCATACTAGTAGTTTAGGAGTCTGCAGTGCTGACAGTGTCCAGCAGGTCCGTCATTATACAATATATACCTGTCCTGCAGTAGTGATATATATATATATTTTTTATATCATTATCATCCAGTCTATACTAGCAGACGCAGTACGGTAGTCCACGGCTGTAGATACCTCTGTGTCGGCAGTCGCTCGTCCATAATTGTATACCTACCTGTGGTGGTTTTTTTTCTTTCTATCTTCTTCATACTAGTAGTTTAGGAGTCTGCAGTGCTGACAGTGTCCAGCAGGTCCGTCATTATACAATATATACCTGTCCTGCAGTAGTGATATATATATATTTTTTATATCATTATCATCCAGTCTATACTAGCAGACGCAGTATGGTAGTCCACGGCTGTAGCTACCTCTGTGTCGGCAGTCGCTCGTCCATAATTGTATACCTACCTGTGGTGGGTTTTTTTTTTCTATCTTCTTCATACTAGTAGTTTAGGAGTCTGCAGTGCTGACAGTGTCCAGCAGGTCCGTCATTATACAATATATACCTGTCCTGCAGTAGTGATATATATATATGTTTTATATCATTATCATCCAGTCTATACTAGCAGACGCAGTACGGTAGTCCACGGCTGTAGCTACCTCTGTGTCGGCAGTCGCTCGTCATCCATAAGTATACTAGTATCCATCCATCTCCATTGTTTACCTGAGGGGCCTTTTAGTTGTGCCTATTAAAATATGGAGAACAAAAATGTTGAGGTTCAAAAATAGGGAAATATCAAGATCCACTTCCACCTCGTGCTGAAGCTGCTGCCACTAGTCATGGCCGAGACGATGAAATGCCATCAACGTCGTCTGCCAAGGCTGATGCCCAATGTCATAGTACAGAGCATGTAAAATCCAAAACACCAAATATCAGTAAAAAAAGGACTCAAAAATCTAAAATAAAATCGTCGGAGGAGAAGCGTAAACTTGCCAATATGCCATTTACCACACGGAGTGGCAAGGAACGGCTGAGGCCCTGGCCTATGTTCATGGCTAGTGGTTCAGCTTCACATGAGGATGGAAGCACTCAGCCTCTCGCTAGAAAAATGAAAAGACTTAAGCTGGCAAAAGCACAGCAAAGAACTGTGCGTTCTTCGAAATCACAAATCCACAAGGAGAGTCCAATTGTGTCGGTTGCGATGCCTGACCTTCCCAACACTGAACGTGAAGAGCATGCGCCTTCCACCATTTGCACGCCCCCTGCAAGTGCTGGAAGGAGCACCCGCAGTCCAGTTCCTGATAGTCAGATTGAAGATGTCAGTGTTGAAGTACACCAGGATGAGGAGGATATGGGTGTTGCTGGCGCTGGGGAGGAAATTGACCAGGAGGATTCTGATGGTGAGGTGGTTTGTTTAAGTCAGGCACCCGGGGAGACACCTGTTGTCCGTGGGAGGAATATGGCCATTGACATGCCTGGTGAAAATACCAAAAAAATCAGCTCTTCAGTGTGGAAGTATTTCAACAGAAATGCGGACAACATTTGTCAAGCCGTGTGTTGCCTTTGTCAAGCTGTAATAAGTAGGGGTAAGGACGTTAACCACCTCGGAACATCCTCCCTTATACGTCACCTGCAGCGCATTCGTCATAAGTCAGTGACAAGTTCAAAAACTTTGGGCGACAGCGGAAGCAGTCCACTGACCAGTAAATCCCTTCCTCTTGTAACCAAGCTCACGCAAACCACCCCACCAACTCCCTCAGTGTCAATTTCCTCCTTCCCCAGGAATGCCAATAGTCCTGCAGGCCATGTCACTGGCAATTCTGACGAGTCCTCTCCTGCCTGGGATTCCTCCGATGCATCCTTGCGTGTAACGCATACTGCTGCTGGCGCTGCTGTTGTTGCTGCTGGGAGTCGATGGTCATCCCAGAGGGGAAGTCGTAAGACCACTTTTACTACTTCCACCAAGCAATTGACTGTCCAACAGTCCTTTGCGAGGAAGATGAAATATCACAGCAGTCATCCTGCTGCAAAGCGGATAACTGAGGCCTTGGCATCCTGGGCGGTGAGAAACGTGGTTCCGGTATCCAACATTACTGCAGAGCCAACTAGAGACTTGTTGGAGGTACTGTGTCCCCGGTACCAAATACCATCTAGGTTCCATTTCTCTAGGCAGGCGATACCGAAAATGTACACAGACCTCAGAAAAAGACTCACCAGTGTCCTAAAAAATGCAGTTGTACCCAATGTCCACTTAACCACGGACATGTGGACAAGTGGAGCAGGGCAGACTCAGGACTATATGACTGTGACAGCCCACTGGGTAGATGTATTGACTCCCGCTGCAAGAACAGCAGCGGTGGCACCAGTAGCAGCATCTCGCAAACGCCAACTCTTTCCTAGGCAGGCTACGCTTTGTATCACCGCTTTCCAGAATACGCACACAGCTGAAAACCTCTTACGGCAACTGAGGAAGATCATCGCAGAATGGCTTACCCCAATTGGACTCTCCTGTGGATTTGTGGCATCGGACAACGCCAGCAATATTGTGTGTGCATTAAATATGGGCAAATTCCAGCACGTCCCATGTTTTGCACATACCTTGAATTTGGTGGTGCAGAATTATTTAAAAAACGACAGGGGCGTGCAAGAGATGCTGTCGGTGGCCAGAAGAATTGCGGCACACTTTCGGCGTACAGGCACCACGTACAGAAGACTGGAGCACCACCAAAAATGCCTGAACCTGCCCTGCCATCATCTGAAGCAAGAAGTGGTAACGAGGTGGAATTCAACCCTCTATATGCTTCAGAGGTTGGAGGAGCAGCAAAAGGCCATTCAAGCCTATACAACTGAGCACGATATAGGAGGTGGAATGCACCTGTCTCAAGCGCAGTGGAGAATGATTTCAACGTTGTGCAAGGTTCTGCAACCTTTTGAACTTGCCACACGTGAAGTCAGTTCAGACACTGCCAGCCTGAGTCAGGTCATTCCCCTCATCAGGCTTTTGCAGAAGAAGCTGGAGACATTGAAGGAGGAGCTAACACAGAGCGATTCCGCTAGGCATGTGGGACTTGTGGATGGAGCCCTTAATTCGCTTAACAAGGATTCACGGGTGGTCAATCTGTTGAAATCAGAGCACTACATTTTGGCCACCGTGCTCGATCCTAGATTTAAAACCTACCTTGGATCTCTCTTTCCGGCAGACACAAGTCTGCTGGGGTTCAAAGAACTGCTGGTGAGAAAATTGTCAAGTCAAGCGGAACGCGACCTGTCAACATCTCCTCCTTCACATTCTCCCGCAACTGGGGGTGCGAGGAAAAGGCTCAGAATTCCGAGCCCACCCGCTGGCGGTGATGCAGGGCTTTCTGGAGCGACTGCTGATGCTGACATCTGGTCCGGACTGAAGTACCTGACAACGATTACGGACATGTCGTCTACTGTCACTGCATATGATTCTCTCCCCATTGAAAGAATGGTGGAGGATTATATGAGTGACCGCATCCAAGTAGGCACGTCAGACAGTCCGTACTTATACTGGCAGGAAAAAGAGGCAATTTGGAGGCCCTTGCACAAACTGGCTTTATTCTACCTAAGTTGCCCTCCCACAAGTGTGTACTCCGAAAGAGTGTTTAGTGCCGCCGCTCATTAACATGAATTATAATCAATTCCTCCGTGGAGACATTCACCAGCAGCAATTGCCTCCACAAAGTACACAGGGAGCTGAGATGGTGGATTCCAGTGGGGACGAATTGATAATCTGTGAGGAGGGGGATGTACACGGTGATATATCGGAGGATGATGATGAGGTGGACATCTTGCCTCTGTAGAGCCAGTTTGTGCAAGGAGAGATTAATTGCTTCTTTTTTGGTGGGGGTCCAAACCAACCCGTCATTTCAGTCACAGTCGTGTGGCAGACCCTGTCACTGAAATGATGGGTTGGTTAAAGTGTGCATGTCCTGTTTATACAACATAAGGGTGGGTGGGAGGGCCCAAGAACAATTCCATCTGGCACCTCTTTTTTCTTTCATTTTACTTTGCGTCATGTGCTGTTTGGGGAGTAGTTTTTGGAAGGGCCATCCTGCGTGACACTGCAGTGCCACTCCTAGATGGGCCTTGTGTTTGTGTCGGCCACTTGGGTCGCTTATCTTAGTCACACAGCTACCTCATTGCGCCTCTTTTTTTCTTTGCGTCATGTGCTGTTTGGGGGGTGTTTTTTGGAAGGGCCATCCTGCGTGACACTGCAGTGCCACTCCTAGATGGGCCAGGTGTTTGTGTCGGCCACTAGGGTCGCTTAGCTTACTCACACAGCTACCTCATTGCGCCTCTTTTTTTTCTTCTTTGCATCATGTGCTGTTTGGGGGGTGTTTTTTGGAAGGGCCATCCTGCGTGACACTGCAGTGCCACTCCTAGATGGGCCAGGTGTTTGTGTCGGCCACTTGGGTCGCTGAGCTTAGTCATCCAACGACCTCGGTGCAAATTTTAGGACTAAAAATAATATTGTGAGGTGTGAGGTGTTCAGAATAGACTGAAAATGAGTTGAAATTATGGTTATTGTGGTTAATAATACTTTGGGATCAAAATGACCCCCAAATTCTATGATTTAAGCTGTTTTTTAGGGTTTTTTAAAAAAAACACCCGAATCCAAAACACACCCGAATCCGACAAAAAAAATTCGGTGAGGTTTTGCCAAAACGCGTTCGAACCCAAAACACGGCCGCGGAACCGAACCCAAAACCAAAACACAAAACCCGAAAAATTTCCGGTGCTCATCACTACTTGTCGCGCCGGCCCTTCCTGTAGCTTGGCTCCCCCTCCTCCCTTTTCCTGAGTACCCAGCTCGGGGGGCGGAGTTTTGCGGAATGACGCAATTGCGTTGTGATGTCACAACGCAACCGCGTCATTTTGCGAAAAACTCCGGCCCCCGAGCTGGGTACTCGGGAAGAGGGAGGAGGGGGGCAACAGAGAGCAGCAGATGTGCCGTGGCGGGTGCCCCGTGCGGTTGCACGGCTCGCTTGCTGCAAGAAACGGCACTGTATACAGTATATGGTAGTATGTTGTAAGTGACTGAAAACTATATTCTGATTAACCAAAGCTTCTCTCAACTTCAAGGTATGGCAAGACGGTACAGTGCACCCTAAAATAACAATTCCTTTCCAGTTTAATTCCACTGCAAAATGTTCTTATTTGATCTCTATTATCTGATCTTAAAGAAAAACAAAATCAAGAAATCAATGCAAGAAAACCAGACTGCATGTAATTCTGAATGAATCCTCTCAGTAGCTTGTCAAAATGATTTCATTAGTGCTCTCTCCAGCACTGGCAAATTACAAAAAGCAGTAATGTTACCTAAAATGACTGTGCCATCATAAGCCTGCATTAAACTCTCAGTAGTTGCAATTGGATTTGCAAAAATGGATGTCACACTGCCGTCTGCACTCTGCACGTCTTCCAGGATCAGGCTGGGTCACCCTAACTATAAGTGAGGCTCATACGGGGACACATATGTTCCACAAACATATTATAGCACTTTCTTAAGTGGTGATGCTTTTAGCCGAGTGCTGTAACAAATCTCACAGTTATCTTCAGAAAATCCATATGCTCAGTCGCAGTTATTCCTGCCAAGATTTTAAATGACTGGTTAATTAAAACATAGCGATGAACTTGCAGCACGCTTCATTTGCTCTTACATCGTACAAGCTCATATTACAGTATAGAACAACAAAAGAAAAACAAAATAATACATTTTCAACAATTTTCTAGTGAGAAACATTCAGAAGATACAATATAATTTTTTTTTCTAAATTTCGCTTTATTAAGAGAACAATATGTCTGCATCACATTTCAATCTAAAGTAGACTTTTGTACAAAGTAATGGGAATTATAAACTAATTACATGTGTATTTCAGGGGGAACAAGAAACAAACTGGTAATTGTAGTACGCAGAGTATACAGGGCCTGATCACTCGTCTGCGAATTTGCAGAGGTTTGTGATCAGATAGTCGCCGCCCATAGTAAGTGAAAACCCACCCCATGCAAGTCTGCATACACCTTGCGAAAATATCTGCATACACCGGTCAGCTGCAAATCCGTTCGCAACTCTAATCATTGAATGATTTTTCCAGTCTATGCAGTGTGTGCGTAGCCCAGGACTTACTCCTACAGTGAGATAGAAACAGGCTGATCGGGCCGGAGCTGACGTCACACACCCTCCCTGAAAACGCTTGGGCACGTCTGCGTTTTTACTGACACTCCCAGAAAATGGGCAGTTACCATCCCCAAACGCATTTTCCTGTCAACTTGCATACGCCTAGCGATCAAAAAAGACGTTGGATCTTTTCTCAGTTTGGCCTCGCGCGATTGCATTATGATCCATACACATGCGCAGTCGATCGATAATCGGCCGCCTTGTAAATTTGCACAACATCGATCTGGTCTGAATTAGGCCCACAGTTCGCTTGTTATATAATGTTTTATATAATATTTATATTTATATAATTGTTATATAATGTGCATTATCTAAGCATATTTACAATGTTACAGCACCTGGAGGTCTACCGGTTGCCCATGTGACATATGTGATGGAAATAATGGTAAAACCTTTGGCGCACATAAGACCAACCACTTTTATATCTCGGGTATTCGCAAAGGTTCTTTGGGAGATTGTTATTTGTAAACAACATTCTATCTCTCATATTTCCAAACGTATCTCCTCTAAGATGGAAATCTTGGATGTCAACGTTGGGTTTGGTATATTTTGTTGAAATTCATTGTGTCGACATGAGAATGTCAACATGGGCATGATGTAGATACTTACCAAGTCAGCATTCCTCATGTAGACACTGATGAAATGTCAACATGATTAGAATATCAACAATACTTTCTTGGCGGTCTAGTGGTAGCCTACCTGACTTGGTGCTCCAGTTGTGTCTTCTGGGTCTGGTGATCAGCTGACGGTGACTTTCATCTGATCTTCTGGTGCTTCCTTCCTCTTAGTGCCTAACCCAGGTGGCCCTGCATGAAATGGTAAAATTGATTATGAATATTGGTGCAACTTGTTTCCATTTTTCCCCTCCTCTTGATCTCCCAGGTCAGCAGAATCCCTGATTTAGTAAAAAAAATTCTGTCAATAGTTATTTTTCCCCTCAGGTTGTGGGATCAAGCAACCAAACCTTTTTGCTCTTTTGCTCTTCTCCATCACTCTCCCCAATGTGGGACAAGCCAAATTTCCCTCCCGGACTAGACTATAAAACCTTTGGTCACTAGATCAAAAGTGGTCTTCTTTTCCTTACAGATACCCACTCCCGAACTTCCTATGCTTTTCTGTTAGAGATATTGTATATACCGTATCATCTTCCTTCACATATCAATGGTATGAATGGTCGACAATGTTAAGTTCGACACTCATTAGGTTGACCACTATTGGTCGACATTGACATAGTCGTCATGGACTAATGGTCAACACGTGAAAATGGTCGACTACCATTGCACTCGGCACTGGTAACCGTTTCCAATCATCGTCCACGTGGATTGTAAAGTATGAAAAAGTTCCAAAAAAAGAAAAATAATGTGAAAACCGCATGTCGACCTTTTCACGTGTCAACCATTTTCACATGTCGACCATTTGTCCATGTAGACCATGTCAATGTCGACCAATAGTGGTCAACCTAATGAGTGTCGACCTTAACAATGTCGACCATCTGAACGGATACCCATATCAATATATTAAAATGTAAAAATTTGCAGCTTTTATCATTTGGTCACCAACCCCCAACTCTCACAGCAGCAGACAACATTTGCGTCGCTGTGTTGACTCCGCTCCTCTGTGATAGGTCTACATTCTACTGTTCATCATCTTTTACTCTCACATAGAACCCTTCCTTAAGATAAAGATTAACTGGATTTGGATTGTGACACAGGGGAGACCTCTGACCTAGACACTTGGGAACAGATTCAAATCAATTTTGTTTCTTCAGCGTCTTCAGAGGGTTATTCAGGTTTGTTAGCAAACCAAAAAAGTTAGCAATTGAGCAAAACCATGTTGCACTGCAGGTGGGGCAGATGTAACATGTGCAGAGAGAGTTAGATATGGGTGGGTTATATTGTGTCTGTGCAGGGTAAATACTGGCTGCTTAATTTCTATACTACAATTTAGATTTCAGTTTGAACACACCCCATAAAAATCTAAATCTCTCTGCACATGTTACATCTGCCCCACCTGCAGTGCCACATGGTTTTGCCCAGTTGCTAACTTTTTTGGTTTGCTAAAAAAACATAAAAATCCCCTCAGTCTGTATCAGAGAAATTTCCCTGAAAATTGTCGTACGTTACTATTTGGTCCCACAGTGTATCCACATATTATTTTTGCCGATATCTTGGTGATGGCTTCTCTATGTTATTTTATTTTTGTGTGTAACTGTTATAATATTGTTTTTGTTAGTCACATACAATTTAGTGGATGGTTATGCACTGTGTACCCCCTCTCTACTCATCTTAATTCTGTTCTCCCCTTTGCTCTATTGGAAATGATGTGTGTGCAGTTGTTGACAGTGAAGAGTAATATAGGCACACACCAGCGGATGACTCAAACTATGAACAGCCCAGTTACCTAACTAGTGGTGTTGGTTTATTGAAAGATACCAGGTACAGCTGTACTCACTGTTATATGTACACTGGTGATGGAGTGAAACTTGAGTGGAGTGGGGTTTTAAACAGCTTGTCAGCCAGTGAGTGGATACTGCAGACGGATAGTGATGCCAGGATGCTGGAACAGCATCATATTACCCAGGTCTCTCATAGGAGCTAAGCAGGAGACAGTCTCAAGATAGCTCCCGCACATGCTCTGCAGAGATCTCTGTAGTCATCTTGGGATAGGGCATGAAGCCTCCCTGGAGAACATGAAGACTGGAGTCACTATAGTTACACACAACTCTTTCAACACCCTCAAGTGTTATTTATAAAATCCCACAACAATCTTTTTTTATTTTTTATACAATATTTTTAATTTACATCTTTCTTGTGTATGTAAGCTCTGTGAGGCTGGGGCTGATAATCAGCTGTGCTGTGTGTCCTGTTCTGACCTAAGCTAACAGGTAATAACAGAAAAAAGTATAATATTACACCAGCTTCCTGCTTCAGTACTTGTCTAATTTACCTGAGACTTCCATAGATCAGGAACGTTTTCAAGGATACCAGGAGAGTAGAAACCCTCTGCATCCCATTCACTCTGCAGTGAAGTGGGCAGGCAGGGCTGTGATGAGACAATTTGCTGTGAACTGCACCATTGTTGTTGTTGCTCCTCCTCCTCCTGCTGCAAAATGCAGTAAAGTGATCGATTTTACTGCATGTTGCAAAATACAATAGATTTGCTTGATTAATGAGCTCAAACTGTCCATGCAAATGATCAAGTTGATGACACTAATGCACATAGCATATTGCTGCTGTAATATGCAATAAATAGTTTCCAATGAGTAGATTTTAAAATTTCTCAGCCTGTTAAATGTACAGTAGTAACAACCAGGGCCGGCTCAGGGTCTTTTTGCGCCCCGGGCGGCCATAGAGGGCGTGGCTTCATACAGGGGGCGTGGTCAGTTACGCCCCCTGTACAGTAGTAGCGCCGCTGAAATGATGTGTGGTGCGCGATGACGTCAATTCGCACCGCACAGCAAAGGTCCTCTTCACGAAGGAAAACTAGGCGCTACTAGTTCCCTTCGTGGAGAGGACCTTTTCTGTGCGGTGCGCGATGACGTCAACGCGCACCGCACATCATTACAGAAAAGGTCCTCTCCACGAAGGGAAACTAGACGCGTAGCGTCTAGTTTCCCTTCACAGCGGGAAGGCGGCGCCCCGGGCAAAAGTCCTGTTTGCCCGTGGCAAGATCCGCTACTGGTAACAACCACCAGTAGTATGTCTGTTTCTTTATACATTATACTTGCTTCCTTTTGTTCATCTTCACGTCACATTGATTATAATAACAATGTGATATATTATTTTTCTAGATCATTGTCCGAGTGGAATGAAACCAGCCAGCAGCAACCAGTCTATTGCAATTGTTGGCGCTGTCACTTCCCCTCCTGCAACAGTATTGGGCATGGATTCTGAATCATCACAGACTCTAGTACCACCGTACCACATGTTGGCACTGTCTCCAATCAAGATACCGTTAATAGCGTCTCAATTGCCTGGTAAGTTTTTATATCATATATTGTACTGTGAGACATCTAACATTTCAAAATACAGCATTTTATGTAACGCAAAGGGTTAAACGAGTTGGATAGCTGTTAAGCCTCAAAGAAAGGATATATGTGATACCGAAGCTTCATAGAATAGGTTTCCCCCGGTGCTACCATATTGATACTACTCCTGTTGTTTCTGACTTTGTCTCATTTTAGCCTAACTATGCCTTTTGCTGTCAATTTATCCACAATCTAGAAAAGTCATGTCGGGAGCACTGAGATTAGCAAGCCTTTGGTGAAAAGCATGTATCAGCGTAATATGGACATCAAATGTTGGCGTGATTCACTTTTTGTGGGTTTGATATTGCACATCCAGTGGCAGTTATGGAAAATTGTAATAAAAAAAAGAAAAGAAAATGTAAAATAAAATACTATATAAAACTTTCTCTTCTGACCAGTATACAATGCAGTGCCTGTGACCAAAACAAGAATGCACGGGGTCCTATTTTGGCAAATACCATGCACTAGGCCAGTGCAATGTATTCTAGGCAAAATTTTACAATGTCACTCTGCTTCACTCAGATATCCTCACAAGAGACTTTTGGGGAGAAAATAATAATTCTTACCTGCTCCTGGCTGGCGAGGCTACAGTCCGGATACATGGATGTCTGATGCAAGACACTGACTGTGCAGAATCCACTGCTGAAAAATATCTAGATCAGGGTGGGGGGGCTAAATATTTCATGATTAGCATAGATAGCACAAAGCCCTACTGTATTCCAGTGATTAGCATACAGGGGTGGCACTTAATATGCCGGCTGTCAGGATCCCGGCGCTCAGCATACCGCCACCGTAATCCCGACAGGCGGTATACCGACAACTATTTTCCCTCTTGGAATACCGTAGCACACCCAGCGTACATACCGGCATACCGTAGTACACCCAGCATACCGTAGTACACCCAGCATACAGTACATTGCACATAGCCCTATTCTAGTAATTAGTATACAATGCACACAGATCACTATTCTGGTAACTAGTAGTGTGCAATGAACAAAGTCATATTCTGGTGACTAGTATACAATGAATAAAGCCATATTCTGGTGACTAGAATACAATGAATAAAGCCGTTATTTACATATTATTGAACATCGCACAATACCATATTCTGTAGCTAGCACACATTTGCACAATACCATATTCTCTGGCTAGTATATATTTGCACAATACCATATTATGTGGCTAGTATACATTTCAAAAAGCCATATTCTGTGGCTAGTATACACTGCAAAAAGATATTTCTCTTTCATCCATCTGGGGGGCGTGTCCCCCAGATGGAATCAGAGAATGAGATTTTACGGTAAGTAAACAAAAATCCCAATATTCTGTGGCAAGTATAGATTGCACAATACCATATCCTGTGATGGGTGGTATTCATGTGAACGCCGGTCAGCTGACCGACAGTCACATGACCTCCTCCACCAGCCCGACGGGTTACTATCCCGATGGTCGGCATGCCGACCAACAGGGACTATTTCCACTCGTGGGTGTCCACGACACCCATAGAGTGGGAATAGAACCCGTGGCGACCGCAGGTCGCCACCGAGCCCGCAAGGGGCTTGCTGCACTCGCCCCTCCCCGCCGGGATCCCGGCGTCGGTATGCTGCCGGGATCCCGACACCCCTTGTGACTAGTATACATTGCACAATACCACATTCTGTGGCTAGTATACATTGCACAATACCACAATCTGTGACTAGTATACATTGCCCAAAAACATATTATGTGGCTAGTATACATTGCACAAAGCTATATTCTGTAACTAGTATACATTGCCCAAAGTCATATTTTGTGGCTAATATACATTACACAATACCATATTATGCGGCTAGTAAACATTGCATAATACCATATTCTGCGGTTAGTATACATGGCACAATACCATACTATATCTTTGACTAGTATACATTGCACAATACCATATTCTGTGACTAGTATACATTGCATGATACCATATTCTGTGACCAATATACATTGCATGATACCATATTCTGTGACTAGTATACATTGCATGATACCATTTTCTGTAGCTAATTTACATTGCACAAAATCATATTATGTGGCTAGTATACATTGTACAAAGCCATATTCTGTGACTAGTATACATTGCCCAAAGTCATATTTTGTGGCTTGTAACATTACACAATATTATATTCTGCGGCTAGTAAACATTGCACAATACCATATTCTGCGGTTAGTATACATGGCACAATACCATACTGTATATTTGACTAGTACACATGGCACAATACCATATTCTGTGGTTAGTATACATGGCACAATACCATACTGTATCTGTGACTAATATACTGTACATGCACAATACCATATTCTGTGACTAGTATACATTGCACAAAGCCATATTCTGTAGCTAGTATACAGTATATTGCACAAAGCCATATTCTGTGACTAGTATACATTGCACAATACCATAATCTGTGACTAGTATACATTGTACATTACCATATTCTATGACTAGTATACATTGCACAATACCATATTTTGTGACTAATATACATTGCACATTACTATATTCTGTGACTAGTATACATTGCACAATACCATATTCTGTGACTAGTATACATTGCACAAAACCATATTCTGTGACTTGTATGAGGTGTGGCTATTAAATAAGGAGAATGTACTGGAGTGGGGGAACAATGACCTTGGACTATCCCAAAACAGTTTTGCAGGTTTCACCCCTCTCGCACAGATAGTTTGCTGTCACACAGTGTTCGAAAAAGTTGTGATTTCCCCATGCATCGTAAAAATGCTTAGTTCAAAAGTAGAGTAACGTGTTAACTTAACATTTTTAGTTAAATTGAACAAAACGCCCACCAAATCTTTCTGTATGCTAACCGTAGTTTACGGGGCACATTGTATGTCATGTACATGTGTGTTTGAGGGACACAAAAGATTTAGCAATGGTCATGAGGATGTCAAAGATGATGAACATCCCGGAAGGCCTTCTACATCAAAAACAAATGAAAATAAAGAAAAATTTTTGAAAATTGTTCGAACTGACCATCGAATCAGCATTCGAATGATAGCAGAAATGGTAGACATCGATAAACTGTTGGGCAAGTTTTGCATCAAGATCTTAGCATGACAAAAGGTTGTGCTAAGATGGTTCCAAGGCTTCTCACTGCCAAGCAGAAAGAAAATCGAAAGCAAATTTGTACAGACATTTTGGAACAAATTCAAGCGGATTCACATTTTTAGGTACAGTTATTGCTAGTACAATCCTGAAACAAAATGCCAGACCATGAATCGGAAAACACCATCATCACCAAGACTGAAGAAAACATGTCAAAGAAATTAATACAAATTCATAAACATGTTAATTATGTTCTTTGATATCAAGGGTGTTGTTTTGGTACAGTGGGTACCAGAAGGCGCAACAGTGAATTAGTACAAAAATGTTCTAGAAACTTTGGGGGAAATAATCAGAAGAAAGAGGCCAGAGGTGTGGAATAATGGTTTCATCTTCCACCAGGACAACGCACCAGCCCATATAGCTCTCTGTGAAGCAGCTTTTTGCCGAGAAACAGATTGCAGTGCTAGAACACCCTCCATACTTACCAGACCTAGCACCGTGTGACTGTACTCAAGGGAAGCCATTTTACATCAGTTACTGAGGTAAAGAAGAAAATGACAGAGCCGAGGAGACCGCTGGCAGATAAGGAGCTACAGTATGGCTTTGGCCAATGGAAAATAATGCAGCGGTGTGTGGATACAGAAGGGGAGTACACACAAGGGGAATTAAAATGTACTTAATATAATTAAATGTAAATTATAGCATCAGTTTCGTTATTGAATAGTCACACCTATACATTGCACAATACCATATTCGGTGACTAGTATACATTGCACAAAGTCATATTCTGTTACAAGTATACAGTGTAACTTCCACCAAAAACAAGTTGAAATCTCTACCATCAGGCTTGTGTATGAAGCTGAAGCTAGACCATGTTAGGGGTGTGGTATGCTTGACCGGCGGTCAGCATACCGACGCCGGGATCCTGGCAGCGGAATCCCGGCAGGAGGGGGGCCAATGGGAATAGACCCTATTGGTCGGCATACCGACCGTTGGGATTGTGAGGCTTCGGGATGTAGGGGGAGGTTATGTGACTGTTGGTCTCCTGACCACTGGTCACGTGAATACATCCCCAAGTCAGGTGCTGTAGTAGTGCAGTAAATGTCAGTATTTACCATACAGTACATCCAAACTATTCACTCTGCACATCAATACTGATCTCCCAGACATGTTCACCCTGTTACATTGTATTAGGGCTGAAGAAAGTCAGTGGTGCCAAAACTTTATTATTATTTTTTTTTTCCAGTGCCGCAGTTCGGTAGAAGGAGGCTGAGGTCGGCAGGTACTGTATGCCATTTATAGTTTTGTATGTCACAGTCCATCTATCATCCATATTTCTCTTAGCTCGTAAATCACCCGCTCCCACACACCCCATACCTCACCTCTGTGGTACGTGTCTAGGAAGGGTCATTTTTACATATATATAGATGATTACTGATAATTGATGATGATGATGATGATAATAATATAATATTACAGATAACATTTTCATAGCATTACTCTCTCCATCACTACTAAGATTACATTCTTCTCAGTTGTCCACTAGATCTATTTCTCATTCAGCTTATTGCTGTAATACAGCATATTCTCTAAGATGTAAATTTACTAAGATGGGAGTTCTATTTAAGATGGGATGTTGCCCATAGCAACCAATCAGATTCTACTTCTCATTTATCTAGCACCTTTTATAAGATAAAACCTGGAATTTGATTGGTTGCTATGGGCAACATCCCATCTTAAATAGGACTCCCATCTTAGTAAATTTACCCCTAAATGTCTATATCCCCATCTTTCTCAGCTGCCCTACCACCCCCCTCTCTGCTACTATAACTACTAAAAAAAAAGACAAGGCAGCACTAATTGAGCAATTACAAGCTATGAGATAAAAGTGGTAGTGATATACGATTTATTAGAAATCATTTAAGTAGTAAATGATAAAACTACAATACTTACCATAAGTATCATTTCCCACTATCTTTCCCAAAGTAAGAGTTCAAAAATAGGTCCATCAATAAAGGATTTACCTCAGGGGCACGAGGGAGCCAGTGACTGCATCCTCGTATGCAGTGGTTAGGTGCAGCTTATGCCATGGCCATGTAGCATGTTGGCTTTGGATTCTCTTCATATGAGAGCAATTACATCTGGACTTTGAGCTTGAGTATTACAGATTTCTCTAACGTCCTAAGTGGATGCTGGGGACTCCGTAAGGACCATGGGGAATAGCGGCTCCGCAGGAGACTGGGCACATCTAAAGAAAGCTTTTGGACTATCTGGTGTGCACTGGCTCCTCCCCCTATGACCCTCCTCCAAGCCTCAGTTAGATCTTTGTGCCCGAACGAGAAGGGTGCACACTAGGGGCTCTCCTGAGCTTCTTAGTGAAAGTTTTAGTTTAGGTTTTTTATTTTCAGTGAGACCTGCTGGCAACAGGCTCACTGCATCGAGGGACTAAGGGGAGAAGAAGCGAACTCACCTGCGTGCAGAGTGGATAGGGCTTCTTAGGCTACTGGACATTAGCTCCAGAGGGACGATCACAGGTCCAGCCTGGATGGGTCCCAGAGCCGCGCCGCCGGCCCCCTTACAGAGCCAGAAGGCAGAAGAGGTCCGGAAAATCGGCGGCAGAAGACGTCCTGTCTTCAACAAGGTAGCGCACAGCACTGCAGCTGTGCGCCATTGCTCTCAGCACACTTCACACTCCGGTCACTGAGGGTGCAGGGCGCTGGGGGGGGGGCGCCCTGAGACGCAATAATAATAAACACCTTGGATGGCAAAAAATGCATCACATATAGCTCGTGGGCTATATGGATGCATTTAACCCCTGCCAAAATACATAGAAAAACGGGAGATAGGCTCCGCCCCCTTATCGGCGGCCTTATCTCCTCAGCACACTGGCGCCATTTTCCCTCACAACTCCGTTGGAGGGAAGCTCCCTGTCTCTCCCCTGCAGTCACTACACTACAGAAAGGGTTAAAAAAGAGAGGGGGGGCACTAATTACGCGCAGTATTAAAGCTATAAGGGGAAAAACACTTATATAAGGTTATCCCTGTATATATATAGCGCTCTGGTGTGTGCTGGCAAACTCTCCCTCTGTCTCCCCAAAGGGCTAGTGGGGTCCTGTCCTCTATCAGAGCATTCCCTGTGTGTGTGCTGTATGTCGGTACATTTGTGTCGACATGTATGAGGAGAAAAATGATGTGGAGACGGAGCAGATTGCCTGTAATAGTGATGTCACCCCCTAGGGGGTCGACACCTGAGTGGATGAACTGTTGGAAGGAATTACGTGACAGTGTCAGCTCTGTATAAAAGACAGTGGTTGACATGAGACAGCCGGCTACTCAGCTTGTGCCTGTCCAGACGTCTCATAGGCCGTCAGGGGCTCTAAAGCGCCCGTTACCTCAGATGGCAGATATAGACGCCGACACGGATACTGACTCCAGTGTCGACGGTGAAGAGACAAATGTGACTTCCAGTAGGGCCACACGTTACATGATTGAGGCAATGAAAAATGTTTTTACACATTTCTGATAATACGAGTACCACCAAAAAGGGGTATTATGTTCGGTGAGGAAAAACTACCTGTAGTTTTCCTGAATCTGAGAAATTAAATGAGGTGTGTGATGATGCGTGGTTTTCCCCCGATAACAACTGATAATTTCTAAAATGTTATTGGCATTATATCCTTTCCCGCCAGAGGTTAGGGTGCGTTGGGAAACACCCCCTAGGGTGGATAAAGCGCTCACACGCTTGTAAGGGCTCTACCCTCTCCTGAGATGGCCGCCCTTAAGGATCCTGCTGATAGAAAGCAGGAGGGTATCCTAAAATGTATTTACACACATACTGGTGTTATACTGCGACCAGCAATCGCCTCAGCCTGGTTGTGCAGTGCTGGGTTGGCGTGGTCGGATTCCCTGACTGAAAATATTGATACCCTAGATAGGGACAGTATATTTTTGCCTATAGAGCATTTAAAAGATGCATTTCTATATATGCGTGATGCACAGCGGAATATTTGCCGACTGGCATCAAGTCAAAGTGCGTTGTCCATTTCTACCAGTAGAGGGTTATGGACACGTCAGTGGTCAGGTGATGCGTATTCCAAACGGCATTTGGAAGTATGGCCTTATTAAAGGGAGGAGTTATTTGGGGTCGGTCTTTCAGACCTGGTGGCCACGGCAACAGCTGGGAAATCCACGTTTGTACCCCAGGTCGCCTCTCAACATGAGAAGACGCCGTATTATCAGGCGCAGTCTTTTCGTGGACAAGCGGGCAAAAGATTCCTCATTTCTGCCCCGTGACAGAGGGAGAGGAAAAAGGCTGCAGAAATCAGCCAGTTCCCAGGAACAGAAACCCTCTCCCGCCTCTGCCAAGCCCTCAGTATGACGCTGGGGCTTTACAAGCAGAATCAGGCACGGTGGGGGGCCCGTCTCAATGAATTTCAGCGCGCAGTGGGCTCACTCGCAAGTAGACCCCTGGATCCTTCAGGTGATATCTCAGGGGTACAAATTAGAATTCGAGACGTCTCCCCCTCGCCGTTTCCTAAAGTCGGCTTTACCGATGTCTCCTTCTGACAGGGAGACTGTTTTGGAAGCCATTCACAAGCTGTATTCCCAGCAGGTGATAACAAGGTACCCCTCCTGCAACAGGGATCGGGGTATTATTCCACACTGTTGTGGTACCGAAGCCGGACGGCTCGGTGAGACCGATTTTAAATCTAAAATCTTTGAACACTTACATACAGAGGTTCAAATTCAAGATTGAGTCACTCAGAGCAGTGATTGCGAACCTGGAAGAAGGGGACTACATGATGTCTCGGGACATCAAGGATGCTTACCTTCATGTCAAAATTTACCCTTCTCATCAAGGGTACCTCAGGTTTATGGTACAGAACTGTCACTATCAGTTCAGACGCTGCCGTATGGATGGTCCACGGCACCCCGGGTCTTTACCAAGGTAATGGCCGAAATGATGATATTCCTTCGAAGGAAGGGAATTTTAGTTATCCTTTACTTGGACGATTCCCTGATAAGGGTAAGATCCAGGGAACAGTTGGAGGTCGGTGTAGCACTATTTCAGGTAGTGTTGCAGCAGCACGATTGGATTCTCAATATTCCAAAATCGCAGCTGGTTCTGACGACTTGTCTTCTGTTCCTAGGGATGATCCTGGACACAGTCCAGAAAAAGGCTTTTCTCCCGGAGGAGAAAGCCAGGGAGTTATCCGAGCTAGTCAGGAACCTCCTAAAACCGAGCCAAGTCTCAGTGCATCAATGCACAAGGGTTCTGGGTAAAATGGTGGCTTCCTAAGAAGCAATCCCATTCGGCAGATTCCACGCAAGAACTTTCCAGTGGGACCTGCTGGACAAATGGTCCGGGTCGCATCTTCAGATGCATCAGCGGATAACCCTGTCACCAAGGACAAGGGTGTCCCTCCTGTGGTGGTTGCAGAGTGCTCATCTTCTAGAGGGCCGCAGATTCGGCATTCAGGACTGGGTCCTGGTGACCACGGATGCCAGCCTGCGAGGCTGGGGAGCAGTCACACAGGGAAGGAATATCCAGGGCTTATGGTCAAGTCTGGAGACATCACTTCACATAAATATCCTGAAGCTAAGGGCCATTTACAATGCTCTAAGCTTAGCAAGTCCTCTGCTTCAAGGTCAGCCGGTGTTGATCCAGTCGGACAACATCACGGCAGTCACCCACGTAAACAGACAGGGTGGCACAAGAAGCAGGAGGGCAATGGCAGAAGCTGCAAGGATTCTTCGCTGGGCGGAAAATCATGTGATAGCACTGTCAGCAGTATTCATTCCGGGAGTGGACAACTGGGAAGCAGACTTCCTCAGCACGACCTCCACCCGGGAGAGGGGGGACTTCACCCAGAAGTCTTCCACATGATTATAAACCGTTGGGAAAAACTCGACAGGTATTGCGCCAGATCAAGGGACCCTCAGGCAATAGCTGTAGACGTTCTGGTAACACCGTGGGTGTACCAGTCAGTGTATATGTTCCCTCCTCTGCCTCTCATACCCAAGGTACTGAGATTGATAAGATGGAAAGGAGTAAGCACTATATTCGTGGCTCCGGATTGGCCAAGAAGGACTTGGTAACCGGAACTTCAAGAGATGCTCACGGAGGATCCGTGGCCTCTACCTCTAAGAAGGGACCTGCTCCAGCAAGGACCCTGTCTGTTCCAAGACTTACCACGGCTGCGTTTGACGGCATGGCGGTTGAACGCCGGATCCTGAAAAGGCATTCCGGATGAAGTCATCCCTATCCTGATCAAAGCCAGGAAGGATGTAACCGCAAAACATTATCACCGCATTTGGCGAAAATATGTTGCTTGGTGCGAGGCCAGTAAGGCCCGACGGAGGAAATTCAACTGGGTCGTTTCCTACATTTCCTGCAAACAGGAGTGTCTATGGGCCTGAAATTGGGGTCCATTAAGGTTAAAATTTCGACCCTGTCAATTTTCTTCCAAAAAGAACTAGCTTCAGTCCCTGAAGTTCAGACGTTTATAAAAGGGGTACTGCATATACAGCCTCCTTTTGTGCCTTCAGTGGCACTTTGGGATCTCAATGTAGTTTTTGGGTTCCAAAAGTCACATTGGTTTGAACCACTTAAATCTGTGGCGTTAAAATATCTCACATGGAAAGTGGTCATGCTGTTGGCCCTGGCCTGGGCCAGGTGCGTGTCAGAATTGGCGGCTTTATCCTGTAAAAGCCCTTATCTGATTTTCCATTCGGACAGGGCGGAATTGAGGACTCGTCCTCAGTTTCTCCCTAAGGTGGTTTCAGCGTTTCACCTGAACCAACCTATTGTGGTGCCTGCGGCTACTAGGGACTTGGAGGACTCCAAGTTTCTAGACGTTGTCAGGGCCCTGAAAATATATGTTTCCAGGACGGCTGGAGTCAGGAAAACTGACTCGCTGTTTATCCTGTATGCACCCAACAAGCTGGGTGCTCCTGCTTCTAAGCAGACTATTGCTCGTTGGATTTGTAGTACAATTCAGCTTGCACATTCGGTGGCAGGCCTGCCACAGCCAAAAATCTGTAAATGCCCACTCCACAAGGAAGGTGGGCTCATCTTGGGCGGCTGCCCGAGGGGTCTCGGCTTTACAACTTTGCCGAGCAGCTACTTGGTCAGGAGCAAATACGTTTGTAAAATTCTACAAAATTGATACCCTGGCTGAGGAGGACCTGGAGTTCTCTCATTTGGTGCTGCAGAGTCATCCGCACTCTCCCGCCCGTTTGGGAGCTTTGGTATAATCCCCATGGTCCTTACGGAGTCCCCAGCATCCACTTAGGACGTTAGAGAAAATAAGAATTTACTTACCGATAATTCTATTTCTCGTAGTCCGTAGTGGATGCTGGGCGCCCATCCCAAGTGCGGATTGTCTGCAATACTGGTACATAGTTATTGTTACCAAAAAATCGGGTTATTGCTGTAGTGAGCCATCTTTTCTAGAGGCTCCTCTGTTATCATGCTGTTAACTGGGTTCAGATCACAAGTTGTACGGTGTGATTGGTGTGGCTGGTATGAGTCTTACCCGGGATTCAAGATTCTTCCTTATTGTGTACGCTCGTCCGGGCACAGTATCCTAACTGAGGCTTGGAGGAGGGTCATAGGGGGAGGAGCCAGTGCACACCAGATAGTCCAAAAGCTTTCTTTAGATGTGCCCAGTCTCCTGCGGAGCCGCTATTCCCCATGGTCCTTACGGAGTCCCCAGCATCCACTACGGACTACGAGAAATAGAATTATCGGTAAGTAAATTCTTATTATTACAGACAGATGTACTAATCCTTTAAAAGTGA
Source organism: Pseudophryne corroboree (assembly GCF_028390025.1). NCBI lineage: Eukaryota > Metazoa > Chordata > Amphibia > Anura > Myobatrachidae > Pseudophryne > Pseudophryne corroboree. The sequence continues at coordinate 723,401,201 of NC_086446.1, forward strand.
TAAAGTGGAGAGTGATAAAGTAGCAGGCAATCAGCTCCTGTCATGTTACAGGCTGCAGTGAAAACTGCGGAGAAGTAGGCCAGTGGAAAAGTTGCCCATGGCAACCAATCAGCACTGAAGTAACATTTATAGTTTGCATACTATACAATTGTATGGAGCAGCTGATTGGTTGCCATGGGAAACTTCTCTACAGGCTCACTTCTCCACTCTTTTCACTGCTTCATGAATAGACCCCTATGTTTGAAAAATGGCAGTTAGGAGCTGATTGGTTGGTAGTTTATCACTCTCCACTTTATCATTTTTCAAGGCTTAGTACATCTGGCCCATCTGGATTGGTGAGACTGCACTGTGGGGGTGGTCCTGAGTCAGACACAGCTGTGTCTGCCTCTTTAAATAATCTTACTACTGAGATGGTCACCGGCTGTGGCGCTAATCCCCCTCAGTGTGTATTCAGATGCACTATCGGTTGCATCAGCCCTGTGGTAGACAACTTTCACTGTCTGAACATAGCCTCCAGTGTGAGAGGTTCTGCATCTCTAGACATCCGCACTTGGCTAGCCACACCCCCTGCTAACACACTGTTTAGCAGAACCATAGTTAAGCCCTGCCCCTGGACCTCAACCCCACTTCCATCGGACCTAAGCCCCACCTCCCTGTAATGCCAGTCTTCAATCACCGGGAGAGCAGAGAGGAGAGGGCTGCAAACCCCCTGCCAGACAGTCAATTATAATACTTATGGCAGTTTTATCATTTGCTATTGTAATGAATTTTAATAACTTGTAGAAGTGCAGCGTGCTACTGTGCAATCTCCAACAAAATGGCTCCTCTAAGGTATCTTCATTCCCTAACCAAATGACCGGCGACAGTGTAAGTGCACATGCGTAGCGCCATCTTGTCAGACTGTGTAACAGTGACTTGGTTTAGGATAGACTTCCTCCCCTTAGCTCCTGAGACACGCATGTTTACCTGCTTGTGACTGCTGTCCCATGACCTGCCTACACTCCTGCTCCGCGCCAGCCTTTGCTGCATCTGTCATTGAAGCAGTGTGTACTGATGTACAATCACTTGTGCCAATAAACCACAAAACCTGGTTAAGTCACTGGACTGGTCATTTGTCTACATTATGGGGGTCATTCCGAGTTGATCGCTAGCTGCCGTTGTTCGCTACGTAGCAATCACTGAAAAAAAATGGCTAATCTGTGCATGCGTATGCACCGCAATGCGCACGCGCGTCGTATGGGTACAAAGTCCTTTGTGGTTTTGCACTGGTTCTAGCGACAATTCCAATCGCACAGCCAAACGCAAGGAGATTGATAGAAAGAGGGCGTTTATGGGTGTCAACTGACCGTTTTCTGGGAGTGTTTGGAAAAACGCAGGTGTGGGCGTGCGTTTGCTGGGCGGGTGTCTGACGTCATTACCGTGTCACTCGTCGCAGCAATCATCGCACAGGATAAGTAACTACAGGGCTGGTCTTGTTTTGCACAAAATGTGTTTGCAAGCGCTCGGCAGCACAGGCGTTCGCACTCCAGCAAAGCGAAAATACACTCCCCCGTGGGCGGCAACTATGCGTTTGCACGGCTGCTAAAAACTGCTAGCGAGCGATCAATTCGGAATGACCCCCTATAACCGCTGGCGTGCACAGTAGTCTGCTTATCTACAAAACTGCACACATTCACAACAATAACTGTATTTCACTACCGGTTTTTGCCCATACTGTAGCTTGAAATTGTTCAGATAGTGTGGCCTGTGTGACACCTATGTGTACTGTAACAGTCTGTCCAATTTAGGGACGGTTAATACGTATCTTTCAAAACATATTGTCCAAACCTAGGACTTTGATACTGGTGATAGTGTAAACTATAAAAAATCCTTTTTGCCCTGCCCACCGGCCACTTGATTTTATCTTTCTCATGTATGTATGTTTGGAAATTTTATTTTAAAAGCAAGTATTAAAAGTGATGTTTTAAATTTGTCAGATAATCACAGAACGTTTTTCTGTCTATTTGAATCTTTAAGAGTGTAAGGAACTCTTCTTTCTTTCTCTTCTGGTGTTTGTATATGGTAAGCAATTACTGACTTCTTGGTGCACCACCAACAGTATAGATTGAAGACAGTGGACCTCATTATATGACGAATGTTGGTTAATATTATATCTACTCCAATTAATTACCAGTGCGGAATCAAATCTGCCCCATTCACTGATGCATTTATTTTATTTTTCACCCTCCAAGCTATCACAGAAACTCCTTCAGACAGTCTTTCTACTGCAGCATTATTAGGTAGTGGTCTCTCCTCTCAACGTAAAGATGTTAGCATGCTAATTCCACCATACTGCCCGTACCAGGCCATTACCATACCAGGCCATTACCGTACCAGGCTGTTGCTCTGTCCTCTCTATTCTTCAGACCACTCTCCAATAAAATGATTTAGAGAACCAGTTGTGCAACCTTCTCAGGAAAATAAACACTAGTGGCCTGCAAGCTTTAACTAAACCTGGAAAATATTTTCTGTTATTTAAACAGTGACCTTGACTTTCCCTTGAGTGTTTGAAGAACTCTTGAGTTCTGTTTAGTCATAAATCTATTCAAATGCTAATCACCACATGTGGTCATGTTCTGTCAGTTCATCCCAAGTCTCTAATCACTAAATGGGACCAATAAACAAAATGCCCAATTATTAGTCATGTATATTCCAACTGACTTTTTACCTGTTTGCTTTCTACAACTCTCTATTATGGCCACATTCTCTTGTATCTTCTTAATATATACAGCAAAGTACTGCTCAGTATAAGATATATTAATCATAGTTGATACCAGTAAGTAAAGTTGAGATTTGAGAAGTGATGCAAGTCAGTGTAACTCACTTATCACTTTCCCATTGGTCAACAAATGCCTTTTACGTTTTAGTTTTATATTTAGATTATCCTTTAAAGAAATTGGCCACCTTGGACAGTTCCTTCTTAACCCTTTCAGTGGTTTGCCCGGAAATCTTCCGGGCTTGCCAGCGCTAAAAGCGCTGGCAACCCCAGATAATTTTCGGGCAAACTACTGACTGATTCCCCAGGGACAGCTGTGCAGCGTACACGGCGTCTGGAAATCAGTATACTCCATTATGAAGTTTAGCCCACCCCCGGACTCCTATCGGCTAGGGGCGGGCTTAGCTGTAAAATGCCTTATGCTGAATCCCGGATGCCGGTGCTGGCGATCCCCGCAGGCGATCTCCAGGTGGTTACCTTCCCTGCACCTCCCCCCCCCCCTCACCGCTCCCACTTCAATTTAAAAACACACACCCCAGGGTGTGTTTTTAAATTAAAAATTTGCCACTGTAGGGGTTAATAAATCCTCCTGTTTATTTTTGTATAGTAAAGCGGATCACCTAAAGCCGAATGCTGTCTGTCAGGGTGGCAGGACAGATCAAGGAACTGTCCAATATGAAGCTTTATATTGCTTGAAAATATATATATTAACCTCTTTGGTGTCAAGGATGAGTGGGACTCATCCTCATCATTTACTTCAACACTGCTAAGGATGTGATTCACGCATCTTGGGCTCTGTGTCAAATCAAAGGGGTTATTCCATTGGCAGTTACTGAGGTCACCAAGCTTTGCCTCCTCTCAGTCACTACACACAAAAAAATCTTAATAGCCAGAGGATTGGGGGAGGGCATTATCTTATTTGCCCCATCTTGTCACCCTAGAGATGCCTGTGGGTAAACTTGTATGAAAGAGGGGAGAGACAATGTGCCCCCTTAGTAGTTATTGCATACTCTCCAACTGTACCTTTTTTGCAGGTACAGTACCTTTTTTTTATGGTCTGTACCGATTTTTGGCTCTCCAAACTCCCTTTGAAAGTATAGAAAAATGCACGTGACCACACCCCCTTTACCTGTGGCCACACCCCTCTTCGAATTTGTACCTATTTTTATGTGTAAAATGTTTGAGGGTATGTTATTGATTAGTGATCAGTGTGATCACCAGACAAAAATCCCCATACACTACAGGAATTAAGCTAAGAAGATAAGTGCCCAATCAACCCCATCCTGGCACCAACACACTCAGGGGCACTCACGTTTGAAAGCGGGGAGTATGATGAGTTATGTAGTTGTTATAATGGTTTGCCTTATTATTATCCTTTATTTATATGGTGCCACAAGGGTTCCACAGCGCCGAACAAATTACTTAAACAAATAAGCAAAACAAGAAACAGCGACTTATAGTAAAAGACAATGCAGGACAGGTACATGGTATATAAGCATTACTGCATCAGCAGATATGACACTGAAATAAGCATCAGGGTGGCAGAAACCAAGATCTGGGTGCCGTTGTATGGAGTAGGTGATAGTACAGGTAAGAAAAGGAAAAGCACATGCTCGTGAGAGCTTCCATTCTCTGGCTACCATAATATCTCTACACAATGGGGTAAATTTACTAAGGTGGGAGTTTCTTAGAACTGGTGATGTTACCCATAGCAACCAATCAGATTATATGGATTATCTTCTAAAAGCAGCTAGATAAATGTTATGTAGAATCTGATTGGTTTTGCTATTGGCAACATCACCAGTTCTAAAAATCTCCTACCGTAGTATATATATTTACACCATTGTATGTGTTTTTAGTAAAAAAAAAAAATATGACCATGAACTTTTTTTTTTCTAAATGGAAGATTTATTATGAAAACCTTTTTGCTGTTTTAGAAAAATCGACTAATGGCGAATAAAAAATCAAGTATTTCTTAGTGGTAATTAGAGACAAAAGTACACACATTTACAATTTTAATTAAACTGTGTCCATTTTGGGTAGATTTTGTTTGCGTGCAACAAGGTATACAAATTCAAACAGAATGACTGATAGTGATGTTGGTATTGGTATGTGATTAGCCCATAAAGTGCTAAAATAGGCTCAGTACAGGAGTGAGAAAAGCCTCAGCAGCAGCAAAGGGGTTTATTCTGAAAACTTGTAGCTGACTGTGAAAGTAAATAATAAGTATCACATTATATAAAATAAATGACTTGAAGTATCCTCTTGTGGAACATGTGTTTTTCAAATGCATAAAAGATAAAAGGAGTCACAGTATTCCCTTCTTTTTGGATAGCTGAATTCTTCTGAAACGGTTTTACATTTTCTCTTGGATTTGTTTGGTTGCTGCTATTGCCTTTTGGCAGAAGCTGTTCTCATGCTGTATACAGGTGTTGTTTCATAAAGGGATTGTTATTGTTTATTTATAAATAGGGGTAGTCACTGTGAAAGACCCTCTCTCCCATTCTTGCGATCAGGTTGTTGGGTGATGAATTTCATATTGTTCACTTCATTCCACGCACGAGCAATTTATAAAAAAAAAATCAATACTGCATTTTCCTTCCTCCAAGTACGGATTTTACATTTAATAAAACGGTGTAAACCCAGAACCTCTTGCTGCTAATCTGCTGTATAGATTTATGACTAGTGGAAGAAAAACAAACCTGTCATCAGTTTTAAACACATATAAAATGGATCTGGATGTGTCTAGGGGCATTTACAGCGGAACAGGGCAGTGCTGAGTGGAAACAAGGTCAGATTTGGCACTTAGCTCCGTAGGCCTTTGTCTTGAGGCAGAAAGACTTGAGGGGTGTCCTTCATGTCTGTACCTTTCATCACACTTTCTCCCCGGCTCCTTTTAGTGACTCTTTCATCTGTACCTGGACTGGCAGGGAATTTTACTACAGACATGGAGGAGACAGCGGATGTGTTAGTTATTCAAATGATTTACTGCATTTGCTGCTGACCACAGTGTAAGGGAAATCACTGCCAGTGGCAAACGCAAGATTTCTAGAGGGGGGTTTCCAAATGCAATCCACATTCTCCCACTCTTCGGAACATTGGAGCAAGTGCGGAAGTATGGGGAAGCTGTAAAAGAACCTAGTAACGACCCTAAACATTAATATAAGCAATGGTCTTTTTATACACTGGATACTGTATGGAACACACTATTAATATTTAACACCATAAAATATATATAGTATAGGTTGTATCAAATATATTCAAATAATATAAATAAGATAAGTGGTCAGGAAAAGGTTAAACATACCATAATAAATAAATAAATACACAAACATAATAGAACCAGTACTGCACTTTCTTTGCACACATTCTCTCACCTTATGGTAAGGCTCCTGTCTCTTCTTCCTGGTAGCTACTCTCTTGTCCAGTGCACTGACTGAGGGCTCAGATCCACACAAACAGCAAACTTGGTAGGAGCAGCGGCTACCACTGGGCAATTCTAGTAATCATAATATATACCATTGTTGTTTGTGCAGCATGCAAGTGCTCGGTAACACTGAGCCTGCTCCTCAGTAGCAAATGGGAAGCAACTGCAACCAGGGAAGTGGTGAGGGTGGTTCCTTGCGAACATGGTTGGAGACGACTGCATGAGTGAATGAATTGCAGCACTGAATGCTAATACTAAGTGGAGAGACAGTGTGCTGGTAAAATATGGGGGTACGGTCTGCTGGTACATAATGGGGTAACAGCGGGGTGGGAGAAAGGAAAGGTATTCTCGTTTTTTGGGAGGCACTATAAGGAGCCGCGCGTTGCGGCCATTTTCACTCCAGTCTCAAAGAGTGTATAGAGAGGACGTGTCCTCAGTGTTCAGTGTCTGTGTGTTGGGGCGGAAAAGTGGGGTGGCAAGTGTTGTCCAGTCCAGTGTAGTCACTCAGTGTATCTGCTGCCATATATCCAGTGTAGCTGTATAAAGTGGTGCTGTGTTGTGCAGACCAGTGACGATATACGCTGCTGCTATATGTCCACTGCTGCAGTATAATAATTATAACAACAACCTATTGTGCTGCATCAGACCAGTGGTAGTGTCCTGTGTCATCAGTAATTCCAGTGATGACATACGCTTCTGCTATATGTCCACTGCTGCAGTATAACAATTATAACAACAATAACCTGTTGTGCTGCATCAGACCACTGGTAGTGTTCTGTGTCATCAGTAATTCCAGTGACGATATACGCTGCTGCTATATGTCCACTGCTGCAGTATAATAATAATTATAACAACAACAACAACCTGTTGTGCAGTATCAGACCAGTGGTAGTGTCCTGTGTCATCAGTAATTCCAGTGACGATATACGCTGCTGCTATATGTCCACTGCTGCAGTATAACAATTATAACAACAACCTGTTGTGCTGCATCAGACCAGTGGTAGTGTCCTGTGTCATCAGTAATTCCAGTGACGATATACGCTGCTGCTATATGTCCACTGCTGCAGTATAATAATTATAACAACAACCTGCTGTGCTGCATCAGACCAGTGGTAGTGTCCTGTGTCATCAGTAATTCCAGTGACGATATATGCTGCTGCTATATGTCCACTGCTGCAGTATAACAATTATAACAACTACCTGTTGTGCTGCATAAGACCACGGGTAGTGTCTTGTGTCATCAGTAATTCCATTGACGATATACGCTGCTGCTATATGTCCACTGCTGCAGTATAATAATTATAACAACAACAACCTGTTGTGCTGCATCAGACCAGTGGTAGTGTCCTGTGTCATCAGTAATTCCAGTGACGATATACGCTGCTGCTATATGTCCACTGCTGCAGTATAATAATTATAACAACAACAACAGGTAGTGTCCTGTGTCATCAGTAATTCCAGTGACGATATACGCTGCTGCTATATGTCCACTGCTGCAGTATAATAATTATAACAACAACCTGTTGTGCTGCATCAGACCAGTGGTAGTGTCCTGTGTCATCAGTAATTCCAGTGACGATATACGCTGCTGCTGTATGTCTACTGCTGCAGTATAATAATTATAACAACAACCTCTTGTGCTGCATCAGACCAGTGGTAGTGTCCTGTGTCATCAGTAATTCCAGTGACGATATACGCTGCTGCTATATGTCCACTGCTGCAGTATAACAATTATAACAACAACCTGTTGTGCTGCATCAGACCAGTGGTAGTGTCCTGTGTCATCAGTAATTCCAGTGACGATATACGCTGCTGCTATATGTCCACTGCTGCAGTATAATAATTATAACAACAACCTGCTGTGCTGCATCAGACCAGTGGTAGTGTCCTGTGTCATCAGTAATTCCAGTGACGATATATGCTGCTGCTATATGTCCACTGCTGCAGTATAACAATTATAACAACTACCTGTTGTGCTGCATAAGACCACGGGTAGTGTCTTGTGTCATCAGTAATTCCATTGACGATATACGCTGCTGCTATATGTCCACTGCTGCAGTATAATAATTATAACAACAACAACCTGTTGTGCTGCATCAGACCACTGGTAGTGTCCTGTGTCATCAGTAATTCCAGTGACGATATACGCTGCTGCTATATGTTCACTGCTGCAGTATAATAATTATAACAACAACAACAACAACAACAACCTGTTGTGCTGCATCAGACCAGTGGTAGTGTCCTGTGTCATCAGTAATTCCAGTGACGATATACGCTGCTGCTATATGTCCACTGCTGCAGTATAATAATTATAACAACAACAACAGGTAGTGTCCTGTGTCATCAGTAATTCCAGTGACGATATACGCTGCTGCTATATGTCCACTGCTGCAGTATAATAATTATAACAACAACCTGTTGTGCTGCATCAGACCAGTGGTAGTGTCCTGTGTCATCAGTAATTCCAGTGACGATATACGCTGCTGCTGTATGTCTACTGCTGCAGTATAATAATTATAACAACAACCTCTTGTGCTGCATCAGACCAGTGGTAGTGTCCTGTGTCATCAGTAATTCCAGTGACGATATACGCTGCTGCTATATGTCCACTGCTGCAGTATAACAATTATAACAACAACCTGTTGTGCTGCATCAGACCAGTGGTAGTGTCCTGTGTCATCAGTAATTCCAGTGACGATATACGCTGCTGCTATATGTCCACTGCTGCAGTATAATAATTATTAAAACAACCTGTTGTGCTGCATCATTCCAGTAGTAGAGTCTAGTGTCATCAGTAATTCCAGTGACGATATACGCTGCTGCTATATGTCCACTGCTGCACTATAATAATTATAAAAACAACAACAACCTGTTGTGCTGCATCAGACCAGTGGTAGTGTTCTGTGTCATCAGTAATTCCAGTGACGATATACACTGCTATATGTCCACTGCTGCAGTATAATAATAATTATAACAACAACCTGTTGTGCTGCATCAGACCTGTGATAGTGTCCTGTGTCATCAGTAATTCCAGTGACGATATACGCTGCTGCTGTATGTCTACTGCTGCAGTATAATAATTATAACAACAATAACCTGTTGTGCTGCATCAGACCAGTGGTAGTGTCCTGTGTCATCAGTAATTCCAGTGACGATATATGCTGCTCCTGTATGTCCACTGCTGCAGTATAATAATTCTAACAACAACCTGTTGTGCTGCATCAGACCAGTGGTAGTGTCCTGTGTCATCAGTAATTCCAGTGATGATATACGCAGCTGCTGTATGTCCACTGCTCCAGTATAATAATTATAACAACAACAACCTGTTGTGCTGCATCAGACCAGTGGTAGTGTCCTGTGTCATCAGTTATTCCAGTGACGATATACGCTGCTGCTATATATCCACTGCTGCAGTATAATAATAATTATAACAACAACCTGTTGTGCTGCATCAGACCAGTGGTAGTGTCCTGTGTCATCAGTAATTCCAGTGACGATATATGCAGCTGCTGTATGTTCACTGCTGCAGTATAATAATTATAACAACTACCTGTTGTGCTGCATCAGACCAGTGGTAGTGTCCTGTGTCATCAGTAATTCTAGTAACGATATACGCTGCTGCTATATGTCCACTGCTGCAGTATAATAATTATAACAACAACCTGTTGTGCTGCATCAGACCAGTGTTAGTATCCTGTGTCATCAGTAATTCCAGTGACGATATACGCTGCTGCTGTATGTCCACTGCTGCAGTATAATAATTATAACAACAACAACCTGTTGTGCTGCATCAGACCAGTGGTAGTATCCTGTGTCATCAGTAATTCTAGTGACGATATACGCTGCTGCTATATGTCCACTGCTGCAGTATAATAATTATAACAACAACCTGTTGTGCTGCATCAGACCAGTGGTAGTTTTCTGTGTCATTAGTAATTCCAGTGACGATATATGCTGCTGCTATATGTCCGCTGCTGCAGTATAACAATTATAACAACAACCTATTGTGCTGCATAAGACCAGTGGTAGTGTCCTGTGTCATCAGTAATTCCAGTGACGATATACGCTGCTGCTATATGTCCACTGCTGCAGTATAATAATTATAACAACAACCTGTTGTGCTGCATCAGACCAGTGGTAGTGTTCTGTGTCATCAGTAATTCCAATGACGATATACGCTGCTATATGTCCACTACTGCAGTATAATAATTATAACAACAACAACCTGTTGTGCTGCATCAGACCAGTGGTAGTGTCCTGTGTCATCAGTAATTCCAGTGACGATATACGCTGCTGCTATATGTCCACTGCTGCAGTGAAACAATTATATAAACAACCTGTTGTGCTGCATCAGACCAGTGGTAGTGTCCTGTGTCATCAGTAATTCTAGTGACGATATACGCTGCTGCTGTATGTGTACTACTGCAGTATAATAATAATTATAACAACAACCTGTTGTGCTGCATCAGACCAGTGGTAGTGTCCTGTGTCATCAGTAATTCCAGTGACGATATACGCTGCTGCTATATGTCCACTGCTGCAGTATAATAATTATAACAACAACCTGTTGTGCTGCATCAGACCAGTGGTAGTGTCCTGTGTCATCAGTAATTCCAGTGACGATATACGCTGCTGCTGTATGTCCACTACTGCAGTATAATAATTATAACAACAACCTGTTGTGCTGCATCAGACCAGTGGTAGTGTCCTGTGTCATCAGAAATTCCAGTGACGATATACGCTGCTGCTGTATGTCCACTGCTGCAGTATAATAATGATAACAACAATGTGTTGTGCTGCATTAGACCAGTGGTAGTGTCCTGTGTCATCAGTAATTTCAGTGACGATATACGCTGCTATATGTCCACTGCTGCAGTATAATAATTATAACAACAACAACCTGTTGTGCTGCATCAGACCAGTGGTAGTGTCCTGTGTCATCATTAATTCCAGTGACGATATACGCTGCTGCTGTATGTCTACTGCTGCAGTATAATAACTATAACAACAACCTTTTGTGCTGCATCAGACCGGTGTTAGTGTCCTGTGTCATCAGTAATTCCAGTGACGATATATGCTGCTGCTGTATGTCCACTGCTGCAGTATAATAATTATAACAACAACCTGTTGTGCTGCATCAGACCAGTGGTAGTGTCCTGTGTCATCAGTAATTCCAGTGACGATATACGCTGCTGCTGTATGTCCACTACTGCAGTATAATAATTATAACAACAACCTGTTGTGCTGCATCAGACCAGTGGTAGTGTCCTGTGTCATCAGTAATTCCAGTGACGATATACGCTGCTGCTATATGTCCACTGCTGCAGTATAATAATTAGAACAACAACCTGTTGTGCTGCATCAGACCAGTGGTAGTGTCCTGTGTCATCAGAAATTCCAGTGACGATATACGCTGCTGCTGTATGTCCACTGCTGCAGTATAATAATTATAACAACAACCTGTTGTGCTGCATCAGACCAGTGGTAGTGTCCTGTGTCATCAGTTATTCCAGTGACGATATACGCTGCTGCTATATGTCCACTGCTGCATAATTATAACAACAACAACAACCTGTTGTGCTGCATCAGACCACTGGTAGTGTCCTGTGTCATCGGTAATTCCAGTGACGATATACGCTGCTGCTGTATGTCCACTGCTGCAGTTTAATAATAATTATAACAACAACCTGTTCTGCTGCATCAGACCAGTGGTAGTGTCTTGTGTCATCAGTAATTCCAGTGACGATATACGCTGCTCCTATATGTCCAGTGCTGCAGTATAATAATTATAACAACAACAACCTGTTGTGCTGCATTAGACCAGTGGTAGTGTCCTGTCTCATCAGTCACTCCAGTGACGGTATACGCTGCTGCTATATGTCCACTGCTGCAGTATAATTATAACAACAACCTGTTGTGCTGTATCAGACCAGTGGTAGTGTCTTGTGTCATCAGTAATTCCAGTGACAATATACGCTGCTGCTATATGTCCACTGCTGCAGTGTAACAATTATATAAACAACCTGTTGTGCTGCATCAGACCAGTGGTAGTGTCCTGTGTCATCAGTAATTCCAGTGACGATATACGCTGCTGCTATATGTCCACTGCTGCAGTATAATAATTATAACAACAACCTGTTGTGCTGCATCAGACCAGTGGTAGTGTTCTGTGTCATCAGTAATTCCAATGACGATATACGCTACTATATGTCCACTGCTGCAGTATAATAATTATAACAACAACCTGTTGTGCTGCATCAGACCAGTGGTAGTGTCCTGTGTCATCAGTAATTCCAGTGACGATATACGCTGCTGCTGTATGTCCACTACTGCAGTATAATAATTATAACAACAACCTGTTGTGCTGCATCAGACCAGTGGTAGTGTCCTGTGTCATCAGTTATTCCAGTGACGATATATGCTGCTGCTATATGTCCACTGCTGCAGTATAATAATTATAACAACAACCTGTTGTGCTGCATCAGACCAGTGGTAGTGTCCTGTGCCATCAGAAATTCCAGTGACGATATACGCTGCTGCTGTATGTCCACTACTGCAGTATAATAATGATAACAACAATGTGTTGTGCTGCATTAGACCAGTGGTAGTGTCCTGTGTCATCAGTAATTTCAGTGACGATATACGCTGCTGCTATATGTCCACTGCTGCAGTATAATAATTATAACAACAACAACCTGTTGTGCTGCATCAGACCAGTGGTAGTGTCCTGTGTCATCATTAATTCCAGTGACGATATATGCTGCTGCTGTATGTCTACTGCTGCAGTATAATAATTATAACAACAACCTTTTGTGCTGCATCAGACCGGTGTTAGTGTCCTGTGTCATCAGTAATTCCAGTGACGATATATGCTGCTGCTGTATGTCCACTGCTGCAGTATAATAATTATAACAACAACCTGTTGTGCTGCATCAGACCAGTGGTAGTGTCCTGTGTCATCAGTAATTCCAGTGACGATATACGCTGCTGCTGTATGTCCACTACTGCAGTATAATAATTATAACAACAACCTGTTGTGCTGCATCAGACCAGTGGTAGTGTCCTGTGTCATCAGTAATTCCAGTGACAATATACGCTGCTGCTATATGTCCACTGCTGCAGTATAATAATTATAACAACAACCTGTTGTGCTGCATCAGACCAGTGGTAGTGTCCTGTGTCATCAGTTATTCCAGTGACGATATACGCTGCTGCTGTATGTCCACTGCTGCAGTATAATAATTATAACAACAACAACAACCTGTTGTGCTGCATCAGACCACTGGTAGTGTCCTGTGTCATCAGTAATTCCAGTGACGATATACGCTGCTGCTGTATGTCCACTGCTGCAGTTTAATAATAATTATAACAACAACCTGTTCTGCTGCATCAGACCAGTGGTAGTGTCCTGTGTCATCAGTAATTCCAGTGACGATATACGCTGCTGCTATATGTCCAGTGCTGCAGTATAATAATTATAACAACAACCTGTTGTGCTGCATTAGACCAGTGGTAGTGTCCTGTCTCATCAGTCATTCCAGTGACGGTATACGCTGCTGCTATATGTCCACTGCTGCAGTATAATTATAACAACAACCCGTTGTGCTGCATCAGACCAGTGGTAGTGTCCTGTGTCATCATTAATTCCAGTGACGATATACGTTGCTGCTGTATGTCTACTGCTGCAGTACAATAATTATAACAACAACCTGTTGTGCTGCATCAGACAAGTGGTAGTTTCCTGTGTCATCATTAATTCCAGTGACGATATACGCTGCTGCTGTATGTCTACTGCTGCAGTACAATAATTATAACAACAACAACCTGTTGTGCTGCATCAGACCAGTGGTAGTGTCCTGTGTCATCAGTAATTCCAGTGACGATATATGCTGCTGCTGTATGTCCACTGCTGCAGTATAATAATTATAACAACAACCTGTTGTGCTGCATCAGACCAGTGGTAGTGTCCTGTGTCATCAGTAATTCCAGTGACAATATACGCTGCTGCTGTATGTCCACTACTGCAGTATAATAATTATAGCAACAACCTGTTGTGCTGCATCAGACCAGTGGTAGTGTCCTGTGTCATCAATAATTCCAGTGACGATATACGCTGCTGCTATATGTCCACTGCTGCAGTATAATAATTATAACAACAACCTGTTGTGCTGCATCTGACCAGTGGTAGTGTCCTGTGTCATCAGAAATTCCAGTGACGATATACGCTGCAGCTGTATGTCCACTGCTGCAGTATAATAATTATAACAACAACAACAACCTGTTGTGTTGCATCAGGCCACTGGTAGTGTCCTGTGTCATCGGTAATTCCAGTGACGATATACGCTGCTGCTGTATGTCCACTGCTGCAGTTTAATAATAATTATAACAACAACCTGTTCTGCTGCATCAGACCAGTGGTAGTGTCCTGTGTCATCAGTAATTCCAGTGACGATATACGCTGCTCCTATATGTCCAGTGCTGCAGTATAATAATTATAACAACAACCTGTTGTGCTGCATTAGACCAGTGGTAGTGTCCTGTCTCATCAGTCATTCCAGTGACGGTATACGCTGCTGCTATATGTCCACTGCTGCAGTATAATTATAACAACAACCTGTTGTGCTGTATCAGACCATTGGTAGTGTCTTGTGTCATCAGTAATTCCAGTGACGATATACGCTGCTGCTATATGTCCACTGCTGCAGTGTAACAATTATATAAACAACCTGTTGTGCTGCATCAGACCAGTGGTAGTGTCCTGTGTCATCAGTAATTCCAGTGACGATATATGCTGCTGCTATATGTCCACTGCTGCAGTATAATAATTATAACAACAACCTGTTGTGCTGCATCAGACCAGTGGTAGTGTTCTGTGTCATCAGTAATTCCAATGACGATATACGCTACTATATGTCCACTGCTGCAGTATAATAATTATAACAACAACAACCTGTTGTGCTGCATCAGACCAGTGGTAGTGTCCTGTGTCATCAGTAATTCCAGTGACGATATACGCTGCTGCTGTATGTCCACTACTGCAGTATAATAATTATAACAACAACCTGTTGTGCTGCATCAGACCAGTGGTAGTGTCCTATGTCATCAGTTATTCCAGTGACGATATATGCTGCTGCTATATGTCCACTGCTGCAGTATAATAATTATAACAACAACCTGTTGTGCTGCATCAGACCAGTGGTAGTGTCCTGTGCCATCAGAAATTCCAGTGACGATATACGCTGCTGCTGTATGTCCACTACTGCAGTATAATAATGATAACAACAATGTGTTGTGCTGCATTAGACCAGTGGTAGTGTCCTGTGTCATCAGTAATTTCAGTGACGATATACGCTGCTGCTATATGTCCACTGCTGCAGTATAATAATTATAACAACAACAACCTGTTGTGCTGCATCAGACCAGTGGTAGTGTCCTGTGTCATCATTAATTCCAGTGACGATATACGCTGCTGCTGTATGTCCACTACTGCAGTATAATAATTATAACAACAACCTGTTGTGCTGCATCAGACCAGTGGTAGTGTCCTGTGTCATCAGTAATTCCAGTGACAATATACCCTGCTGCTATATGTCCACTGCTGCAGTATAATAATTATAACAACAACCTGCTGTGCTGCATCAGACCAGTGGTAGTGTCCTGTGTCATCAGAAATTCCAGTGACGATATACGCTGCTGCTGTATGTCCACTGCTGCAGTATAATAATTATAACAACAACCTGTTGTGCTGCATCAGACCAGTGGTAGTGTCCTGTGTCATCAGTTATTCCAGTGACGATATACGCTGCTGCTATATGTCCAGTGCTGCAGTATAATAATTATAACAACAACAACCTGTTGTGCTGCATTAGACCAGTGGTAGTGTCCTGTCTCATCAGTCATTCCAGTGACGGTATACGCTGCTGCTATATGTCCACTGCTGCAGTATAATTATAACAACAACCTGTTGTGCTGCATCAGACCAGTGGTAGTGTCCTGTGTCATCATTAATTCCAGTGACGATATACGTTGCTGCTGTATGTCTACTGCTGCAGTACAATAATTATAACAACAACCTGTTGTGCTGCATCAGACCAGTGATAGTTTCCTGTGTCATCATTAATTCCAGTGACGATATACGCTGCTGCTGTATGTCTACTGCTGCAGTACAATAATTATAACAACAACAACAACAACCTGTTGTGCTGCATCAGACCAGTGGTAGTGTCCTGTGTCATCAGTAATTCCAGTGACGATATATGCTGCTGCTGTATGTCCACTGCTGCAGTATAATAATTATAACAACAACCTGTTGTGCTGCATCAGACCAGTGGTAGTGTCCTGTGTCATCAGTAATTCCAGTGACGATATACGCTGCTGCTGTATGCCCACTGCTGCAGTATAATAATTATAACAACAACCTGTTGTGCTGCATCAGACCAGTGGTAGTGTCCTGTGTCATCAGTTATTCCAGTGACGATATACGCTGCTGCTATATGTCCACTGCTGCAGTATAATAATTATAACAACAACAACCTGTTGTGCTGCATCAGACCACTGGTAGTGTCCTGTGTCATCAGTAATTCCAGTGACGATATATGCTGCTGCTGTATGTCCACTGCTGCAGTTTAATAATAATTATAACAACAACCTGTTCTGCTGCATCAGACCAGTGGTAGTGTCCTGTGTCATCAGTAATTCCAGTGACGATATACGCTGCTGCTATATGTCCAGTGCTGCAGTATAATAATTATAACAACAACCTGTTGTGCTGCATTAGACCAGTGGTAGTGTCCTGTCTCATCAGTCATTCCAGTGACGGTATACGCTGCTGCTATATGTCCACTGCTGCAGTATAATTATAACAACAACCTGTTGTGCTGCATCAGACCAGTGGTAGTGTCCTGTGTCATCATTAATTCCAGTGACGATATACGTTGCTGCTATATGTCTACTGCTGCAGTACAATAATTATAACAACAACCTGTTGTGCTGCATCAGACCAGTGGTAGTTTCCTGTGTCATCATTAATTCCAGTGACGATATACGCTGCTGCTGTATGTCTATTGCTGCAGTACAATAATTATAACAACAACAACAACAACAACAACCTGTTGTGCTGCATCAGACCAGTGGTAGTGTCCTGTGTCATCAGTAATTCCAGTGACGATATACGCTGCTGCTATATGACTACTGCTGCAGTTTAATAATTATAACAACAACCTGTTGTGCTGCATCAGACCAGTGGTAGTGTTCTGTGTCATCAGTAATTCCAGTGACGATATACGCTGCTGCTGTATGTCCACTGCTGCAATATAATAATTATAACAACAACCTGTTGTGCTGCATCAGACCAGTGGTAGTGTCCTGTCTCATCAGTCATTCCAGTGACGGTATACGCTGCTGCTATACTGTATGTCCACTGCTGCAATATAATTATAACAACAACCTGTTGTGCTGCATCAGACCAGTGGTAGTGTCCACACATTTGCGCAAATATGTGTAACGAAGATCTCTGAATTCTATTATTATGTGGAATTTATATCTGGTTACGGTTATCATTCAGGGTGCTGGGGGAAACAAATGCCTTTTTTTCTTGCTATAACAACAACCTGTTGTGCTGCATAAGACCAGTGGTAGTGTCCTGTGTCATCAGTAATTCCAGTGACGATATACGCTGCTGCTATATGTCTACTGCTGCAGTATTATAATTATAACAACAACCTGTTGTGCTGCATCAGACCAGTGGTAGTGTCCTGTGTCATCAGTAATTCCAGTGACGATATATGCTGCTGCTGTATGTCCACTGCTGCAGTATAATAATTATACCTGCCAAGGCCGATGCCCAATGTGATAGTAGAGAGCGTGTAAAACCCAAAAAGCCAAAGTTCAGTAAAAGAACCATAAAAATAAATGTAAATCGTCTGAGGAGAAACGTAAACTTGCCAATATGCCAGTTACGACACGGAGTGGCAAGGAACGGCTGAGGCCCTGGCCTATGTTCATGGCTAGTGGTTCAGATTCACATGACGATGGAAGCTCATCCTCCCGCTAGAAAAATTAAAAGAGTTAAGCTGGAAAGAGCACAGAAAAGAACTGTGCGCTCTGAGATGATATCACAAATCCCCAAGGAGAGTCCAAGAGTGTCGGCGGTTGCGATGCCTGACCTTCCCAACACTGGACGGGAAGAGTTGGCTCCTTCCACCATTTGCACGCCCCCTACAACTGCTGGAAGGAGCACCCACAGTCCAGTTTCTGATATTCAAATTGAAGATGTCCGCTGCTGTTGTTGCTGCTGGGAGTCGATCGTCATCCCAGAGGGGAAGTCGGAAGACCACTTATACTACTTCCAGTAAGCAATTGACTGTCATACAGTACTTTATGAGGAAGATGAAATATGACAGCAGTCATCCTTTTGCAAAGCGGATAACTGAGGCCTTGACAGCTATGTTGGTGTTAGAAGTGCGTCCGCTATCCACCATTAGTTCAGTGGCACTTAGAGATTTGATGGAGATAGTGTATCCCCTGTATCAAATCCCATCTAGGTTCCACTTCTCTAGGCAGGCGATACCGAGAATGAACACATTCGTCAGAAAAAGAGTCACCAGTGTCCTACAAAATGCGGTTATATCCAGTGTCCACTTAACCACGGACATGTGGACAAGTGGAACAGGGCAGACTAAGGACATTATGACTGTAACAGCCCACTGGGTAGATGTATGGCCTCCCGCATCGGCACCAGTAGCAGCATCTTGCAAATGCCTATTCGTTCCAGGGCAGGCTACACTATGTATCACCGCTTTCCATAAGAGGCACACAGCTGACAACCTCTTACGGAAACTGAGGAACATCATCGCATAATGGCTTACCCCAATTGGACTCTCCTGGGGATTTGTGATATTGGACAACGCCACCAATATTGAGCGTGCATTACATCTGGGTAAATTCCAGCATGTCCCATGTTTTGCACATACAATTATTTTGGTGGTGCATAATTTGGTGGTGCATAAACGAGAGGGGCATGCAGGAGATGCTGTCGGTGGCCCGAACTTGCCACACATGAACTTGCCAACCCTTCGAACTTGCCACACATGAAGTCAGTTCAGACCCTGCCAGCTTGAGTCAGGTCATTCCCCTCATCAGGCTTTTGCAGAAGCAGCTGGATAAAATGAAGGAGGAGCTAAGATGGAGCGATTCCGCAAAGTATGTGGGACTTGTGGATGGAGCCCTTCATTCGCTTTGCCAGGATTCAAGGGTGGTCAATCTGTTGAAATCAGAGCACTACATTTTGGCCACCGTGTTCGATCCTAGGTTTAAAGCCTACGTTGAATCTCTCTTTCCAGCAGACACAAGTGTGCAGAGGTGCAAAGACCTGCTGGTTAGTAAATTGTCAACTCAAGGGGAACGTGACCCGTCAACAGCTCCTCCTTCAATTTCTCCCGCCACTGGGGCTACAAGGGAAAGGATAACATTTCCTACTCCACCCGCTGGCGGTGATGCAGGGCAGTCAGGAGCGAAAGCTGACATCTGGTCCGGACTGAAGGACCTGCCAACGATTACTGACATGTCTACTGTCACTGCATATGGGCCCTCATTCCGAGTTGATCGGTCGCAAGGCGAATTTAGCAGAGTTACACACGCTAAGCCGCCGCCTACTGGGAGTGAATCTTAGCTTCTTAAAATTGCGACCGATGTATTCGCAATAATGCGATTACTAACTACTTAGCAGTTTCAGAGTAGCTCCAGACTTACTCTGCCTGTGCGATCATTTCAGTGCTTGTCGTTCCTGGTTGACGTCACAAACACACCCAGCGTTCGCCCAGGCACTCCCACCGTTTCTCCGGCCACTCCTGCGCTTTTTCCGGAAACGGTAGCGTTTTCAGCCACACGCCCCTGAAACGCCGTGTTTCCGCCCAGTAACACCCATTTCCTGTCAATCACATTACGATCGCCGGAGCGAAGAAAAAGCCGTGAGTAAAAATACTTTCTTCATAGTAAAGTTACTTGGCGCAGTCGCAGTGCGAACATTGCGCATGCGTACTAAGCGGATTTTCACTGCGATGCGATGAAAAATACCGAGCGAACAACTCGGAATGAGGGCCATGATTCTGTCACCATTGAAAGAATGGTGGAGGATTATATGAGTGACAGCATCCAAGTAGGCATGTCAGACAGACCGTACGTATACTGGCAGAAAAAAGAGGCAATTTGGAGGCCCTTGCACAAACTGGCTTTATTTTATTGAAGTTGCCCCCCCTCCAGTGTGTACTCCGAAAGAGTGTTTAGTGCAGCCGGTCACCTTGTCAACGATCGGCATAGGAGGTTACTTCCACTAAATGTGGAAAAGATGATGTTCATCAAAATGAATTATAAAGTCCTCCGGGAAGACCTTTACCAGCAATTGCCTCCAGAAAGTACACAGACCTGTGATGGTGGATTCCAGTGGGGACGAATTAATACTCAGTGAGAAGGATGTACACGGTGAAAAGGGTGAGGAATCGGAGGATGATGATGAGGTGTACATCTTGCCTCTGTAGAGACAGTTTGTGCAAGGAGAGATTGATTGCTTCTTTTTTGGTGGGGGCCCAAACAAACCAGTCATTTCAGCCACAGTCGTGTGGCAGACCCTGTCGCTGAAATTATTGGTTTGTTAAAGTGTGCATGTCCTGTTTATACAACATAAGGGTGGGTGGGAGTGCCCAAGGACAATTCCATCTTGCACCTCTTTTTCTTCTTTCTATCATGTGCTGTTTGGGGACTAGTTTTTGTAAGTACCATCCTGTCTGCCACTGCAGTGCCACTCCTAGATGGGCCAGGTGTTTGTGCCGCACACTTGTGTCGCTTAGCTTAGTCATACAGCCACCTCGGTGCAACTTTTATGCCTAAAAACAATATTGTGAGGTGTGAGGTGTTCAGAATAGACTGGAAATGAGTGAAAATGATTGTTATTGAGGTTAATAATACTGTAGGAGCAAAATTACCCACAAATTCTGTGATTTTAGCTGTTTTTATGTTTTTTTCAAAAATCATCCAGATCCAGATCCAAAACCAAAACCAAAACACGAAAGGGTGGTTTTGGCAAAACCAAGCCAAAATCAAAACACGAAAATGGAATTAGAACCAAAACCAAAACACAAAACACGAAAAGTGCCCGCTGCACATCTCTAGATTAAATCAAATAAGCAATTCCAGTTCTAGTCTCTCATAAGGGAAACATGTTCTTACCGTACAGCTGTACATAGCTTTTTTAACCTTTGCTTTGAATTCCAAGAATCATATTTACAGGGTTTATATATTTAGCAACTGTAAGGTTTTAAATTGACTCCACTTTCAGACCTTTTTGATGTCTGTGAGTTTGCTTTGCAATAAATATTTTATAATGGTTTTCCTGTTTCTCTGTTGAAATTCAATGACGAGCAAGAGCCAGGAAAGTGCAATGTTCAGTTTTGTGAATCACTTACATAGGGGCGTACTATACTGTATTTAGCAATAATCGTTGTATTTCCTTGTAAAATAACATTGTTTATTGCTGCACATTGTGCTGATTTGTAATGAGTTCTCAGGGCAATTTATGAAGCGGTTGCTATAAGAGTGTGTCCTGGCGATGAGTAATGGCTAATGTGAGAGCTAACACTTTATTTCTGAGTTCAACTGTGCATGTGCAGCCAGCTAGCAATGTATTTGCAATACGAAGTAGTTGCAGTGGGCATCACAACCAGCTCGAGGCTCCGGGAGAGACTGGAAGAACCCTTTTCTGGCTGGGCTGTTCCATAGAGGTAAGTAAATGGGGTAACACCATTTAAAGATGACATTACCATAAGCAGACAGGATCTGAGTTTGTTACATTGCACTATAGCAACATCCCTATATGTAACACCGCTCCCTTCCACCCAATCCTGCTCCCTTTGTTCCATCTCCCCAAATCCCAGCTCTGGAACACCGCCACCCCCCCCTCCCTTCCCACCTCTCCTCTTTAGCACATCCCCCCTGCACCGCCCAACCTTGGGTGGAGTTATCCTTAAAGTTGTGCCTATATACTGTACTTGTACACTTGCATGTACAGCAGTGTTTTTCAACCGCTGTGCCGCGGCACACTGGTGTGCCGCCAGCGGTTGTCAAGTGTTCCGCCACCGCCAGAGATCCCTGCTGCCAGTCCCCGTCAGCTGCCGTCTTTACTATACAATGACCGCGTAAGAGCTGCCTGCGCTGCCCGATAGTGATACTGATTTACAGCATCACTATCGGGCAGCGCAGGCAGTTCTTCTGTGGTCACTGTATAATGAAGACAGAAGCTCTCCTGCGTGCCCGCCCGTGACCCCTACGACGTGGCGTGACTCATAGGTCACATACACATCACCATCCAGCCCGGGTAGCGTCTAGTGTACCTTCGTGGCCCGTGCTGCTGTGTTCTGCTCCTCAATGCTCCTGCCGCTAAGGGGGAAAACAAAAAAGGTTTGGGCCAGTGCTTTATGATGTGTGTGCAGTGCCATTACTATGGGGGACAGTGTGTGCAGTGCCATTACTATGTGTGTGGTGGCGTTACTATGGGGGTCAGTGTGTCTGGTGGCATTACAATGGGGGTCAGTGTGTCTGGTGGCATTACTATGGGGGTCAGTGTGTGTGGTGGCATTACTGTGGGGGTCAGTGTGTCTGGTGGCATTACTATGGGGGTCAGTGTCTCTGGTGGCATTACTATGGGGGTCAGTGTGTCTGGTGGCATTACTATGGTTGTCGGTGTGTGTGGTGGCATTACTATGGGGGTCAGTGTGTCTGGTGGCATTACAATGGGGGTCAGTGTGTCTGGTGGCATTACTATGGGGGTCAGTGTGTCTGGTGGCATTACTGTGGGGGTCAGTGTGTCTGGTGGCATTACTATGGGGGTCAGTGTCTCTGGTGGCATTACTATGGGGGTCAGTGTGTCTGGTGGCATTACTATGGTTGTCGGTGTGTGTGGTGGCATTACTATGGGGGTCAGTGTGTCTGGTGGCATTGCTGTGGGGGTCAGTGTGTGTGGTGGCATTACTATGGGGGGGGGCAATGTGTGCAATTACTATGGGGATAGTGTGATGGCATTACTATGAGGGTCAATGTGTGGAATTACTGTGGCAGTGTGTTCAAGTACTGCACATTATTTTAATAACTGTTGGGGACAATGTGTCTGTGTTTTTCTCCTTGGGGACAAAAATGTTTTTTTTATTTCCCTGTGTGTGTTTTATTTTTCCGTGGGGTACCGATGGTGTGCCTTGGCAATTTTTAAATCTTCTTGGTGTGCCGCGAACTGAAAAAGGTTGAAAATCACTGATGTACAGGGTCACCATGAGTTCTGCCATGCCCTGGGATGAAGGAGGTGTGGCCATGTTGTGCCTTCCTAGCCCTCTAGTAGGACAAATTCCAAAGGGGGCGCGTCCACACCATGTCATGGGTTTGACTGCAGCTCTTTGGCAGGCCACCGATCCCTAAACATCCTCCAGATAATGTATAACAATGATGTAGAATTTACTCAGTAATCATTAGCTTGGGAGGCTTGTGTCACTGGTTAGTTCCTCTCATTCTTCCAGACTTCTGTTTTATTTTAATCCTATTTACCATTACAGTCCTTTGTCTCTTTAAATGAAAACCAAGATATGAGATGATATAAGTATAAGTTGTTATTTCAGTTTTTCCAAAACTATTTTGTTACCAAAATCCAAAATGTCCTCGTACCGGGAAGATTAAATCACCATGTTTCTGGATAAGAGCTTATTTAGTACTTTAATGGCAGAAAACCATTTCTGAGAATTTGTTGCCAGTTGTGTTTTTATGCAGCTGTTATTGTTTTTGTTATTGTTTTTAACACATGGAAAACAGGATTATTTTTAGATATGTTTGTCGCACATTCAGGTAGCAGCCAATGATCTGATGGATTGAAGAGTGGTAAAGGTCTCATACTTTCAGTATACAGAGCAAGGTCTGGAATAGAGCCACAAGAAAAGTGTTTGATGCACTGTTAATTTGATGTGAATGCAGAATACAGCTGCTAATAGCAGACAGATCTGTGTGAATAGTTTTACTTGAGATCTATACACTTTATTAACCCTGTCATGCATGGCTTGGCTGGCATCATTTAGACTGGGGGACAAATGCAATCAAGTGGCCCCGGCTTTTCTACTAGCACACGGCAACAGCAAAATGGACGTGGTAAAAAAATCTGCGGCGTGGTCATCTAATGGGAATGCGGTTTAAATGTGTAATAACATAAATTCAAAATAATTTTTTTCTAAGAACTATAATCAACGACATCATTGGCGCAACTTGTGCTCGATTAGATCTGATTTTACAATCGTCCACTCCCATACTAACACCCATACATACATACATACATAACACACCAATACTACGTTACATCTGCATCTGCCAACCCCTGTAACTGCCTAGGAAAGCTGAACACATTTCTAATACACTTCTTAACGTGTGTATGCACTGCAGCTCTGTATGAACACCATTGCGCTATATGGGCAGTGTAACTCAGACGCTTGTGCAAATGAAAAACATTGCACAAGAAAAAAATAAAACACAATGGCCTCCACAGGAAAAAAACAACAAACACATTGGCCCTCATAGGAAAAGACAAACACATTAACTCCCTTCAGGAAAAAAAGACAAATTGGTCCCCACAGGAAAAAATAAAACACAACCCTGCAAACTGGTAGATGCAAGTTATCAGTGCCTGGGGCTTCTGTTGCTGGTCATCCAGCTCATGAGATAGGACAATCATAATAGTATGCAGTGAATGCACAGTCGGCACACCCGACTGACTCTCACTTACCTGGCTGCCAACAAATTTGCTTGCTCACTGAAGAATGAAACCGCCCTGCACTAAACGACTCCTCGCTTGCCCACTGTGGGAGAGACGTAATGATGTCTCTCCCTATACACAGTGTGGGAGGTGGAAGGTGGAGCTCCAGAGTGCAGTAGAGCACAACTACTAACATATATTGCCACGGGCACCCAGCAAAAAGACATTGCAGCAGCAGTGGTTTTGCCCCCCAGGAACCGAGGGTCTGTGCAGCTGCACCCGCCACATCACTTTCCTTATGGCTCTGCTTCTGCGCAGTTCTGCACAGAATGTACTATGGTGTGCCCAGTATTAGGGTGTGCTCAGTGTTGCCTGGTACTATGGTATGCCACTGCTGACCATTACTATGGTGTGCCGAAGGCTGACACTGTACTATGATGTGCCAAGTAATATGGTATGTCCAGTGCTGCCTAGTACTATAGTGTGTCCGATGCTGCCCATTACTATGGTGTGCCTAGTGCCGAATCTTACCTTTTGTCAGTGGGGATCCGGTCTGAAGATCGACACTGTCTAGGTCGACCACATTAGGTCAACAGGGTTGGAAGGTCGACAGGGTTTCTAGGTCGGCATGTGCTAGGTCGACAGGTCAAAAGGTCGACATGAGTTTTTCACATTTTTTCTTTTTTTGAACTTTTTCATACTTAACGATCTACAATTGGAATGGTGAGCGAAACGAGCCATGCGAGGGGACACGGAGTACTAATTTGGCTTCCCGATCACTGTAAGCAGAAAACGACACCAAAGATCTTTTGACCTGTCGACCTAGCACATGTCGACCTAGAAACCCTGTCGACCTTCCTACCCTGTCGACCTTGTGACTGTCTACCTATAGTGGTCGACCTAAACATTGTCGACCTAGACAGTGGCGATCTTCAGACTGGATCCCCACTGACAGAAGGTAAGATCCGGCACTGGGCACGCTGATGCGAATATACCAGGCAAGTGGTTAAAGATCAATTTTCAATCTCATAATTCATTATTATTCTGTAGAACTTAAAAAATATATATAAATGAAAAATGCTGCTTGCGTAAGTGTTCAACCCCCACAGACTATTACATGTTGAAACCACCTTTTTCTGCAATCAGAACCGCAGATGCAGCGGAACATTCTCTCTCATGCCCTGAACAAGCCACTTCCATATACAATGCATCCCTCACTTCTGCTCTTGACTCTGTTGCTCCACCAACCACTATTTACCCTCGCAAATTAACACCACAACCCTGGCACACCAAATGCACCAGATAGCTGCAAAAATGCTCACGTACTGCTGAGCGTCACTGGAGGAAATCACGCTCTAAGGCAGACTTTCTCCATTTCAAACTTATGCTCTCATCCTTCAGTGCTGCCCTTTCTCTTGCTAAACAGTCATACTTCAAGAACCTCATCTCCTCCCAGTCTTCCAACCCCCGGCGCCTCTTTGCCACTCTCAACTCACTCCTCTGCCCACCTCCACCTCGTCTCCCTTCCTCACTCTCTGCTCTTGACTTTGCCACTTACTTCACATCCAAAATTGACTCCATACGTAAAGACATCACATCACACCAGACCATCAGTAACCATCTTTCTCCCATCCCTTACCGCCCCTCCCCATCCCTCCCACCAACTCTGACATCTTTCTCCGATGCATCTGGAGAGGACGTCATGGCCCTCATTCGTTCCTGTCCCCTCACCACCTCCCTACTTGAGCCTATCCCCTCCCGCCTCCTCCTCTACCTCTCTCCTTCTGCTTGTTCCCATCTTTCCCACCTTCTCAATCTCTCCCTCTCATCAGGCACTGTCCCCTCTGCCATCAAGCATGCACTCATCTCTCCTATTCTTAAAAAACCTACGCTTGATCCAAACACTCTCTCCTACTACCGACCCATCTCTCTCCTCCCTTTTGCATCCAAGCTCCTTGAGCGTATTGTCTACAACCGCCTTATTTCCTTTCTTTCTTCACACTCACTACTTGACCCATTCCAGTCTGGCTTCCGTCCTCTCCACTCCACTGAAACTGCCCTTACAAAAGTATGCAATGACCTCCATGCTGCTAAATCTAAGGGACACTACTCTATACTTATTCTACTTGATCTCTCTGCTGCTTTTGACACTGTGGACCATCCTCTGCTACTGCAAATCCTTCACTCCATTGGTCTGCGTGACACTGCCCTATCTTGGCTGTCTTCCTACCTCACTGACCGTTCATTCTCTGTCTCCTCTCATGACTCCACCTCCCCCTCACTTCCACTAACTGTAGGTGTACCCCAAGGTTCTGTCCTTGGTCCTCTTCTCTTCTCTCTCTATACATCCTCACTAGGTAAGCTCATTAGTTCTTTTGGTTTCCAATATCATCTCTATGCTGATGACACCCAAATCTATCTTTCCTCTCCAGACCTCTCCCCTGCTCTCTTCACTCATATCTCCAACTGTCTCTCTGCTACCTCTTCCTGGATGTCCCAGCGCTTTCTTAAACTTAACATGTCTAAGACTGAACTGATCATCTTCCCTCCCTCCCGCATAACCTCACCTCCTACAATCTCATTATCTATTGATGGCACTACTATCTCCCCTGCCCCCAAGTGCGCTGTCTTGGAGTAATCCTTGACTCCTCCCTCTCCTTCAAACCACACATTCAGCACCTCTCACAAACCTGCCGTTTTCATCTAAAAAATATTTCCAGGATCAGACCCTTTCTGACCCAGGATGCTACTAAGACTCTTATCCACTCACTGGTCATCTCCAGATTGGACTACTGTAAACTCCTCCTGACTGGCATTCCTGACAAACACCTCTCCCCACTCCAATCTATCCTCAATGCTGCTGCCCGGCTCATTTTCCTCACCAAACGCACTACGTCTACCTCTCCTCTCCTACTAGACCTTCACTGGCTCCCCTTCCCTTTCAGAATCCATTTCAACTTTTCAAGCTTCTTCACACTCGCTTACAAAGCCCTCACCCACTCCTCTCCCATCTACATCTCTGATCTTATCTCCCTTTACACTCCCACCCGTCCTCTTCGCTCTGCTAATGCACGACTACTCTCCTGCCTACGGATTACTTCCTCCCACTCCTACCTCCAAGATTTTTCACGTGCTGCACCACTTCTCTGGAATTCCCTACCTCTCCCCCTCAGACTCTCCACCTCTCTACAAAATTTCAAACGGGCTCTCAAGACCCACTTCTTCACCAAACCCAGCCAAATCGCATCCTAACCCTCTGTTCCACATTCTCTATGTACCCCATCTGTGTCACCCCTGTCTGTCTACCCCTCCCCTTTAGATTGTAAGCTCTCACGAGCAGGGCCCTCTTCCCTCATGTGCTTATCCTTTGTCTTGCTTTAATAATCTTCAACTGTACCACATCCAGCAGTCTTCTGCCACCTGATACTTATTCCAGTGTCATCTGCTGATATAACTATGTTTATTTACCACGTACTTGTCCTATACTGTCATCAACTGTAAATTGCTGTTTTCCTGTTTGATTATTTATGTACTCTGTAATTGGGCGCTGCGGAACCCTTGTGGCGCCATATAAATAAAGGATAATAATAATAATAATAATAACATCACTCAGTCTGTACCAGAGACACCGGGCTGCGACTTAAACTGCACAGGAATTATTTTTAAATACTTGCAAATTTGCAGATGAAGCACAAAGGAACGTGGCATGATAAAAGTTGCAGCCGCTGCATTGCAGCACTTAGTATACAGATTCAGACTAATTCTCACACAGAGTTACAATTGTCTCACATCAAATTAATCAGTGCACGCTCGTTATGCGGTTTTGTTTAAATTGTGCTACCAAGATGCATATTTGAGCAAAAAAGTTGACCGGTGCAAGCCGAGTCACATGGGAACTGGTGCACCGAGAAGGGCTGTTTGGCGCAACTGCGGCAATAGCGTATGAGCACATATCTGTAGATAGACAGATAGATGAATAGATGAAAATGTTTCTGGTCCTATAATATACTATAATATATGATACTATATTATAATATATGATACTATATTATGTTCCCCATACCGTGGTTTGTATTTCATTCTACTCAGCAAATTGTCATTTATTTTAGTGTGTTTGGCACTGCATAAGTCGTTTGTTTTCTTTGCAGTGTTTGGAGAAATTAGGCAGTTTACACTTAAGTGTCACTTGTCAGCCTTGTCTATATTATGTGGTAGAGTGAACCAAGAGATTTTTAAGTCTCCCATTCCATTGTAATTAAAGCTCTGTCTCCCAAGCTGGACAAGGTCTCTCTTCTATCCATCAGACTAGATTAAGATGAACTATCATCCTCCGCAATGACAGACCCTGGACAGAATACTGAACAGATGACTTGGAGAACTGACAAGTGCTAGGCATGGAGATAGGAACTCCTTCTAATGCTTATCCTTTAATACAGCATGCACAGAAAGTTCTATACAGCATACAGTGAATCTTAATGTCATTGCTTATAATCTATGAGTTCCGATGTCGTCATCACTTCATTGGAGACTTTTCTACTCTATTGGTATGGCTGTAGAAGAACCCTCCCAGGGCCCGTCCACTTTCCAGTGTAATCAGTGATTTGATTTGGTGTGGAACACGTCATAATAGACCCGATCCCTGCTTTTGCGCTGATTCTTGGCACCATGCCCACCACAGTTGCCCATTCAGCCTTTCCTCCAGTAGCTCCTAAAAGGACGTCCCAGAAAGTTGTCAAGAATGCTATAGTGTCTATTAGGAAAATATATATTCTTATTTGTACTGCAAATTATTATCCCACTGGCATATTCATAATGGTGGACAGACTGCAATGCACACCTGCTCCTTGGGCAAGAAGCGCCCATACCACCCATCCTTCATCCACTGAATTTATTTACCATGTGGCCACCAGTACCATGCTCCCGGTGGCTTCTGAAGAAATCACCAACAAAATGGGGTCAGCCCCATTGTCCCAGAGATAATGCAATGCGATGTAGATTGCACACTGGTATCTCTGCTGAAGAAATCCCCTTCTCCAGTATTATCCATATAAGAAGTTACAGAGGACCTCGATGACACATATTAAAAGGGGATGCAGTCGAAAGGTCAACAATAACAATGTTGCCCGTTAAAATGTCGACATGTAACGTGCAGACATTCTCAGAATGTTGACATTGTTAGAATGTTGATGTTAGGGTTGTGCTATGGGGCGGGGGGGGGGGGGTGGTGGCTATGGTTAGGCACAAGAGGTAGGGGTAAGTGTAGGCATTAGGGATAGTGGAGATATACCGGAACGCCAGGGTAACAGACCTGGTAGTGATGGTCACATGACTGCCAGGACTTGGAAGACACCGCTGGAGCCACTACGGCCATCAGGAGAAGGTAAGTCAGCGATGGGCCACCAGGGTCGATATATGTGGACATTCTCAGAATCAGCTTTATTGGCCAGGTGTACTCACGTACACTACAAATTTTTTGCGGTACAGTGCATCGCCAAGCAGCAACATGAAGGGGGAATACATAGCATAAGTAGGGCGAAAAACTAAGCATACATTACACTACAAACATTACACGTATGAGTTCATACTGCATATTACAACTGTACGATAGACTCAACATATAGTATTAGGCATATTATACATGTTAGACTTTTCATATGCTGTTCAGCTGGTGGACACCTAGTGGGAAGAAGCTTTTAATGGATCTGGTTGACTTTGCGGGAATGGACCTGTAGCATCTGCCTGGTGGAAGCCGTTCAAACAGTTTGTGACCTGGGTGCTGCATATCTGCCACGATTTTCTCCGCTCGCTTCCTGACCCTTGACTGGTATAATTCCTGGACGGGAGGGAGGTCAGTCCCAACAATCTTTTCAGCTGTCCTCACCACCCTTTGCAGCCTCCATCTGTCACTCTCATTGGCAGCTCCATACCAGACTGTGATCGAGGAACATAGGACTGATTCTGCGATCGCTGTGTAGCAGATGAGCAGCAGCTTCTGTAGGATGTTGACTTTTCTGAGTTGCCTCAGAAAGAACATCCGCTGCTGGGCCTTCTTTATGACAGTGCTTATGTTGGGTCCTCATTTGAGGTCTCGGGAAATTTTTGAACTTAGGAATTTGAAGGAGTCGACCCACAAAACCACGCTGTCAGCTTTTATGAGTGTTTGCATGTCATTGGGTTTCCTTCTGAAGTCCACCACCATCTCAACTGTTTTGTGGGGATTTAGGTCAAAGTTGTTCCTGCCGCACCACTGCATTAGCCGTTCCACTTCGTGTCTGCATGCAGATTCGTCTTGGTCCTTGATTAAGGCAATGACGGTGGTGCTCTCTTTGAATTTTATAATTTTTACTGATTGCTTGGCTGAGGTGCAGTCGTTGGTATATAGAGAGAAGAGCAGGGGGGGGAGAGGACACATCCTTGAGGGGCCACTGTGCTGATCGTGCACCCACGAGACGCGAATGACTCGGCTTTCACCAACTGTTTTCTTGCTGTCAGGAAGTCGACGATCCAGAGGCATGTTAATACTGGGACCCCTAAGGAGAGGAGTTTGGCTTGCAGGATACTGGGGACGATTGTGTTGAATGCCGAACTGAAGTCGACAAATAGGACCCTCACATAAGAGCCCAGTCAGTCTAGGTGCTGTAGGATGTAGTGCAGCCCCAACATAACTGCGTCCTTGACACTCCTGTTCGCTCGGTTTGTGAACTGCAAGGGGTCTAGGTGGGTGTTAGTCGCTTCTCTCAGGTTGTTCAGCACCAGCCGTTCAAACACTTACATTGCCACAGATGTTAGTGTGATCGGCCTGAAGTCGTTTAGGTCTTTTGCAGCTGCGCTGCGCTCTTTGGAACCAGGACGATTGTTGAACATTTAAAGCAGGAGGGAACCAGTGAGTTGTTGAAGATCTTGGAGAAGATGGGGGCGAGCTGAACAGCACAGTTCTTTAGGGCAGATGGTGATACTCCGTCCGGTCCTGTGGCTTTCCTAGGTTTGACCCTTCTGAACATTCCTTCTACCTCTTTCTGATCCACCTGCAGTGCCTGGGAGTGGAGACCAGGAGAGGGAAGTGGGTTTGTCAGTTTCGCCCGGGACAGGGGTAGGACTGGGAAAGTGGCCTCCTCAAATCTGCAGTAAAAGTTGTTCAGCTCATCCGCCAGTTCCTGGTGCATGACAGTGGGTTTTCGGCTTTTCTTGTAGCTGGTTATGGCTTGCATACCTCGCCAAACTGACGAAAGGTTGTTAGTCAACTTGTTGGAGAATCGGTTTTTAGCCAGCCTGATTTCGCATATCAGAGAGTTCCTGGCCTGTTTGTGCAGGGCCATGTCCCTGCTGCTGTATGCCTCCTCCTTTGCCCGATGAAGCTTCCTGAGCTTAGGAGTTGATCCAAGGCTTGTTGTTATTGAAGGTGCGGACTGTTTTTGTTGGCACACACGTGTCCTCTCAGAAGCTGATGAAGGATATCACTAAATCAGCCAGGTCATCCAAGGCCGTAGCAGAAGTTTCAAAACCCCTCCAATCTGTGCAGTCAAAACAAGCCTGAAGCTTCAGCCTTGTTTCGCTTGTCCAGCGTTTGATGGACATGACCACGGGCTTTTCGGTCCTCAGCTGGATGTATGTGGGGAGCAGATGGACTTTGCAGTGGTTGGAGAGGCCTAGGGCTGCGCGGGGGATGGTCTAGTAAGCTGTCTTGATGGAGGTATAGCAGTGGTCCAGGGTTCGCCCCTCCCTGGTATGGCACTTGACTTGCTGCTTGTACTTAGGTAGCTCCTGGCTCAGTTTGGCATTGTTGAAGTCTCCCAGTACTATAAGCAGTGAGTCTGGATATTTGAGTTCTGTATCTGTTATCTTGGTGACCATCGTTTGCGCTTGCTTGGGGGGGATATACACCCCCACCAGTACTGTGGAGGCAAATTCCCAGGGGGATTAGAATGGGTTACAGTTAATGATGAGCATCTCCATTTGCGGGCTGCTTGATTTACTTAGGATAGTAACGTTGGAGCACCACCCTTCGCTTATGTAGAAGCAGATGCTACCGCCTCTGGTTTCTCCAGTGAGGTCCTTATCACGGTCAGCCCTGAAGAGGCTGTAGCCCGGCAGTGACAGTGTGGAGTCGGCAATTAGGTCATCTAGCCACGTCTCAGTGAAGCATAGGATGGATGACCCAGCAGTGCCCGGCCTTGTGTCGCTCATGGGCAGGGAAAGCTCATCCATCTTGTTCGTGAGGGATCAAGTGTTTGAGGATAGGATTGCTGGAAGAGCAGATTGGTGGCCTCTGCATCTCCACCTGACTAGGGCGCCAGCACGGAAACTCCTCTTGCGGGTCTCACACTTCTTGTGTGCTCCATTCCACCCTACAGTCCACTAGAGGTCCCACTCGCTGTTCCGGCCGCAGTTGTGGGGGCGTGTCCAGTCCATCCTGGGTGGGCCAGCATGCCAGCCTAGGTTGTCGCTGCTCCACTGCTGGGAGTTCGGTTGCGGGGCACGCGCCAGTCATTGTCCCATGCCACAAGGGCCTTTTCTGCTCCGTTGTGCCTCCTTATGGTGCCGCTGGGGCCAGCTTCGCACTACAGCTCCCAGGGGCCACTGATGCACCGCGACTCATCATGCATAGGAGACCACAAATAGGTTGAACTCGATGGACAATTGTCTTTTTTCAACCTCAGATACTATGTTACTATGTTACTATGACTACAGGAGCTGGAGTTGTGGGATGGGCCATCGCTGGGTTGGGAGCCGCCGCTACTACTAACCGGGGCAGGACTTTCCAGGAGCCGGGTCTCCAGGTTGCGGGCTGAGGGGCACTGTTCCTTCTCTGTGCCCGGCATGCATACCGCTTCCTGAGGTGCTTGCCAGGGCACCAGGCTCGAGGGCATCGCCAGCGACTCTCTTAGGGGCGTACCACAAAGGGCCACCACGGGGGATCGGGCGCCTCTTCTCCTTGGTCTGCTGTGAGGTTGCCGCGAGGCCGCCGCCATACTTCTGGGTGGTCCGGCTTCACTGCCCCCACACAGGACAGCGAGAGTAGTGAGAACCGCCAATCCGGTCAGCGCTCTGGTGAGTTTGGCCAGGGGGCAAGTCCTGAAAACCTGAGAATTCCTCTCTGTTGTGTCTGACAGTGGCATTCACGGGGGGGGGGGGGGGTATAAACATATTTTAAAAAATGAAAAAACGAAGGCTGCTTAGCAGAGCAGCACCGAGCCAGCCATCTGCGGCTCCATCTTGAACTCATTTATAATGTTATGTGATCCAAAAAATTATAATGGGTTCATGAACAGAGTTATTGCTATAACCTATTGCTGCTCTTTAATCCAATGGGTCTATTTGAAACAAGTGATAAAATAACTTTGCTTTTCCTGTTGCTGATTTAGTCAATTACAGTATTCCAGGACAAAACAGGCTTGTGGAAAGATGTTAGAATCCAATTCTTATTGTGTAGGTGTGAAAAATCTCAGTATGAGAGGCCTTTGAAGTAGATTTCTTGTGGGGGTAGTGAGAATACGTGTCCTGGGGAACGGCTGGGGTCCTGTTATTTGAAATGAACAGTGACCCTTCAGCAATTCAGAGCCTGAATATACTGTATATTAGTTGATTAATGCAAGAAGTCAGAGTTAATTGTTGCTCAGAGAACGGAGCTGAATGATGTCTAAGTGAGGGGCTGGATGGAGCCAATGATAGGTTGTAGTCCACAGTACCTTGTCTGGGATGTCCAATAAAGAGTACAGTAGATGCCAAACTGAAGGACTTCTCAGTGGAGAGATGCAGAGGTATCAGTCCAGTGTGTATCTCAGCGCAGGAATGTCCACGTAGAGTAGTACAAGTGAAAGGTAAGTCCTTGGATATTTATAATGATTCATAAGTCAGTTGTGGTGAATTTAAGCTGTTTTATGGAGATGATCAGGAGCATGCAGAAGGTGAGGCAGCCATTTTGGGCTAAGGCTTCTGTATAATGACAAGACTCCTCACTGACTTCTAATACCCAAACAGCATGATTTGCAGCATTATCCCATATATTTTAAGTAAAATTAAATATGATATAGCAGTAAAAAATTCTTCTCTACAAAATAGCTGTATAGTACAGAAGATACTGTATTTCCATTAACCTCATATTTTTATTTCTCTCATAATTGAGAAATATTATACTACATAAAAATTATATAGGCTTTAGATTTGTATATCTGAAGTATGAACATAGATATCATTTTTTTTTTTTTTTTAAATACCATCTGTTAAGTAAACTATTTGCCACCTGTTCATTGGCTCTCAGAATGATTTACTGTACTCAATGTAATTTTCTTTTCTGGTGCAGAACAGCTGGGATGCGCCTGAGTCTTATATCTGTCAGCAACACCACAGCCAAGTGGTACTATATGTTGCAGAAACAATTCTGTTCAGTGTCCTTTCATGTTCTGTCAGTTTATCTCATTAGTGAGGTTTGTTGATAACAGTTGCGCTCTCAATAGAAGATGAGGTCTTGATAATGTTCTGGTGTTTCTCGCTCAGCGGTTGTATGATCTCCTAGACAGCATCCTCACAAATACAGTTCTGCAAAGCAATTAATATGTTTAGCTAGATAAGGAGAGGGGGAGAGTCCCTTTGCACTGGATAAGTTCATATTTTGGAACCAGAATCACACACAATTTTTTAGCAAAGTTGACTAAAAGAATAAAAGTTCTGGTGGTGCGCCCCTAGAGTTTAAATCAGGAGATGCACAGGGGAAGAAAAAAGAATCTCTCAGTGGGGCACTCTTAAAGAATATAGGCCCCAAGATGTAATGGGAGCCGATAAAGGCAAAATACCCACTTTTTGCAGCTATAACCGCAAACATCAGTCATTTTGCAAAGTCAGTTAATGTATTAGCGGCCACAAACCAGTTTTTTTGGACGCTTTTGGCTCTAAAGTAGAGAGCCCAATAAAAAGTCGAATCCAGGTGTTTTGCCCATGTTTTGTCAAAGCCATCTTCAGTTACCTGCAACAAAAAAGTGTTGTAACTTTTGAACCATAACTGCTATTTCAAATCTGTTTGCAGCAATAAACTTTTCAGCAAATTCTGATGTTGTTTGACATTTGAAAAAATGTTCCATTCGAAAAAACTGACTTAGATTCAAAATGGCCGATTTCAAGATGGCGCCCATGTTCGGTACATACCCTAAAAGATAGCCCACCTCACCCATACCTTACTGGAGTATTCAGTTTTCCCATTTCCGACAGTTTTTGAAACAAAAGGGTGTACTGCGACTTTTGAATCGCCCTGTATAAGGAAATAGACATTGATGATACACAAGGATAGATGCCACCTATTGCATAATGGTCCACCACATTGCACAGTTCTTAATGGGCAGTATGATATGATCATCCAGCAATGTTGGCCAAGGGCAGGGCCGGACTGGCCATCTGGCACTTCTG
The DNA here is from genome assembly GCF_028390025.1 of Pseudophryne corroboree. Taxonomy (NCBI): domain Eukaryota; kingdom Metazoa; phylum Chordata; class Amphibia; order Anura; family Myobatrachidae; genus Pseudophryne; species Pseudophryne corroboree. The sequence goes on from NC_086446.1 coordinate 723,437,552, forward strand.
GCACATGCCAGAAGGGCCGATGGCCAGGTGGGCCGATTTATTCATCCATTTCGAGTCCGTCTGCAGCACCGCCTCCTTGGCGGCGCTGTGCTGAGCGGACGCGTCATTTGCATAGTGACGTCATGACGCGGCTGCGTCATGATGTCATGACGCGACCGAGCGGCAAGTACGAGTGGTGCGAGCAGGGGGAGCTGAGGGCACAGTGAGACCCCATATGCGAGTTCTGCAGCACCACGTCCTGGGCAGGACGGAGCGGGCGGAGTTTCATGTGTGGTCATGACGCGACCGAGCCGGCCAGAGTATGAGACATGCGGGCAGGGGGGTGCTGAGTGGGTGGAGTTTAGAGATGAGCGCCGGAAATTTTTCGGGTTTTGTGTTTTGGTTTTGGGTTCGGTTCCGCGGCCGTGTTTTGGGTTCGACCGCGTTTTGGCAAAACCTCACCGAATTTTTTTTGTCGGATTCGGGTGTGTTTTGGATTCGGGTGTTTTTTTCAAAAAACACTAAAAAACAGCTTAAATCATAGAATTTGGGGGTCATTTTGATCCCAAAGTATTATTAACCTCAAAAACCATAATTTACACTCATTTTCAGTCTATTCTGAATACCTCACACCTCACAATATTATTTTTAGTCCTAAAATTTGCACCTAGGTCGCTGGATGACTAAGCTAAGCGACCCTAGTGGCCGACACAAACACCGGGCCCATCTAGGAGTGTCACTGCAGTGTCACGCAGGATGTCCCTTCCAAAAAACCCTCCCCAAACAGCACATGACGCAAAGAAAAAAAGAGGCGCAATGAGGTAGCTGTGTGAGTAAGATAAGCGACCCTAGTGGCCGACACAAACACCGGGCCCATCTAGGAGTGTCACTGCAGTGTCACGCAGGATGTCCCTTCCAAAAAACCCTCCCCAAACAGCACATGACGCAAAGAAAAAAAGAGGCGCAATGAGGTAGCTGTGTGAGTAAGATAAGCGACCCTAGTGGCCGACACAAACACCGGGCCCATCTAGGAGTGTCACTGCAGTGTCACGCAGGATGTCCCTTCCAAAAAACCCTCCCCAAACAGCACATGACGCAAAGAAAAAAAGAGGCGCAATGAGGTAGCTGTGTGCGTAAGATAAGCGACCCTAGTGGCCGACACAAACACCGGGCCCATCTAGGAGTGTCACTGCAGTGTCACGCAGGATGTCCCTTCCAAAAAACCCTCCCCAAACAGCACATGACGCAAAGAAAAAAAGAGGCGCAATGAGGTAGCTGTGTGAGTAAGATAAGCGACCCTAGTGGCCGACACAAACACCGGGCCCATCTAGGAGTGTCACTGCAGTGTCACGCAGGATGTCCCTTCCAAAAAACCCTCCCCAAACAGCACATGACGCAAAGAAAAAAAGAGGCGCAATGAGGTAGCTGTGTGAGTAAGATAAGCGACCCTAGTGGCCGACACAAACACCGGGCCCATCTAGGAGTGGCACTGCAGTGTCACGCAGGATGTCCCTTCCAAAAAACCCTCCCCAAACAGCACATGACGCAAAGAAAAATTAAAGAAAAAAGAGGTGCAAGATGGAATTGTCCTTGGGCCCTCCCACCCACCCTTATGTTGTATAAACAGGACATGCACACTTTAACCAACCCATCATTTCAGTGACAGGGTCTGCCACACGACTGTGACTGAAATGACGGGTTGGTTTGGACCCCCACCAAAAAAGAAGCAATTAATCTCTCCTTGCACAAACTGGCTCTACAGAGGCAAGATGTCCACCTCATCATCATCCTCCGATATATCACCGTGTACATCCCCCTCCTCACAGATTATCAATTCGTCCCCACTGGAATCCACCATCTCAGCTCCCTGTGTACTTTGTGGAGGCAATTGCTGCTGGTCAATGTCTCCACGGAGGAATTGATTATAATTCATTTTAATGAACATCATCTTCTCCACATTTTCTGGATGTAACCTCGTACGCCGATTGCTGACAAGGTGAGCGGCGGCACTAAACACTCTTTCGGAGTACACACTTGTGGGAGGGCAACTTAGGTAGAATAAAGCCAGTTTGTGCAAGGGCCTCCAAATTGACTCTTTTTCCTGCCAGTATAAGTACGGACTGTGTGACGTGCCTACTTGGATGCGGTCACTCATATAATCCTCCACCATTCTTTCAATGGTGAGAGAATCATATGCAGTGACAGTAGACGACATGTCCGTAATCGTTGTCAGGTCCTTCAGTCCGGACCAGATGTCAGCATCAGCAGTCGCTCCAGACTGCCCTGCATCACCGCCAGCGGGTGGGCTCGGAATTCTGAGCCTTTTCCTCGCACCCCCAGTTGCGGGAGAATGTGAAGGAGGAGATGTTGACAGGTCGCGTTCCGCTTGACTTGACAATTTTCTCACCAGCAGGTCTTTCAACCCCAGCAGACTTGTGTCTGCCGGAAAGAGAGATCCAAGGTAGGCTTTAAATCTAGGATCGAGCACGGTGGCCAAAATGTAGTGCTCTGATTTCAACAGATTGACCACCCGTGAATCCTTGTTAAGCGAATTAAGGGCTCCATCCACAAGTCCCACATGCCTAGCGGAATCGCTCCGTGTTAGCTCCTCCTTCAATGTCTCCAGCTTCTTCTGCAAAAGCCTGATGAGGGGAATGACCTGACTCAGGCTGGCAGTGTCTGAACTGACTTCACGTGTGGCAAGTTCAAAGGGCATCAGAACCTTGCACAACGTTGAAATCATTCTCCACTGCGCTTGAGACAGGTGCATTCCACCTCCTATATCGTGCTCAATTGTATAGGCTTGAATGGCCTTTTGCTGCTCCTCCAACCTCTGAAGCATATAGAGGGTTGAATTCCACCTCGTTACCACTTCTTGCTTCAGATGATGGCAGGGCAGGTTCAGTAGTTTTTGGTGGTGCTCCAGTCTTCTGTACGTGGTGCCTGTACGCCGAAAGTGTCCCGCAATTCTTCTGGCCACCGACAGCATCTCTTGCACGCCCCTGTCGTTTTTTAAAAAATTCTGCACCACCAAATTCAAGGTATGTGCAAAACATGGGACGTGCTGGAATTTGCCCATATTTAATGCACACACAATATTGCTGGCGTTGTCCGATGCCACAAATCCACAGGAGAGTCCAATTGGGGTAAGCCATTCCGCGATGATTTTCCTCAGTTGCCGTAAGAGGTTTTCAGCTGTGTGCGTATTCTGGAAAGCGGTGATACAAAGCGTAGCCTGCCTAGGAAAGAGTTGGCGTTTGCAAGATGCTGCTACTGGTGCCGCCGCTGCTGTTCTTGCGGCGGGAGTCCATACATCTACCCAGTGGGCTGTCACAGTCATATAGTCCTGACCCTGCCCTGCTCCACTTGTCCACATGTCCGTGGTTAAGTGGACATTGGGTACAACTGAATTTTTTAGGACACTGGTGAGTCTTTTTCTGACGTCCGTGTACATTCTCGGTATCGCCTGCCTAGAGAAGTGGAACCTAGATGGTATTTGGTAACGGGGGCACACTGCCTCAATAAATTGTCTAGTTCCCTGTGAACTAACGGCGGATACCGGACGCACGTCTAACACCAACATAGTTGTCAAGGCCTCAGTTATCCGCTTTGCAGCAGGATGACTGCTGTGATATTTCATCTTCCTCGCAAAGGACTGTTGGACAGTCAATTGCTTACTGGAAGTAGTACAAGTGGGCTTACGACTTCCCCTCTGGGATGACCATCGACTCCCAGCAGCAACAACAGCAGCGCCAGCAGCAGTAGGCGTTACACGCAAGGATGCATCGGAGGAATCCCAGGCAGGAGAGGACTCGTCAGAATTGCCAGTGACATGGCCTGCAGGACTATTGGCATTCCTGGGGAAGGAGGAAATTGACACTGAGGGAGTTGGTGGGGTGGTTTGCGTGAGCTTGGTTACAAGAGGAAGGGATTTACTGGTCAGTGGACTGCTTCCGCTGTCGCCCAAAGTTTTTGAACTTGTCACTGACTTATTATGAATGCGCTGCAGGTGACGTATAAGGGAGGATGTTCCGAGGTGGTTAACGTCCTTACCCCTACTTATTACAGATTGACAAAGGCAACACACGGCTTGACACCTGTTGTCCGCTTTTCTGTTGAAATACCTCCACACTGAAGAGCTGATTTTTTTGGTATTTTCACCAGGCATGTCAACGGCCATATTCCTCCCACGGACAACAGGTGTCTCCCCGGGTGCCTGACTTAAACAAACCACCTCACCATCAGAATCCTCCTGGTCAATTTCCTCCCCAGCGCCAGCAACACCCATATCCTCCTCATCCTGGTGTACTTCAACACTGACATCTTCAATCTGACTATCAGGAACTGGACTGCGGGTGCTCCTTCCAGCACTTGCAGGGGGCGTGCAAATGGTGGAAGGCGCATGCTCTTCACGTCCAGTGTTGGGAAGGTCAGGCATCGCAACCGACACAATTGGACTCTCCTTGTGGATTTGGGATTTCGAAGAACGCACAGTTCTTTGCGGTGCTTTTGCCAGCTTGAGTCTTTTCAGTTTTCTAGCGAGAGGCTGAGTGCTTCCATCCTCATGTGAAGCTGAACCACTAGCCATGAACATAGGCCAGGGCCTCAGCCGTTCCTTGCCACTCCGTGTGGTAAATGGCATATTGGCAAGTTTACGCTTCTCCTCCGACAATTTTATTTTAGGTTTTGGAGTCCTTTTTTTACTGATATTTGGTGTTTTGGATTTGACATGCTCTGTACTATGACATTGGGCATCGGCCTTGGCAGACGACATTGCTGGCATTTCATCGTCTCGGCCATGACTAGTGGCAGCAGCTTCAGCACGAGGTGGAAGTGGATCTTGATCTTTCCCTAATTTTGGAACCTCAACATTTTTGTTCTCCATATTTTAATAGGCACAACTAAAAGGCACCTCAGGTAAACAATGGAGATGGATGGATACTAGTATACTTATGGATGGACTGCCGAGTGCCGACACAGAGGTAGCTACAGCCGTGGACTACCGTACTGTGTCTGCTGCTAATATAGACTGGATGATTGATAATGAGATGAAATCAATATATATATGTATGTATATATAATATCACTAGTACTGCAGCCGGACAGGTAGATAATATATTTATTAGGTAATGATGACTGATGACGGACCTGCTGGACACTGTCAGCTCAGCAGCACCGCAGACTGCTACAGTAAGCTACTATACTATAGTAGTATGTACAAAGAAGAAAGAAAAAAAAAACCACGGGTAGGTGGTATACAATTATGGATGGACTGCCGAGTGCCGACACAGAGGTAGCTACATCCGTGGACTAACGTACTGTGTCTGCTGCTAATACAGACTGGATGATTGATAATGAGATGAAATCAATATATATATATGTATGTATATATAATATCACTAGTACTGCAGCCGGACCGGTAGATAATATATTTATTAGGTAATGATGACTGATGATGGACCTGCTGGACACTGTCAGCTCAGCAGCACCGCAGACTGCTACAGTAAGCTACTATACTATAGTAGTATGTACAAAGAAGAAAGAAAAAAAAAAAACACGGGTAGGTGGTATACAATTATGGATGGACTGCCGAGTGCCGACACAGAGGTAGCTACAGCCGTGGACTACCGTACTGTGTCTGCTGCTAATATAGACTGGATGATTGATAATGAGATGAAATCAATATATATATGTATGTATATATAATATCACTAGTACTGCAGCCGGACAGGTAGATAATATATTTTTTAGGTAATGATGACTGATGACGGACCTGCTGGACACTGTCAGCTCAGCAGCACCGCAGACTGCTACAGTAAGCTACTATACTCTATAGTAGTATGTACAAAGAAGAAAGAAAAAAAAAACCACGGGTAGGTGGTATACAATTATGGATGGACTGCCGAGTGCCGACACAGAGGTAGCTACAGCCGTGGACTACCGTACTGTGTCTGCTGCTAATATAGACTGGATGATAATGAGATGAAATCAATATATATATATGTATGTATATATAATATCACTAGTACTGCAGCCGGACAGGTAGATAATATATTTATTAGGTAATGATGACTGATGACGGACCTGCTGGACACTGTCAGTTCAGCAGCACCGCAGACTGCTACAGTAAGCTACTATACTATAGTAGTATGTACAAAGAAGAAAGAAAAAAAAAACCCACGGGTAGGTGGTATACAATTATGGATGGACTGCCGAGTGCCGACACAGAGGTAGCTACAGCCGTGGACTAACGTACTGTGTCTGCTGCTAATATAGACTGGATGATTGATAATGAGATGAAATCAATATATATATATGTATGTATATATAATATCACTAGTACTGCAGCCGGACAGGTAGATAATATATTTATTAGGTAATGATGACTGATGACGGACCTGCTGGACACTGTCAGCTCAGCAGCACCGCAGACTGCTACAGTAAGCTACTATACTATAGTAGTATGTACAAAGAAGAAAGAAAAAAAAAAAACACGGGTAGGTGGTATACAATTATGGATGGACTGCCGAGTGCCGACACAGAGGTAGCTACAGCCGTGGACTAACGTACTGTGTCTGCTGCTAATATAGACTGGATGATTGATAATGAGATGAAATCAATATATATATGTATGTATATATAATATCACTAGTACTGCTACAGTAAGCTACTATACTCTATAGTAGTATGTACAAAGAAGAAAGAAAAAAAAAAAACACGGGTAGGTGGTATACAATTATGGATGGACTGCCGAGTGCCGACACAGAGGTAGCTACAGCCGTGGACTAACGTACTGTGTCTGCTGCTAATATAGAGTCTAGACTGGATGATAAATTATTGATAATGAGATGAAATCAATATAATATCACTAGTACTGCAGCCGGACAGGTACTATATATATTTATTATGTAATGACTGATGACGGACCTGCTGGACACTGTCAGGTCAGCACAGCACCGCAGACTGCTACAGTAAGCTACTATAGTAGTATGTATAAAGAAGAATGAAAAAAAAAAAACCACGGGTAGGTGGTATACAATATTATATATATATACAATTATATATATATATATATATATATTAAACTGGTGGTGATTGATTATTAAACTGGTGACTGGTGGTCACTTCAGGTCACGTTGCAACTTGCAACTAGTACTCCGAGGCCTAAGCAGACAATCACAAAATATATTATTATACTGGTGGTCAGTGTGGTCACAACAATGGCAGTGTGGCACTGACTCTGGCAGCAAAAGTGTGCACTGTACGTTATATGTACTCCTGAGTCCTGCTCTCAGACTCTAACTGCTCCCCACTGTCAGTGTCTCCCCCACAAGTCAGATAATACACTTACAGTCACACTATCTATTATCTAATCTAGTATAAATATCACTTCAGCAAGTAGTATAGTAGTATACAGTATAGTAGTACTCCTCCTAATAATGCTCCCCAAAATACTGTGTCTCTCTCTTCTCTAAACGGAGAGGACGCCAGCCACGTCCTCTCCCTATGACTCTCAATGCACGTGTGAAAATGGTGGCGACGTGCGGCTCCTTATATAGAATCCGAGTCTCGCGATAGAATCCGAGCCTCGCGAGAATCCGACAGCTTGATGATGACGTTCGGGCGCGCTCGGGTTAGCCGAGCAAGGCGGGAAGATCCGAGCCTGCTCGGACCCGTGTAAAAAACCTGAAGTTCGGGCGGGTTCGGATTCAGAGGAACCGAACCCGCTCATCTCTACACAAAACACGAAAAGTGCCAGCCGCACATCTCTGGTTCTACTTACACATGCCCAAACAGCACATTAGTTGAACAAATACTTGTATTAGCATAAGACAGTAAATCTGGCTTCCACGACTGCCCGAATCTACAGTCACTGTACGTGTGATTCAGAATTAGATATATGAGGTTCGGTCCTCCAAATCCACCCAAATTTTGTGGACCCAAACCAAACAGAGTCTCGGGATCAAATCTTCCCAAGGTTAGGATTTTCGGATTTAAATCTTAATTTCAGTTTTTGGATTGCAAAAATTGCATGATTTTAGCTGTTTTTATTCATTTTTATTTAGTTTTTAACCGAACCAAAAACCGAATCCAAACCAAAACACTCTAGGATGGTTTTGGCGTAACCAAAACCAAAACACAATGATGAATTAGAACTAAAGCCAAAACAAGCGTGGTTCCATGCACTTCTGTACTCAGAATCCTGTCCAGTGCTTCTGATGTGAAATGATTTTGTAATACAGATCCCGCCACTTGGTTGTAATACAATTTTATAGCATTATCAGTAACAAAAACCCATGAACGACTAGGTAATGGAGAATCCCAGGCTGCTGAATGGAGGCTGTTTACATTCTAGGCAATAACAAATCAGGAGAAACATATGCCAGCTTCTTACACCCTTCATGAAGATGCTGACTTTAGTCTTGTATGCAATGAATAAGAAATGTGCTGCTGTACGACAGAATAAACAGGTATCCCCAGGCACCGGCAAGCTGCTCGGGCCAACCAATCCACATCATTTAAATATGGTCCAGGCTGATTGACACCCAAGTTATGGCTTTTACAGAAACCTCGCTTACTTGTTTACAAATAAATATTCCTGGATTCTAATTGTGCTTATGCCGGTTACCTGACAATTGCAAAATCACTGCAGTTTTAAATTATTTAATGAATACATAGTCATCTTTCACATTCCCAGCAAAGTCTGTTGGGACTTAAAATTTTCAGACATCCTTAGTGGAAGAGTTCTGCAGTTTCTGTTTGCATATGATGCACAGTTTAAATAAACTAAAATGACAAGAACATGGCAAACTACGGGGGTTTTGGATTGAGAAAGGGCTTTGACGTGACGCCAGATGGCATAACAGAGATATAAAAGAAGAGCTAATGCGACAGGATGGTGAAGATAGTTAGAAACAAAATGGTTATGCGGAGGAGAAGTTGGTACAATGAGAAAACAGTATAAGACAAGTTTAGGGGAAGTGAGAGATTGTGTAACATCCAATACAACATTTGTAATACGAAAATGCTCTTGACTCCACATCTACAGACAAGACAAAAGCCTGTAGCACCATGTGTCAAATTGCAAACGCACCAGCAACACCTATAATACTATGGGTTCAAATGACTGCCTAGCAATTGCAAACTGCCCACTCCCCTCACAGCTCTCAGTGGCTGCTAGAGACTAGATGGAGCACCCTCCCACCCCTTGTTCACATGCACTGAAGGACAGAGTAGTGGAAGCCAAATGGATGACTGTACCTATGGGCTGCAGGACTGCAACCCCCCCCCCCCCCCCCCCCCCCCCGAAAAGATTTGCCACCAAGCTCAGTGTCAGTTATGCCGGATGTAGTCCTTGACTGCACTGGCTTCACTGTGACTGGCAGTGACTTCCTATTGGAAGTCCTACCTGTCAGTCAGAGACAATACAGGCAGTCCCATTGGGAGATGTTTCATCCCTCTGGGACTGCCAGACAAGGCTGCGATAAGCAAAGAGCTGACTTCCTGTAGAAAGCCACTCCCTGCCTTTTGCAAAGTTCAATCCGGTGTCTATATGCTGTAGACGATGCAGACCATAGAAGCCAGGGGTTTGCGCATGAGCCAATCCCTGCACCTGCTATATCCATTGTGCAGGTGCCAGGACCAGGGGCTGGCCATCTACTCTCCAGGCATGAGAGTAGCATCAGCCCCTCTACTAACTATAAGTAGAAGCTGCCGCTGCTCACAGTTCTCTTTGACTGTCAGATATCTGGACACAGCATCTTTTCTCCTAACAGCACTTTATGGATATATGAGTCTGTTCCCACAGTTAGCACCCCCCAACACCCCAACCCCCTTGCGCAAAGGAAAGAGGGATGACCATGGAAGGGGTACAGAGATGTGAGAGACAGATGGGGGAAAGAGATTAAATAGATGTGGGTCAGGGTTAAGAGCAAAATTAGTGTTTGTGGGGGGGAATTAGAGATACTGGACAGACAGAGATAAGAGTGACAGATGGGAGATGGAGGAAAGTGATTTCAGAGATAGGGGAGGGAGCGCACATGAGAGACAACAGGGGGAGCGGGATAAGGAGGGACCTAGGTGAGAAATAGATGGCGGTAAGGGCACAGAGATGAGAGAGACTGTGGGAGGGAAAATAGATATAAGAGAAATGGATAGGGGGCAGAGGTAAGAGAGACTGAATAGGGGGAAAAGAGATGAGAGAAAGATAGAGGGATAGACATAAGAGAGACAGATGGGAGAGGGAGTAAATATGAGAGAGACAGAGAGATGGGTGGGCAGAGATGAAAGAGAGACAGATGGGGAGGGGGACAGACATGAGCAGTGAGTGGGGGAAGAAATGAGAGAGACAGTGGCGGGGCAGAGGTGAGAGAGACAGATGGAGGAGGGAGGACTGAGATTAGAGAGACAGACGAGGATGGGGGGACTGAGATAAGATAGACAGATGGGGAGGATAAAATAAGATTAGAGAGATAGATGGGGAGGGAGGACATATAAGAGAGTGAGACAAATGGGTAGGAGTAAAGGAGAGACAGAGGTGATAGGAGCACAATGATGATAAATAGAAATAAAGGGGGTGGACTGAGATGAGAGAGACAGAGGTAGGTAAGATTGAGACATGAAAGAGAGGTAAAAAAGATATAAGAAGGAGACAGAATGTGGGACAGATATGAGAGAAAGGTGGTGAGGGGGTTCACAGACTAGAGAGAAAGATGGAGGGAGGACAGAGATAAGATAGCAACACAGATGCGGGGACAGATAGGAAAGTAGGAGCAGACAGAAAAAAAACCCTGCAACTCCGGGCACAATAGACAGTGACACTGTAAATGATTGGTACAGAACATTAGCATCATCGAAACAGAAAGGGAAGGAAGGGCAAAGCCTTTCAACAGTGGCAAAACTTAATGTCAACTGAGAAAAAAAAAGATGATGAATATTGAGACTGAGATACAGAAGGTGCTTGTGGAATTCTTCAAGTAGAGATAAATTCAGCAGCTGTGCAATTCAGAGTAAATTGAATTGCTCCAACTGTACAATTTTAATTTTCACTTTTGCTTCTCCATTCCGCACTGTATTGATGAAGTCAGAATTCCACATTTCATGACATTTATAGTCTATAAATATAGCCTACATGCCAACAGCGTAAATTCCACCCGAAAGTTTCCTCCCTATAGTCTCTTCCCGATAGTCTCATTCTCGATAGTCTTCTCTCTCTCATTTTTAAGTTATGGGTTTTTTTGCACTTTTTTCCCTCTGCTATTTCCTGTTGCCCTCTGTAAGTCCCCTGCAGTCCCACGTGCACAATATTCCCACAGTGGTTATTAGGGAGAGCACATTTCATGTTTCACCTTGCGGAACATATTATATCCTGATGAAGAATAGAGGCCACAAAGGAGAGATTTGCTTGGAATAAAAATTATAAATGGAATTACGAGCGGCATTACTGTCCAAATCATAGAGTGAAGCAACGTTTTTTGTAGCCACATTTAGAATTATATGAATATTCTGCTCAAATTGTTGCTCAGCTGCAGTCTGCCTCCCTGTAACTGTCCTGAGCTGGTCTCAAACGGCCCCTTTAAGCAGTGTAACATAAGAAAATGTAGAGGTATTTATCAATGACACGCTATAGGGGTGATTAAAAGATGGACACAGTTTGCGTCGCTGCTGCAACTCTGAAGGAAGCGATGTGAAAATATACTAATTGTGCAGAAGGCAGCGTTTATTAATAGACGGATCCTGCCGACTTGTGTGATCCGCTGCTGCCTCTGCTCATCACTCATCAGATCACTTGTATGAACATTGGCCATCTGAGTAAACTCCAGGTAACTGAAAATGGACATGTCGTCCAAGCTTGCGGGCAAGGGAAATCTGTACATACATACCCAGGCCGCAGCACACTTACAAAACTGGGGTAACGCACCCCTATTTTGTAGAACGGTCTCTGCCGCCGCCTCCATCCCACTTCCCAAGCGGCCACAGGTGCAGCTTTGGACCCCTCGAGAGAAAGACCGCAGACCAAGATTGGCACATGCATAGTACAGATCTTATGCAATCGCCAATAGGTAAACTATCGGGTTTACGAGCAATCAATCAATCATTTAGATATTTGTTGTCATGGTGAAACTTGTCCATCTATAAACAGGTAAAGGCTAATTCTCAATGGTTATGATTTTCGTACAGATTTTGGTTACTGATTTAAGTTGCTTCTTGTAAGCTATGCGCTGTGTTTCTGTGGCCTAGCCGGTGTGATACATGTTACCGGTGGTTGGGATGCCGGCAGTCACACTCGGACCGACACCGACATCCCAACCATGAGAATGTTGATGGCGGACAGGGTAATTATTTAACCCCTCTCCTGTCCCCTACCCTAACCCTGTGGTGGCAGCTAGGTCTAAGACACCAGGGGTTGCGGCTAGGGCTAAGAGTCAGGGGGTGGCAGCTATGGCTAACCCGCCCTTCCAGTGCCTAGCCCTAACACCACCCACCCACCCACACGGGCCCTAACCTCCACAGTGAGTCTGATACTTACCTTCAGGTTGTCGGTGGTCAGTGTTCCGGTGCCTGGATTCTGAGTGATGTCGGGATTCTGCCGTCGGGCACATGACCGCCGGCATTCCAAGCGCCGGGATGCTAACCGCATTCCGGCCTAGAATATAATAAATTGCCATGCACTACTTAGACATAATATTTTAATTAAAAGTGTTATCAGAACATAAACCTTCTTTTACATCAAATGCAGAGGTTATACTGTATATAGGGCAATTGCTACACTCATTTAGATAAATGAATCAACAGCAATTACAATACTTATTAGAGTTCTACTCAGTCTATCCAACAGTAAAAGAATGAACCACATTAAAATCGTTGTTATTATTATAAACGAATGTCTCATTACCGTTTCTCTGATTTGATTAACACTTTTTCTGACATTATTTTTCACTTATGATTTGAATTCCTTTTAGATTACGATCCCAATTTGATATGACTAAAAAGGATTTAAAAGTTGTTGTTTTTTAGTGTATTTTGCTTATTTTGTGCTTTTATCAGCACAGCTAACGTAGCCCTGGGAAATATATCTTTAAACCCCTTTGTGTAGAGAGTAAAGACAAACTGTGCAATAAATAATATGACTCCAGGCTGGAAGAATATTGATTGGATAAAGGATAAATAGTTAGGGGGGAACGCTTGATAAAGTATAATTGCGCTATGCAGGAATTTACCCACGCCATGGGAGATGTGACAGATGGTATTTTCAATAGTTCAATGATTTTCTCCAATGGCTTATATTCTTTATTAACATCTCTGAGATGTAAACACTGGATATTCCAAAATATCAAATAATGCTAATGAGCTCGTCCTGTGAACCAGATTTCGTGACCAGGTCCAGCATTCTACTCTCTGCGTAGAACGGATCTATACCATTGTCATTTACTCTGTACACAGAAAGACGCTTTCCGTTAGGGTTAAATGCAGTGATGTGACACCGGTAAGTTAAACTCTTCAAATGAGCATTATGGACTTCCAGGTACTTAGTAAGATGTTTCTTTCTGTATCCATCAGCATCTTACAGCTTGCACTTAATAAAGGGAACTGCTGTGTTGCATAAGGTTTCAAAAAGAGCTCGATAACTAATCTGGCTTCTTTTCCTTTATGATCTTTGCTATGGGATCAGAGGTGTAGCTAGGCGCCATGGTGCCCCGGAGCAAAGGTATGTTTTGGCGCCCCTGTACTGAATTGGGGGCCTAGCCAACATGTGGTGGCGTGTTACATTTTAAAAGAAACAATAATTAAAAATCTGAAATTGGTGACAGTGTCGGTTCTAGACCATGTGGAGCTCTGGGCGAAAGTTTTCTTTCGGTGCCCCCTACGTTTAAAATAGGGTCAGTGCATTCCGAAGGCTTGCAACAACAATTTAGGGGCATAGCAGTACGGACGGTGTAATGGTTAATATTACTGCCTCAGAGCACTATAAAGAGGGCGGGCAGAGCTCCGATATGTGCTGGCTGTCAGTGTCTCCTGCTGTCACCTTTGGCCTGCCCTGTTCCCTACCTAGTCTCCTAGTCATTGTGCACCCCCTCTGGTTCTTCACCTCCTGCTCTGTGGCTGCCGGCACAGTGGCCTGCGGGAATGTGGGGTGGTGTGTGACAGTACGCCCTCTAACTTTTTTGGCGCCTGGAGCTCGCACTCCACCGGAGCCACCCTCGCTACACCCTTGTATGGGATACAGTCAATGTTAATGTCAACATTTAGAATGCCGACACCGCAACATCTACAGTTATTATTATGTTAATATTGTTTAAATGTAAGTAGATGCGTTCACAATGTTTAAATGCTGACAATCTGTGCGGACCAGAGGGTTAAGGTTAAGCTGCAGCAGTGGCAGGTTGTGGAGGGCTAGGCTTTAGGAAGAGAATTATGGTAAGACTACGGGCAGGGAGGTTAGTGTTAGGCAATATGGGGAGTGTTAGGGATACTCACCTCTGGAAGTGCCTCAGGATCAACCAAATATTCTCACAGCAAACCACCAAACCCGGAAGACATCGCTGGACCCAACTAACCAGTTTATTCACCACTGGACCACCAGTAACATTTTGCTGACATTGTAATTATGCAAACATGTTATCAGAGTTGATTAAGTGATGAATGTCAATGTTGACATGACAAGCCTGTTAACATTATGATCATGTTGACATTGGTTTGCCTAACCCCCCCTCATACACTTACAGTAGATGCATCACACAACCTATTAGACACTGCAGTCCAGCTTTCATTCTCAGCACTTCACAGAGAGTGCAGTGACTAAGGTGGTGAATTATTTGTTTGTTGCTAAATCTAAAGGTCATCACTCACTTCTAATTCTCCTGGAGCTCTCTGCTGCATTTGACACTGTTGACCACACTCTTCTCAAACAAAGGCAAGACTCCCTATGTCGTCAGGTCACAAAAGTGAAAACATCCTGGTTATCATCCTACTTATCAATTCACTCTTTCAGTGTTTGATTCTCTGGATCCACCTCAACTATTGGTTGGAGCACCACAAGGCTTCTTCCAAGGTCCTCTGCTCTATCTATTAATTTCTTGGAAATCTAATAAGGTTTTTGGGATTTCAGAACCTTCTCTATGTGGAAGCTACCTGCATTTATCTATACTCTCCAGATCTCTCATCATGTGTGTAGGCCTAAATGTTTTTCTGAAGTTTCCTCTTGGGTGTCATCTCGCTTCCTGAAGCTCAGTCTTTCAAAAATGGAACTACAAATATTCCCACACACCAACAGTTACTGAGCTAACATCACTTTTTCAGTTGACAACACAACGATAATTCCTACCCCTCAAGCTCACTGCCTTAGGTGTTATCCTTGGCTGAGAACTATCATTTTCTCCACACATTCAATCTGTTACCAAATCCTCTTATATACATCTTAGAAACAGCTCCAGAATATACCCATATCTCAAACAAGACACTGCAAAAACTCTAATTCATGAACTCATTATCTCCTGCATTGATTATTGCACTAATCTCTTAATTGGTCTTCCCCTAAGCAGACTCTCATTCCAATCATTTATTTTGACGGCAGCAGTTAGACTGATTTTCCTTACAGAATGATTCTATATTGCTGTTGAGCTCTGTCATACCCTATATGGGTCGCTTGCATTTTACAGAATGCACTATAAATTCTTCTAATTAAGTATATCAACAAACCTTCACAAATGTACATTTCTTCACTTATCTGAAAATATCTCCTTCCTACCCCCCACTAATCGGCCCAAGATTTGTGTTTCTTATCCACATTCATTCTTTGCTTCCATTCATGGTTACAGGATGTTACTTCTGCTCACACTGTGGAATGCTCTCCCTTGTCAAACCGTACTTTGTTCTAGCCCCCAAACCTTCAAGCATATAGAGTCTGTGTTCTCCTTCTAAACTACAACAACCCTGTGACAACAAACCAACATTGTTGAGTAACTGGATCATATCTGATAAACAATACGTAACACTTATTCTCATGTATCAAACTCCTACTTGCCTGTAGATTGTAAACATACCTCTCTGTCTGTCTTGTTTTGTTCCCAACTGTAAAGCACAATAGAAAATGCTAGAGCAGTGTTTTTGAACCACTGTGCCGCCAGCGGTTGTCATATGTTCCGCCGCCACAGATCCCTGCTGCCCGGCCCCGGCTGCTGCCGTCTTCACTATACACTGACCATGGAAGAGCTGCCTGCACTGCCTGATAGATATACTGTAAGTGTATAGCAGTGCAGGCAGCTCTTTCATGGTCAGTGTATAGTGAAGACGGCAGCTCTCCTGCGGGCCCGCCCGTGACCCTTACGTCGTGGCGAGACTCATAGGTCACGTACACCACATCACCATCCCGCCTGTGCTGCTCTGCTCCTCACTGCTCCTGCAGCTGAGGGGGAAAAGAAGAACAGGTTTGGGCCAGTGCATTTATTACTATGGCAGACAGTGTGAGCAGTGCCATTACTATGGGGGATCAGTGTGTGTGTGTGGTGGCATTACTATGGGGGTCAGTGTGTGTGTGTGGTGGCATTACTATGGGGGTCAGTGTGTGTGGTGGCATTACTATGGGGGTCAGTGTGTGTGGTGGCATTACATGGGGGGCAGTGTGTTTGGTGGCATTATTATGAGGGACAGTGTGCCTGGTGGCATATGGGGGTCAGTGTGTGGTGGCATTACTATGGGGGACAGTATGGAGAAATTTACTATGGGGGGCAATGTGTGCAATTACAATTGGGGACAGTGAGTGGTGGCATTACTATGGGGTGCAATGTGTGCAATTACAATTTGGGACAGTGTGATGGTATTACTATGGGGGGCAATGTGTGGAATTACTATGGGGGACAGTGTGATGGCATTACTATGGGGGGCAATGTGTGGAATTACTATGGGGGGCAGTGTGTGGTGGCATTACTATGGGGGACAGTATGGAGAAATTACTATGGGGCAATGTGTGCAATTACAATTGGGGACAGTGAGTGGTGGCATTACTATGGGGGGCAATGTGTGCAATTACAATTGGGGACAGTGAGTGGTGGCATTACTATGGGGTGCAATGTGTGCAATTACAATTTGGGACAGTGTGATGGTATTACTATGGGGGGCAATGTGTGGAATTACTATGGGGGACAGTGTGATGGCATTACTATGGGGGGCAATGTGTGGAATTACTATGGGGAGCAGTGTGTGGTGGCATTACTATGGGGGACAATATGGAGAAATTACTATGGGGGCAATGTGTGCAATTACAATTGGGGACAGTGAGTGGTGGCATTACTATGGGGGGCAATGTGTGCAATTACAATTTGGGACAGTGTGATGGCATTACTATGGGGGACAGTGTGATGGCATTACTATGAGGGACAGTGTGATGGCATTACTATGGGGGCAATGTGTGGAATTACTATGGGGGACAGTGTGATGACATTACTATTAGTGATGAGCGGGTTCGGTTTCTCGGAAACCGAACCCCCCCGAACTTCACGCTTTTTACACGGGTCCGAGGCAGACTCGGATCTTCCCGCCTTGCTCGGCTAACCCGAGCGCGCCCGAACGTCATCATCCCGCTGTCGGATTCTCGCGAGGCTCGTATTCTATCGCGAGACTCGGATTCTATATAAGGAGCCGCGCATCGCCGCCATTTTCACACGTGCATTGAGATTGATAGGGAGAGGACGTGGCTGGCATCCTCTCCGTTTAGAGTAGACTAGAGAGTAGTAGAGAGTAGAGACACTTGATTTACTAATTTTGGGGAGCATATTAGGACGGAGTACTACTTGCTGATAGTGTGACCAGTGACCACCAGTTTAATTAATCCGTTCTCTGCCTGAAAAAAAACGATACACAGTGTGACACAGTCACATACCATATCTGTGCTCAGCCTCAGTGTGCCCTCAGTGTGCTGCATCATCTATGTAATACTGTATATCTGACTGTGCTGAGTGCTCACTGCTCACACAGCTTAATTGTGGGGGAGACTGGGGAGCAGTTATAGCAGGAGTACATATTTTAACAGTGCACACTTTTGCTGCCAGAGTGCCACTGCCAGTGCCAGTGTGACTGACCAGTGACCACTGACCACCAGTATATTGTGATTGTCTGCCTGAAAAAGTTAAACACTCGTCGTGTGGTGTTTTTATTCTATAAACGCATTCTGCTGACAGTGTCCAGCAGGTCCGTCATTATATAATATATACCTGTCCGGCTGCAGTAGTGATATATTTATATTTTTTATATCATTATCATCCAGTCTATATTAGCACTGCAGCAGACGCAGTACGGTAGTCCACGGCTGTAGCTACCTCTGTGTCGGCAGTCGCTCGTCCATCCATAATTGTATACCACCTACCCGTGGTGTTTTTTTTTTTTTTCTATCTTCTTGATACTAGTAGCTTACTTTAGGAGTCTGCAGTGCTGAGCTGACAGTGTCCAGCAGGTCCGTCATTATATAATATATACCTGTCCGGCTGCAGTAGTGATATATATATATTTTTTTTATATCATTATCATCCAGTCTATATTAGCAGCAGACGCAGTACGGTAGTCCACGGCTGTAGCTACCTCTGTGTCGGCACTCGGCAGTCCATCCATAATTGTATACCACCTACCTGTGGTGTTTTTTTTTTTTTCTATCTTCTTGATACTACTAGTAGCTTACTTTAGGAGTCTGCAGTGCTGAGCTGACAGTGTCCAGCAGGTCCGTCATTATATAATATATACCTGTCCGGCTGCAGTAGTGATATATATATATTTTATATCTCATTATCATCCAGTCTATATTAGCAGCAGACGCAGTACGGTAGTCCACGGCTGTAGCTACCTCTGTGTCGGCAGTCGCTAGTCCATCCATAATTGTATACCACCTACCTGTGGTGTTTTTTTTTTTTTTCTATCTTCTTGATACTAGTAGCTTACTTTAGGAGTCTGCAGTGCTGAGCTGACAGTGTCCAGCAGGTCCGTCATTATATAAAATATACCTGTCCGGCTGCAGTAGTGATATATATATATATTTTTTATATCATTATCATCCAGTCTATATTAGCAGCAGACGCAGTACGGTAGTCCACGGCTGTAGCTACCTCTGTGTCGGCAGTCGCTCGTCCATCCATAAGTATACTAGTATCCATCCATCTCCATTGTTTACCTGAGGTGCCTTTTAGTTGTGCCTATTAAAATATGGAGAACAAAAATGTTGAGGTTCCAAAAATAGGGAAAGATCAAGATCGACTTCCACCTCGTGCTGAAGCTGCTGCCACTAGTCATGGCCGAGACGATGAAATGCCAGCAACGTCGTCTGCCAAGGCCGATGCCCAATGTCATAGTACAGAGCATGTAAAATCCAAAACACCAAATATCAGTAAAAAAAGGACTCAAAAATCTAAAATAAAATTGTCGGAGGAGAAGCGTAAACTTGCCAATATGCCATTTACCACACGGAGTGGCAAGGAACGGCTGAGGCCCTGGCCTATGTTCATGGCTAGTGGTTCAGCTTCACATGAGGATGGAAGCACTCAGCCTCTCGCTAGAAAAATGAAAAGACTCAAGCTGGCAAAAGCACAGCAAAGAACTGTGCGTTCTTCGAAATCACAAATCCACAAGGAGAGTCCAATTGTGTCGTTTGCGATGCCTGACCTTCCCAACACTGGACGTGAAGAGCATGCGCCTTCCACCATTTGCACGCCCCCTGCAAGTGCTGGAAGGAGCACCCGCAGTCCAGTTCCTGATAGTCAGATTGAAGATGTCAGTGTTGAAGTACACCAGGATGAGGAGGATATGGGTGTTGCTGGCGCTGGGGAGGAAATTGACCAGGAGGATTCTGATGGTGAGGTGGTTTGTTTAAGTCAGGCACCCGGGGAGACACCTGTTGTCCGTGGGAGGAATAGGGCCATTGACATGCCTGGTGAAAATACCAAAAAAATCAGCTCTTCGGTGTGGAAGTATTTCAACAGAAATGCGGACAACATTTGTCAAGCCGTGTGTTGCCTTTGTCAAGCCTTTGTCAAGCAGGGGTAAGGACGTTAACCACCTCGGAACATCCTCCCTTATACGTCACCTGCAGCGCATTCATCATAAGTCAGTGACAAGTTCAAAAACTTTGGGTGACAGCGGAAGCAGTCCACTGACCAGTAAATCCCTTCCTCTTGTAACCAAGCTCACGCAACCCACCCCACCAACTCCCTCAGTGTCAATTTCCTCCTTCCCTCGGAATGCCAATAGTCCTGCAGGCCATGTCACTGGCAATTATGACGAGTCCTCTCCTGCCTGGGATTCCTCCGATGCATCCTTGCGTGTAACGCCTACTGCTGCTGGCGCTGCTGTTGTTGCTGCTGGGAGTCGATGGTCATCCCAGAGGGGAAGTCGTACTCGAAAGACCACTTTTACTACTTCCACCAAGCAATTGACTGTCCAACAGTCCTTTGCGAGGAAGATGAAATATCACAGCAGTCATCCTGCTGCAAAGCGGATAACTGAGGCCTTGGCATCCTGGGCAGTGAGAAACGTGGTTCCGGTATCCATCATTACTGCAGAGGCAACTAGAGACTTGTTGGAGGTACTGTGTCCCCGGTACCAAATACCATCTAGGTTCCATTTCTCTAGGCAGGCGATACCGAAAATGTACACAGACCTCAGAAAAAGACTCACCAGTGTCCTAAAAAATGCAGTTGTACCCAATGTCCACTTAACCACGGACATGTGGACAAGTGGAGCAGGGCAGGCTCAGGACTATATGACTGTGACAGCCCACTGGGTAGATGTATGGACTCCCGCCGTAAGAACAGCAGCGGCGGCACCAGTAGCAGCATCTCGCAAACGCCAACTCTTTCCTAGGCAGGCTACGCTTTGTATCACCGCTTTCCAGAATACGCACACAGCTAAAAACCTCTTACGGCAACTGAGGAAGATCATCGCAGAATGGCTTACCCCAATTGGACTCTCCTGTGGATTTGTGGCATCGGACAACGCCAGCAATATTGTGTGTGCATTAAATCTGGGCAAATTCCAGCACGTCCCATGTTTTGCACATACTTTGAATTTGGTGGTGCAGAATTATTTAAAAAACGAGAGGGGCGTGCAAGAGATGCTGTCGGTGGCCAGAAGAATTGCGGGACACTTTCGGCGTACAGGCACCACGTACAGAAGACTGGAGCACCACCAAAAACGCCTGAACCTGCCCTGCCATCATCTGAAGCAAGAAGTGGTAACGAGGTGGAATTCAACCCTCTATATGCTTCAGAGGTTGGAGGAGCAGCAAAAGGCCATTCAAGCCTATACAACTGAGCACGATATAGGAGGTGGAATGCACCAGTCTCAAGCGCAGTGGAGAATGATTTCAACGTTGTGCAAGGTTCTGCAACCTTTTGAACTTGCCACACGTGAAGTCAGTTCAGACACTGCCAGCCTGAGTCAGGTCATTCCCCTCATCAGGCTTTTGCAGAAGAAGCTGGAGACATTGAAGGAGGAGCTAACACAGAGCGATTCCGCTAGGCATGTGGGACTTGTGGATGGAGCCCTTAATTCGCTTAACAAGGATTCACGGGTGGTCAATCTGTTGAAATCAGAGTACTACATTTTGGCCACCGTGCTCGATCCTAGATTTAAAACCTACCTTGGATCTCTCTTTCCGGCAGACACAAGTCTGCTGGGGTTCAAAGAACTGCTGGTGACAAAATTGTCAAGTCAAGCGGAACGCGACCTGTCAACATCTCCTCCTTCACATTCTCCCGCAACTGGGGGTGCGAGGAAAAGGCTCAGAATTCCGAGCCCACCCGCTGGCGGTGATGCAGGGCAGTCTGGAGCGACTGCTGATGCTGACATCTGGTCCAGACTGAAGGACCTGACAACGATTACGGACATGTCGTCTACTGTCACTGCATATGATTCTCTCCCCATTGAAAGAATGGTGGAGGATTATATGAGTGACCGCATCCAAGTAGGCACGTCAGACAGTCCGTACTTATACTGGCAGGAAAAAGAGGCAATTTGGAGGCCCTTGCACAAACTGGCTTTATTCTACCTAAGTTGCCCTCCCACAAGTGTGTACTCCGAAAGAGTGTTTAGTGCCGCCGCTCACCTTGTCAGCAATCGGCGTACGAGGTTACATCCAGAAAATGTGGAGAAGATGATGTTCATTAAAATGAATTATAATCAATTCCTCCGTGGAGACATTGACCAGCAGCAATTGCCTCCACAAAGTACACAGGGAGCTGAGATGGTGGATTCCAGTGGGGACGAATTGATAATCTGTGAGGAGGGGGATGTACACGGTGATATATCGGAGGATGATGATGAGGTGGACATCTTGCCTCTGTAGAGCCAGTTTGTGCAAGGAGAGATTAATTGCTTCTTTTTTGGTGGGGGTCCAAACCAACCCGTCATTTCAGTCACAGTCGTGTGGCAGACCCTGTCACTGAAATGATGGGTTGGTTAAAGTGTGCATGTCCTGTTTATACAACATAAGGGTGGGTAGGAGGGCCCAAGGACAATTCCATCTTGCACCTCTTTTTTCTTTCATTTTTCTTTGCGTCATGTGCTGTTTGGGGGGTGTTTTTTGGAAGGGCCATCCTGCGTGACACTGCAGTGCCACTCCTAGATGGGCCAGGTGTTTGTGTCGGCCACTAGGGTTGCTTAGCTTACTCACACAGCTACCTCATTGCGCCTCTTTTTTTCTTTGCGTCATGTGCTGTTTGGGGAGTGTTTTTTGGAAGGGCCATCCTGCGTGACACTGCAGTGCCACTCCTAGATGGGCCAGGTGTTTGTGTCGGCCACTAGG
Source organism: Pseudophryne corroboree (assembly GCF_028390025.1). NCBI lineage: Eukaryota > Metazoa > Chordata > Amphibia > Anura > Myobatrachidae > Pseudophryne > Pseudophryne corroboree. The sequence goes on from NC_086446.1 coordinate 723,460,314, forward strand.
GTCGCTTAGCTTACTCACACAGCTACCTCATTGCGCCTCTTTTTTTCTTTGCGTCATGTGCTGTTTGGGGAGTGTTTTTTGGAAGGGCCATCCTGCCTGACACTGCAGTGCCACTCCTAGATGGGCCAGGTGTTTGTGTCGGCCACTTGGGTCGCTTAGCTTAGCCATCCAGCGACCTCGGTGCAAATTTTAGGACTAAAAATAATATTGTGAGGTGTGAGGTGTTCAGAATAGACTGAAAATGAGTGGAAATTATGGTTATTGAGGTTAATAATACTTTGGGATCAAAATGACCCCCAAATTCTATGATTTAAGCTGTTTTTTAGGTTTTTTTTTTAAAAACACCCGAATCCAAAACACACCCGAATCCGACAAAAAAAAATTCGGTGAGGTTTTGCCAAAACGCGTTCGAACCCAAAACACGGCAGCGGAACCGAACCCAAAACCAAAACACAAAACCCGAAAAATTTCCGGTGCTCATCACTAATTACTATGGGGGGCAATGTGTGGAATTACTGTGGCAGACAGTGTATTCAATTACTGTGGGGGCCAGTGCATTATTTTAATTACTGTTGGGGACAATGTGTGTGTGTTTTTCCCCTTCGGGACCAATAATTGTATGTTTTATTTCACCGTGTTTTTTTTTTTTTTTCCGTGGGGTTACTAATGGTGTGCCTTGGCAATTTTCAAATCTTGTTCGGTGTGCCGCGAACTGAAAAAGGTTGAAAATCACTGTGCTATAGCCATAGAAATAAACATGTATCTATATAATAACTGAGATGGACATAAGCATTCGCAGTGGAACCCCCATCCTCTCACCAAAGGTCTGTCTGCTGTGCCAGAAAGGGTACACACCGACAGAGGAGTACCCACCACTGGCAAAGATGAATACTGCGGTGGAGCAGGGGTGGGTTGTGGTGACCTAGCATACTGTGAACATTACAAGTAAATAAAAAAATTATATGGGCAGACCTGCCAAGTCACAAGTTACACAAATAGCACAGAAAACATTTCTTAAAATGTCACAGCGGTATTGAGTCTGGAAACTGTTAAACATATTAAACTTTCAACAAGTCTGTTTGACATCCAAAGAACCATTTTGATATTTGTGATGATCGTTGTTTGATGTCTGTCAAGCATATTTGACATGTGCATGACACATTCAACCACACTCAATGTTTGAATGCATTTGCCATATACCTAGGACGTGTGGGGAACCTGCAACCTGTGCTTGCTATTTTAAGTTCAGCTCCAGGGAAAGTTTAAATAATTTAGGTTAAAACTATGAACGTACCAGCCCCAAACCTCAGGTGAACCCCGTATAAAGTGAGGTCTTTGAATCGACCTTGAAGGATTGAAATTTGAACTTACTTTAACAGTTTGAGAATGTCTTAGAACAAGGTCGTAATATGGGATATGGGACCTAATTCAGAACTGATGGCAGCAGCAACATTTTTCTCTAATGGGCAAAACCATGTGCACTGCAGGGGGGACAGATATAACATGTGCAGAGAGAGTTAGATTTGGGTGGGGTGTGTTCAAACTGATATCTAAATTGCAGTGTAAAAATAAAGCAGCCAGTATTTACCCTGCACAGAAACAAAATAATCCACCCAAATCTAACTCTCTGTGCACATGTTATATCTGCCCCACCTGCAGTGCACATGGTTTTGCCAAGTAGAGAAAGATTTTGCTGCTGCAATCAGGTCTGAATTAGGCCCATAGTTTAGGACCATGGGTCTGATTCAGACACGTATGCTAATGGATTTGCAGCTGTGATCTTGTACACAGTTAATGTGTGAAAATATGTTAATGCTGCAGCCACATGGAAATGTACTGAGACTCCCACCGGCGCATTGGCGTTTCTATAATGGGTGCAGTGTGAGCGGTGCACACGGGCCTCTGGGTGAAGGGGGGGCCCACACCGCACACACTGCATCCATTTTAATACTTACTTTTCCGGAGTCCAGCTTCAGGCGCTGTGGTCACGGCGAAAATCACTGCCAAAATGGCCGCCGCGCATGCGCACTACCCAAATTGGTCTCCAGATCATGGCGGGCGCCATATTTCCAGAGACCTGCGCATGCGCAGTAGACTCCGGCACAATGCCAGAGTCCACAAAGCCGTACAGAGGAGGGGGCCCACCCGGAGGTGCACACGAGCCCACTCCTCTGTTGAAACGCCCCTGCACCGGAGGACTTGCAAATATCTGCATCTGCACAAAACACGCAGCATTCGCAGGAAGTGAGATGTCAGAGCCCCAGAGGTCTGCGTTTGTGATACCAGATCCCCACTGCCACACACAAACGTTCCCAGCTGGTCAATTAATTTGTGAATAAATCCTCTGCGTACACCATCACAAGACTATCACGGCACATGTTCAGTCAGCCAATATTCAAACAACTGCATTAAAATTGGGTTCGCTTACATCTCTGAATCAGGCCGTGTGTCAGTAAGTCACATGGTGTGAGGAAGTGTTAAGCACTTGGAATGTGACTTGTAACACGGAACTGTAGCACATATACTGTATTGAATGTATTTTGTACTACTACTTTGCATAAATTGCAAACAGATGAATTGCATGGACTAAATGAACCCATAATAACATATAATTGTCATAGCTACTGCTACACACTCCATTACTTCCAAGAAAGCCACCCAATCCACTTTTAAATCCAATTGAAAAATTGGTTACTACACTTCCATTGGCAGAGTATTCCATAGCCTGACTGCCCTTACTGCGAAGAATCCTTTTCAATACTGAGAGTGAAAATGCCTTTAAAGACACAGTAAAAGTCCCATTGTTATTTCTACAATCCTACATATGAAAAACTAATTATAGAAATCTTTATGTTGACCATAGTAATTACTATATTTACCTTTAAATTGCCTCTTTCCTAAAGTAAACTAGCCCAATATATTATTGTTTAATGGTCATAAAATAGAAGATATTGAAATACAAATGCATGCCTAAAGCCAATCGTGACTGCAAATTATCTGTTCATTATTCTATGATTTTAAAAATACAATTTGCTAAATGTAATAAATACTTCAGTACAATGGTAATATACATTACACAGAGGATTTCCTATTCTACTAGGGCAAGCAGGCGCATGGAGAACCACAGGTCCCGCTGGACCTGCAGCTCATCTATAAACAATCACTTTAAAAAAACACACAGACCTTGTGAAACTAAAAATCCCTGACACATCCCTCTTTATACAGTGTATTCCACACCTTTATTCCAAAGGGTCCATGTAAAATCCATGATAAATACTTGCCAAAAATCCCATACAGACAAAACACTGCTCATCCCACCAGGAGCCCCAACAATAATGACCTAAGTCATTCATTCATAACAAATACAATGGCTTGGCTCTAGTTATTGTAATAACTGCTTGTACACCACTCTAGTAACTAGAGATGAGGCGGTTGGGTTCTTGGGGAACTGAACCCACCCGAACATTGAGATCCGAGGCAGAAACCGAGTCCAGCTTGGGACTCCCTACCGAACTCGGATCCCAAAGCAAGGCCAAACGTCATCTTCCCGCTGTCAGATTCTCATGGGTTTTGGATTCTATATAAGTCCCCGGTGATCTGCACCATCTTCACTCCCGCTGAGGAGAGTGTACTGGATGGATGTTTCCATCTCAGTACTGTGTTGTCTGGTGTGAGGCGGGTGAGTGCGCTCTCTATGTCTGCTGTATCTGAAAAAAGGGTACTCTCTCTGTCTGCTGTATCTGAAAGGGGTGTTCTGTCTGCTGTATCTAAAGGGGTGCTCTCTCTGCCTGCTTTATCTGAAAAATGGGTGTTCTCTCTGTCTGCTGTATCTGAAAGGGGTGCTCTCTCTGTCTGCTGTATCTGAAAGCGGTGCTCTCTCTGTCTGCTGTATCTGAAAGGGGTGCTCTTTCTGTCTGCTGTATCTGAAAGGGGTGCTCTCTCTGTCTGCTGTATCTGAAGAAGGTGTACTCTGTCTGCTGTATCTGAAGAAGGGGTACTCTCTCTGTCTGCTGTATCTGAAAGGGGTGCTCTCTCTGTCTGCTGTATCTGAAAGGGGTGTTCTGTCTGTTGTAGCTGAAAGGGGTGCTCTCTTTGTGTGCTTTATCTGAAAGGGGTGTTCTGTCTGCTGTATCTGAAAGGGGTGCTCTTTCTGTCTGCTGTATCTGAAAGGGGTGCTCTTTCTGTCTGCTGTATCTGAAAGGGGTGCTCTCTGTCTGCTGTATCTGAAAGGGGTGCTCTCTCTGTCTGCTGTATCTGAAGAAGGTGTACTCTGTCTGCTGTATCTGAAGAAGGGGTACTCTCTCTGTTTGCTGTATCTGAAAGGGGTGATCTCTCTGTCTGCTGTATCTGAAAGGGGTGCTCTCTCTGTCTGCTGTATCTGAAAAAGGGGTGCTCTCTCTGTCTGCTGTATCTGAAAGGGGTGTTCTGTCTGTTGTAGCTGAAAGGGGTGCTCTCTTTGTGTGCTTTATCTGAAAGGGGTGTTCTGTCTGCTGTATCTGAAAGGGGCGCTCTCTCTGCTGTATCTGAAAAGGGGGTGTTCTCTCTGTCTGCTGTATCTAAAAGGGGTGCTCTCTCTGTCTGCTGTATCTGAAAAAGGGGTGTTCTGTCTGCTGTATCTGAAAGGGGTGCTCTCTGCTGTATCTAAAAGGGGTGCTCTCTCTGTCTGCTTTATCTGAAAGGGGTGTTCTGTCTGCTGTATCTGAAAGGGGCGCTCTCTCTGCTGTATCTGAAAAAGGGGTGTTCTCTCTGTCTGCTGTATCTAAAAGGGGTGCTCTCTCTGTCTGCTGTATCTGAAAAAGGGGTGTTCTGTCTGCTGTATCTGAAAGGGGTGCTCTCTGCTGTATCTAAAAGGGGTGCTCTCTCTGTCTGCTGTATCTGAAAGGTGTGTTCTGTCTGCTGTATCTGAAAGGGGTGCTCTCTGTCTGCTGTATCTAAAAGGGGTGCTCTCTGTCTGCTGTATCTGAAAAAGAGGTGCTCTCTCTGTCTGCTGTATCTGAAAGGGGTGTTCTGTCCAACCATCTAGGGGCTCCGCCCCAGTGTAAAATTAAAAAAATAAAAGCTAAAAACAAAAAGCCTAAAATAATAATTATAAAAAATGTATATATTTTTTTGTTTGTGCTGTACCCCACTGTATTATACAATTTTTATTTGATTTTCATAAGTACTGTGACACTGCCGGTCAGACTGCAGTGTATTATTTCCTACTCATACACGTATAGTGCGACGCTGTTGGTGAAACTAAACAGCAGTGTGTAATAATATATATTTCTCACCAGGGGCGTTTCAACAGAGGAGGGGGCTCGTGTGCACCACCAGGTGGGCCCCCTCCTCTGTACAGTGCTGTAGACTCCGGCATTGTACCGGAGTCTACTGCGCAGGTGCAGGTCTCCGGAAACATGGCGCCTGCCGTGATCCGGAGACCAATTTGGCTACCGTGCATGAGCGGCGGCCATTTTGGTGGCAATTTCCACCGTGATCGCAACACCCGACGCTGGACTCTGGAAAGGTAAGTAATAAAATGGGTGCAATGTGTGCGGTGTGGACCCCCCCTGGACCCACTTTGCACCCATTATAGAAACGCCGATGTTTCTCACTCATTTGTACGACACTGTAACTGCCGGGGTGTGATATAAAAAATAATACATATTTTTGACTCATTTGTGCGACGCTATAACCGCAGTGTGTGATATGAAAAATAATAGATATATTTTGATTGAAATTAATATTTTGTGCTGTGTCATCCCAGTATACATCCAAGGACTGCAGCTGCTCCCTCCATCTAGGGGTATTCTGTCAGTCCACCCAAAATAAAACAATTTTTTTTTATTATTTTGTGCTGTATCCTCCCAGTATACATCCAGGCGTGCTCGTCCATTTCAATGTGCTGTGTCCGTAGCTCATATTCTTATGATATAACTTATTGTCCTATTTTCATAATTCTTCTTATCACCACATTGTGATTCATTCAAATTAATATTATTATTATTAATAATAATAATAATAATAATAATGATAAATTAGCTAAATTTAAATTAAATTAATATAACTAACCTTCTGCATGTCAAAGATATCTTTGAGGAACAGAAGAACTTGATCCTAATTTTAAAATAATTTTAATATATGATTACAGCATTTAAAATGACCGTCGCCTCTCCACTGCCCTGGTCACTGCTTCCTATGCACGAGTTCAGGATTTTGCCCGTGCTGCACCCCTTCAGTGGAACGCACTCCCCCGCTCCATTAGACTCTCCCCAACCTTGCAAAGCTTCAAACGGGCACTAAAAACCCACCTATTCATCAAAGCATACCCTCCCGATGCATAACCCAGTGCTTAAGCCGCGCCTCCACACCCCTGCCTCATGCCGTGAACATCTCAGCTTTGCTTGCATACTGCCATCAGGCTACCTCCCACTTGCCTTCACCTCTTGTCATCTGTCTGTCGCCCCTCCCCAATAGATTGTTAGCTCTTCAGAGCAGGGCCCTCTTTCCTCTTGTTATCTAAGCCCTCGTCTCAACACATTTCACTCACAGCTCTCCCCTACTCAACGACCATCTTTACCCTGCTAGTAAAGGCTCATCTCCATCTATGGCCACCAGCCTCTAGTAGTACGATGATCACTCCCTCAATACTTACATCTTAGCTGTATTGTCTTGAGAATGTGCGGTGCTCTGTTACCTGTACTCTATTTCTGTTATTTATTTACTGTAATGCAATGTTTTGTCCCCTGTACTGTCCTTTGTACGGCGCTGCGAAAAACACATGTGGCGCCTTATAAATAAAATGTAATAATAATAATAATAATAATAATAATAATAATTTAAAATATATTAACTGCCATGTGTTTGCTGCCCACTGCTGTCGCTAAGTCATCCAGCTACCTCGGTGCAGCCTTTTGGCCTAAACTGGATAACAACAATGGCCCTCATTCCGAGTTGTTCGCTCGCAAGCTGCTTTTAGCAGCATTGCACACGCTAAGCCGCCGCCTACTGGGAGTGAATCTTAGCTTATCAAAATTGCGAACAAAAGATTCGCAATATTGCGAAAAGACTTCTCTGTGCAGTTTCTGAGTAGCTCGAGACTTACTCTTCCAGTGCGATCAGTTCAGTGCTTGTCGTTCCTGGTTTGACGTCACAAACACACCCAGCGTTCGCCCAGACACTCCCCCGTTTCTCCAGCCACTCCCGCGTTTTTCCCAGAAACGGTAGCGTTTTTTCACACACTCCCATAAAACGGCCAGTTTCCGCCCAGAAACACCCACTTCCTGTCAATCACACTCCGATCTCCAGTACGAAGAAAAAACCTCGTAATGCCGTGAGTAAAATACCAATCTTCATAGCAAATTTACTTGGCGCAGTCGCAGTGCGAACATTGTGCATGCGCAGTTAGCGGAAAATCGCTGCGATGCGAAGAAAATTACCGAGCGAACAACTCGGAATGACCACCAATATTGTGAGCTGTGAGGTGTTCAGAATAGACTTATTAATGTAATTGAGGTTAATAATACTGTAGGAACAAAAACACCCCAAATCCTGTTATTTTAGCTGTTTTTATGATTTTTAAAAAAAAATCCAAAACCAAAACCCGCAAGGACGGTTTTGACAAAACCAATACAGATCTTAAACATGAAGGAGATCCAGATCCAGATCCAAAACCAATGCACATATAACCTGAAAAAAGGACCTATCAATGAGAAGTTAGTCAGGGCTACCTGTGAATAAAATTATACTCACCTCAATCCAGTGTCCAGATATAAATCCTCGTACTTGGCAAAACAAATAAACGAACACCCGGACCAGCGGGCAGAGACCCCCCCCTGTGACTGCTGTCACAGAAAGGTCTCTTAAGCCAATCAGCGAGCGCAACGTCCTGGCACTCTGCTGATTGGCTGCACGTCTGGCTGTCAGACAGCGCATCGCAAAGCCTCTCCATTATACTCAATGGTGGGAACTTTGCGTCAGCGTTGAGGTCACCCGCGGTCAGCGGCTGACCGCGGGTAACCCCACCGCTGACGGCAAAGTTCCCACCATTGAAAGTAATGGAGGGAGCTGTGCGATGCGCTGTCTGTGCTCACACGCGCATACAGCCAATCAGGTGAGTGCAACGAAGTAGCGCTTCCTGATTGGCTGAAGGGACCTCTGTGACAGGAGTCACGTGGGGTCCCGGCATTCGGGGAAAGGGGACCCATGTGAAAACATGGGACCCCTTTCAGTCCGCTTGTCCGGGTGTTCGTTTATTTGTTTTGCCAAGTACGAGGATTTATATCTGGACCCTGGATTGAGGTGAGTATAATTTTATTCACAGGTACCCCGGATCGTCGGATCAGGAGACGTGGCAGTCGGCGGGTCAACATAGGTAAGTATGTGTGTGTCGGCAGGTGTGCAATAAAGTTTTACTCTCAAGGTGTGTGTCTCCTGTTTTTATTTGGGTATTTTTTTTGCAGTAGTACTACAGGTACCAGCGGGCCCATTTTTCTCCCGCATGCTGGTACTTGTGGTTCTCCAAGTACCAGCTTGCGGCGGAGGCTTGCTGGGACTTGTAGTACTACAGGAAAAACCAATATTCTTGTCATTTTCTCAAGGCTATCAGCCCCCCATCCGCAGCCCTTGGATGGAGGGGACAACCTCGGGCTTCACCCCTGGCCCTTGGGTGGCTGGGGGGGACCCCTTGATTGAAGGGGTCCCCACTCCCCCAGGGTACCCCGGCCAGGGGTGACTAGTTGGATATTTAATGCCACGGCCGCAGGGCGCTGTATAAAAGTGACCCCCGGCTGTGGCATTATCTGTCCAGCTAGTGGAGCCCGATGCTGGTGTAAAAAATACGGGGGACCCCTACTCTTTTTGTCCCCCGTATTTTTTGCACCAGCACCAGGCGCAGAGCCCGGTGCTGGTTTTAAAAATACGGGGGATCGCCTGTCCATTTTCCCCCCGGATTTTTAGAACCAGGACCAGCTCGAAGAGCCCGAGGCTGGTTATGCTTTGGAGGGGGGACCCCACACCATTTTTTTTTCGTGTTTTTTCCCGTTTTTACCCGTTTTTTAAAAATCGGAACCAAATCCGTCAAATCGGCCATTTTTCGTCAGCGGGACTGTCGAATCCGTTTTTTATTGAATATGGTCAATTTCAGCACCCACTTGCCGAAATTAGACGGTCGAATTGTGTCGAATTAAAAAACGGCCGAAAAATTGCCGCGATTCGCCGCTAATTGCATTTACCCCTACTGTATGTATTGATCCGTAAAATGACAAAAATTGACATAATTAAAGCTGAATAATACAATATGAAAAAATAGCTGTTTCTGCAATTGACATATGATGGTAAACTGCTCAATCAGATTGTGATTTCACTCAGGTGCTAAAAGGGAGGGGTAATTCTGTGTAATTTTCTACAATTGTACTGTCATTGAGGGTCATTCCGAGTTGGTCGCTCGTTATTTTTTTCTCGCAACGGAGCGATTAGTCGCTAATGCGCATGCGCAATGTCCGCAATGCGACTGCGCCAAGTAAATTTGCTATGCAGTTAGGTATTTTACTCACGGCATTACGAGGTTTTTTTCTTCGTTCTGGTGATCGTAATGTGATTGACAGGAAGTGGGTGTTTCTGGGCGGAAACTGGCCGTTTTATGGGTGTGTGCGAAAAAACGCTACCGTTTCTGGGAAAAACGCGGGAGTGGCTGGAGAAACGGAGGAGTGTCTGGGCGAACGCTGGGTGTGTTTGTGACGTCAAACCAGGAACGACACTGACTGAACTGATCGCAGATGCCGAGTAAGTCTGGAGCTACTCAGAAACTGCTAAGAAGTGTCTATTCGCAATTCTGCTAATCTTTCGTTCGCAATTTTGATAAGCTAAGATTCACTCCCAGTAGGCGGCGGCTTAGCGTGTGCAAAGCTACTAAAAGCAGCTTGCGAGCGAACAACTCGGAATGACCATTATTGTTTTACAGCTGATGAGCTGGATTGCAAATGTCAAGCTAAATAATTACAGAATTAAGAATAAAATCGCCTTTTTGTAGTTTTGTGAACAACTCATTCTACAAAACTATCAAAAATGTAATCAAATTAAGGAAATTTATATGATAAATAAAGTCTTTTTACATTTTTATATTTTTTAAATTGATCTATTTGTCTCTCACTATACAGGGAATTATACATTCAGCTTTTAGTTACGCTCTAGGCGACAGCCATTACAACATTGCAATACAAATATTGTAAAGATAAAATCAGATGTTTTCCTTAACCAAATTAACGCAAGAATATCCTATATTACAGCCTTTAATAACGGGTGTAGTACGGCTGACCGGCGGTCTCCTGACTGCCTGTCAGCTTACAGACGCCGGGATCCCGGCAACATACCGACGCCGGGATCCCGGAGGGGAGGGGCGAGTGCAGCAAGCCCCTTGCGGGCTCGGTGGCGACCTGCGGTCGCCACGGGTTCTATTCCCACTCTATGGGTGTTGTGGACACCCACGAGTGGAAATAGTCCCTGTTGGTCGGCATGCCGACCATCGGGACAGTGACCCGTCGGGCTGGTGGAGGTCATGTGACTGTCGGTCAGCTGACCTGTGGTCACATGAATATCACCCTTTAATAACAGCTACAGCCCTCCCTGTAATGTAAGAAGATTCAGATTATACATTTGTAAGTAAAATCTGACTCTTCGAGGAATAAATGTCAAACAACTCTTTCCAATTTAATCTTGTTCTGCGCTCATGGATGACTAGTTTGCCCTACCTGTACGGTCTCTGATAATCTCTGCACGAGTAGCTTTAGTTTGTGGGCATTTAGTAAATGTAGAACTTAGAAAACCAGTTTTGTCTCCAATTTGTAAAGAAACATAATCAAAATCTAAAGATCAGGTATGCAAGTGTCTACAACATACCTTGCAACTTCAGGGACTTGCAACTACATATAGGGGTATATGCAATTCCGGGCGAATTGCAGCACTTTTTCGCCCGTTTTTAAATTCAACACAATTCGACCGCCGAATTCCGGCAGGTGGGTGTCGGAATTCGACATATTCAATAAAAAACGAATTCGACAGTCCCGCTGTCGAAAAACGTCCGTTTTGACGGATTTTGATTAGATTTTTAAAAATGTTTAAAAAACGGTAAAAAACCCGAAAAAAAATTGCGTGGGGTCCCCCCTCCTAAGCATAACCAGCCTCGGGCTCTTTGAGCCGGTTCTGGTTGCCAGAATACGGGGAAAAAAATTACAGGGGATCCCCCGTATTTTAACAACCAGCTCTGGGCTCTGCGCCTGGTCCTGGTGCAAAAAATACGGGGGACAAAAAGAGTAGGGGTCCCCCGTATTTTTTGTACAAGCACCAGGCTCCACTAGCTGGACAGATAATACCACAGCCGGGGTCACTTTTATACAGCGCCCTGCGGCCGTGGCATTAAATACCCAACTAGTCACCCCTGGCCGGGGTACCCTGGAGGAGTGGGGACCCCTTCAATCAAGGGGTCCCCCCCAGCCACCCAAGGGCCAGGGGTGAAGCCCGAGGCTGTCCCCCCCCATCCAAGGGCTGCGGATGGGGGGCTGATAGCCATGTGTAAAAATTAAAGAATATTGTTTTTTGCAGAAGAACTACAAGTCCCAGCAAGCCTCCACCGCAAGCTGGTACTTGGAGAACCACAAGTACCAGCATGCGGGGGGGAAACAGGCCCGCTGGTACCTGTAGTTCTTCTGCAAAAAAAATATCCAAATAAAAACAGGACACGCACACCGTGAAAATACAACTTTATTTCACACATGCCGACACATACATACTTACCTATGTTGACACGCAGACTCTGGCCACGTCTCCAATGTCAACGTCCGGGGTACCTGAAAATAAAATTATACTCACCTAAATCCTGTGTCCGGTTCTTTTATTGTAATCCACGTACTTGGCAAAACAAAAAACACGCATTAACCCGAACCAGACTGAAAGGGGTCCCATGTTTACACATGGGACCCCTTTCCCCGAATGCAGAGACCCCCCGTGACTCCTGTCACAGAAAGGTCCCTTCAGCCAATCAGGAAGCGCCACTTCGTGGCACTCTCCTGAATGGCTGTATGCGCGTCGGAGCTGTCAGACGCGCATCGCACAGCCCCCTCCATTATCTTCAATGGTGGGAACTTTGCGGTCAGCAGTGAGGTCACCCGCGGTCAGCGGCTGACCGCGGGTAACCCCACCGCTGACCGCAAAGTTCCCACCATTGAAACTAATGGAGGGAGCTGTGCGATGCGCTGTCTGCCAGCTCAGACGCGCACAGCCAATCAGGAGAGTGCCACGAAGTGGCGCTTCCTGATTGGCTGAAGGGACCTTTCTGTGACAGGAGTCACGGGGGGTCTCTGCATTCGGGATATGCTATTACCAATAAAAAAAAAACACCAAAATTTTTTTTTTATTAGATTCCGCCAGCAAAGTGTGGCGGATTGAAAATGACGAATTTACTGTCTAAAAGCACTGTTGTCGAATTTACAATCTTCAATTGAATATACTTTTGCCAAAATGCCGCATTTGTACCATTGCAGAAATGTCGAATTTGACAAATGTTGAATTTCAAAAAGTCGAATTTGGCCAGCGGGATAGTTCTTCTACTATCCACACCACCAACTACTACCTTTCTACCTTTAGTAACCCGATGGCGAGCGAAGCGAGCAACTATGGCCCTCATTCCGAGTTGATCGCTCGCAAGGCGAATTTAGCAGAGTTGCTCACGCTAAGCCTACGCCTACTGGGAGTGTATCTTAGCTTCTTAAAATTGCGACCGATGTATTCGCAATATTGCGATTACAAACTACTTAGCAGTTTCAGAGTAGCTTCAGACTTACTCGGCATCTGCGATCAGTTCAGTGCTTGTCGTTCCTGGTTTGACGTCATAAACACACCCAGCGTTCGCCCAGACACTCCCCCGTTTCTCCAGCCACTCCTGCGTTTTTTCCGGAAACGGTAGCGTTTTTATCCACACGCCCCTAAAACACCGTGTTTCCGCCCAGTAACACCCATTTCCTGTCAATCACACTACGATCGCCGGAGCGAAGAAAAAGCCGTGAGTAAAAATACTATCTTTATTGTAAAATTACTTGGCGCAGTCGCAGTGCGAATATTGCGCATGCGTACTAAGCGGAATTTCACTGCGATGCGATGAAAATTACCGAGCGAACGACTCGGAATGAGGGCCTATGCCCGAAGCGTGGCAAGCGAAGTGAGTCCGTGAGGGTACATTTCGGGTACCCTGTTTGGGCATGGCTCCTCCACCTGGTGACCTCAGAGGTCCCTTACCCAACTTGGATTTAGAACTAACCATACCCCTAGGGTTGAATTGGGAGAAACTCAGCCCTTCCGCCAGCAGTTGCCTGTGTCTAGAATGGGCATTTTGCCATTATAAATGTAACTATGGATCCTACTAATGTTTACAGCTCAGATTTATCTTTTTATTTTTTTAAATACCATATTGACGTCCTCAACCATTCCATAGCACAGTGCACTAACTGACCTGATCAGACAGAGTGATCCGGCACTTTTTCAGCCCCTCGGACATCAATGGCATGCTCTGGTGCATTCCCCATTGGGTTGTTATCTCCCTGGATATCGTACTGGAGAAGGCGGCACTCGGAGTCTTTCAAAAATAGTGAATGCTGTGCTTTATTCTACGTTTCAGGGTCGAACCCCAGTTGTCAGGTTAACAATACATGTGATTAGAAACATTGAAATACCTTTACAAGAGGTACTCCCCCGCCACCGCCATCCACGCTGCCCGTCTTCCGGTTATGTATCTTCCGGACCACTCGGGAGTGACATGGATGATGTCACTCCCGAGTGGTCCGGAAGAGACATGAACGGAAGACGGTCATGGTCCGACCAGCATATGTGTTTGCAGCTGGAACAGAGTAACCATAGCAATTCAATACAATACACACAAAGCAGATCACATTGTTCAATGATCCAATAATATCAGTCCAAGTGACTAATAGTGCTTACAACATTTATATACATATACAAATAAATATATATATATATATATATATATATAGTGATAAAAGCACTGGTAAAGTGATGAATGAGAAATACAGTATGTTTGTCCCAGGATTTTGACCTGTGTGATTTAAACCCCCAGGAAATGTTTGTTTCTGCTAAACAGACTTGAGTAGAGTTTGAGCTTTTAGTAAAAGCCAGAAAAAGGGGTCCTGGGAGTATGGGTGTGAGAGAGAAGGGAGGGCTCCACCTATAAAGCACATTTCGGGTTTATAGGCCTTCAGCCTGAGAGCACCCTAATTAGTGCGTACACCTGTAAGAGGGCTGATATAAGCTGTGTCAGGGCTTGGTTCAGGGTCTCACTACCTGGGGAAACAGGTAGCAGACCTGTTATGAGACACTGTGATTTGTTGACTGTAAGTACTGTGCATATGTCTGTGTTTGTGGTAGGAGCATTAAGCCCTACCACTCTGAGAGAGGGACTCTATTATGTTTAGTTAGTGCCCAGATGGGCTAGGATTTGTTTATGCTTTGTTTTTATACTGCACAATAAAACTAGCAACAGCTAGATTGCATCTACTGCAGTGGATTCCAAACTTTTTTGAATCACGGCACCCTACAATATCAGAATTTTTTTCACGGCACCCCTAGGCCAAAAATGTCTTATAGAGAAATTTAGAAAGAAATATTACATTAAGTAGATTGCGTTTATATGTCATCCTTAGGGTCAGTTGTGTGGTGAAGGACAAGATTTGCTTCTGTTTGACCACATATTTTATGACTGGCAGCCACCAGCACTGGTTTTGCCTATTATGAATAATTTGAATTGGTCCTGGACCACCAACCCAGGGCACCCCTGCAAGTGTCCCGAAGCACCCCAGGGAGACACGGCACACAGTTTGGGAACCTCTGATCTACTGTATATATTTATCTATCTATCAATTTATCTATCGATCTATCCATCTACAGATAGAGCCATGGTAGTCGTGGCTCTGTCTGTGACTAGGCGCGGCCGCCCGGGTGCTCCTAGTGCGCAAGAGCATCTGTCTAGTTGGACGGAGATGCTCAGAATGGGAGAGTGTCTCTGTGCACTCCCGGCGTGACTAGGCGGACGGATCACCTAGTCATGCCGGGAGTGCACGCCTGCGATGGAGCCGCCTCAGATGAGCACGGCTCCATCTGTATCTATTTATTATGGATATGTTTGATGACCTACAGTAATAGAGACTACGGTGCGCGTATCACACCTAAGGTGCACAGCACGCGTCCCAGCTCCCACTGCACAGCTACACATGTGATGTGACGTGCACACACATTACAAGGAAAAAAAGACTAATAACAGAAGTAAAGTATAATGGGATGGGTCCATTTATTTACTAAGATGCCGGACTGGTATACAGAAAATTTGGTAACCTGAATGGACTGGTCAGCCCGGAGTCCAGATCTTAACCACACTGGGAACACTCTTGGATGAATTGGAGCGACGGGTGTGCTCTAGATCTTCAGTGTCGCAGTTGGTCACTGTACTTAGGGTCTTATGCAGACCTAGATTATATGCATCGGCTGCATCCAGGGGGTCTGTGCATGCACTCTGGCCATAATGTACATGTGCAGGCTGTCATGATGTGATCGCTTCCAGCAATATAAGATCACATTATGATTGACAGCAATGAGCGTCTGGGGGATGGGGGTGTCACAGCTTTTTGTAGGCGTGGTCCGGACAACGCATACGTGTCCGGACTGTTTTTGATGTGGCTGCGTGACATCACATTCAGCTGCTGCGAGACAGAAGATGGTGCTGGACTGCCTACCAGCACAGCCAGGCTTCTCAGGCAGAGGTTGTCCTCTAATAAATACATTCACAATTAAATTGCAAACACATCGCTGGGTGGCGCAACACACATGCAGGACGGCCTTGCCCAGTGCTGGGCGGCGCCCACCATGTGAGTTTATGAACGCAGATCTTGCTGCGGAAGCAAGATCTGCATCCATCTCTGAATAGCCCCCTTAAGGCGGAATAGCAAAACATACTGCCTGCTGTTTTCCAGGAACTTGTGAACAGTTTGCCATGAAGGGTGTCTGCAGTTATCACTGCACGTGGTGGACCTACATAGTACTAACGTCAATAACATCTTGTTGATCTACTTGGTGTGTCAATGTCCAATCACTTTTGTCTACATAGTGTGTGTATATATATATATATATATATATATATATATATTTATATAAAACTACAGTATAAAGACCCCTAAAACCTATTTTTCTGTAGACAACAACACTATATTCACTTCCATCCCAATGACTGCGTTTGGGGTTAAATTTTTATTGTGGCTTTTCTTTCCGTCTTCACATTTCTGTTCTTGTGAAATCGTGTTGCTTACTCCTTAGCCACCTACTAATTGACCTTTCATTAACAAGGCTGGTGGTGTTCCAATCTATAGTACCTTGTATGTGACTGCCAGGCTGATTTACCTCATTACCTTAACTGTATGCAGTCAGTTACTACCGCTTACTGCTCAGGATGTTTGTTTCTTCCAAGAACTGGAAATTCTGCTTCTGGATTACAAGGCCCCTACTTTACAGTGTTGTGGAAGAGATTGGCATTATGTACAGAAAGAATTAGGGTAACATTATCAGCCAATTAAGTGCCCCCTTATGTCTCTTCCATTTGGGCTATCCTCCTCTCTCTACTGCAGACCTGAGCCCTTTCAGAGAGGTACCCAGCTGTCTGCACGGTGCCAGCATTAAGCTGACAGCATGAATGGACTAAAGCAGACATCAGCGAGCCTGCAGGGTGAACGTCGGGCTTCTCGTAAGCAATATTTTGTGATAATGTAAAACATCTGGAACTACGGCCAAGACATAACATTGGAGTCGTCCTGTAAGATGCTTGCGTCACATACTGTATGTCATTACATATTGTAGACTTGAATGATTATTCTTCCTATTGCTTCATATTTGGAAGAACAGTGCTGCACAGGGAGGGGATGCAGAGCACCTGTCATACTGATGTAGGATATCAGCTTCCGACACATCTGTATATAACATGAAGTTCATATACCCATCCTGTTATATGCCGCAGAATGTGCACAAGGAAACAGGAACATAAGAGATTTAGCTCTATAAAAAGACCATGTATATTTGCCATGATTATTAAAGTAACTTTCCCTTATGTTCAGGGTCAGACTAAGACATGGGCAGATGCTTCACAGGACCGTACACACTTCACAAGGGGTCCTGAAAAGAAGAGGGATGAGAGTAATGAGCTCCTATAGTGGAGAAGTTGTGGAGTCTGTTTAGACCTGGAGGCAGCAACGTGTTCGCATGCAGCGGCCTCATCCAGGGGGTCAGCGCACATGCAACAACTATAGTGCGCATGTGCGACCCTTCACTATGCTCCCACGTTCTGGAAGGATGCGGCTGCAAGGTGACTGACAGCGGTGGCTGTCGGGGGGTGTTGACCCGGCATTTTGTGTTCATGGCAGGCAAAATGGAGGCATGTCTGGAACATTTTCAGGGTCTCTGAGAAAAAAATGGTGCCGGACCACGCAGGCAGGGGTCAACCGATGCATTGCTCTGTGCTGGACGGCTCCCAGCATGTGAGTAGATGGATGCAGATCTTGCTGCATCCATCTCTGAATAACCCCCATAGTTCCTACTTGAGTTCTGAACATTGCTTGAGGATTGAGGTCCACAAGTGCCTGGTGCTGAAAATGATCAATAACCTATTATGAGAAACAAAGGAGCTATGACCATTGATGTGTGGGTGGAGCCAGTGCCATGTGGGTGTGACCAGTGCTGTATGGGTGTGGCCAGTGCTATGTAGGCATGTACATCCCTGCTAAGCCTCCTTTGTGCATGATCTGTATAGAATTTATAGCTATGTTATGACCACATATAGGCCATGTTAATATAAATAATAGAAATTAATATATATACAAATGCCCTCACTGAGGGATATTAGAAGATTTCTATAATTGCTCTCTTAGAGAGAAGTTTTGTTAATTGATATTCCCCCTCACAGAGGGGAGGTGGAATTGTCAGCCCATACACTGAACTAGGGGACTAGCACAATGTCCCACCAGGAAAGGGGGCTGACGCAGGGACTGAGAGACAGTTAAGCTCATGGATGGTTCCTCTGGCGGGACTGATCCGGGCACCCAGGAGGAGAGCATAAAGGGGGATGCAAAGAGGACCGTTGGGGTTTGCCGGCAACCGTGCCAAAGAGAAAGGAGCTGCGCACCGCTAAGGCCCCTGACTAAAGACTGCGTCACACCTGTTTTAACAAATGCTGTCCCGGAGAAAGAGATTGGTGAAGATCCTCCGTGACCCGGTGTAGAGGGTACCTGAGTAAGGAGAGACGCGGTGTACGGGAGCAGATCCGCCATCAGTATGTCCCGCTGGGTGGAGCAGGAGAGGCGGTCTGGAGTGCAGCTCAGTGCGGCTGTAGGCGGCAGCATCGGTGAGGCCTCGGGCTGTGCATCTGGACTGGGCGGATCGGAGGCAGCGCCGTCCCATACAGCAGCTCTGGAGGAGGCGGCCAGGCGGTGAGTGACGGTGGGAGGCGGGCTTAATCGCAAAGCCCATCAACAGGAGCGGGCGGCGCCAGTGTAGTCAAGTCAGCCCAGGGGAGGTGAACCACGGCCTGGACTGACAGCGGAGGGGTAACTGGATCTTCATGCCGGGTACTTAATAGACAACCCTGTCAGAGACACAGCCAGCTCTTAGTGTCACCCTCAGCTATTCAGCCCTGCAGCAGCCCTGTCAGAGATATAGATAGCCTCTGAGAGTCGTCCTCAGCTACAGTTAAGACCACCTCTGTTGTGATATTGGAGCGTAGACCATAGATACTTTTCTAGAGTACAGAATAGACTGCAACAGAGTACTTGGCATATTCAGAAACAATAATAGACTCTAGAAACAGATTGTATACTCTGAAACTTATTGAAGTAGGACTGATTATTTCTCATCCGATACCATTACCGTCAACTCTTACTAGTTAACCATCCTGTAAAAGGACAAGTTGTTTCAGTACTCCTGCCATTCACACTGTTCGCAAGGAAAGTTAGAAAAGGAACATTGCAGCTGAGTTTCACCATTACACCTCAGTTCGTTACTAGGATACAAGGATCCATACAGTTCAGTCAGACTCTTGTAGGAAAGGACATTAAGAGAGTTCGCTATAGACAACCTTTCTATTAAACCAAAGTTGATAATAGGGTTGGCGTCTTGAGAGACATAATTCAGCGTAACTATACCTATCCAAATATCGTTTCAATGTGCACCAACGAGGTAGTAAGAGTACTCAGACTAAGATAGTAAAGTGTTAGGGGAACCCCTTCCCTTAAGGTACCGTTAATAAACAGTATATGAATTATTGATATGGTTATATGTTTACCTGCTCTTCAAATTATATAAGATATATCGGTGTACTAACCTTTTTTACATAGGTTGATTTACTGATTGCTGACAAAGAACGAGAACGCATTTGAATTGTTCCAGTAAAATAAAACTCTTTCATTTTAAGTTCTTGTACATGTTTATTGAAGTTTATCACTGTAACTAGATCCAATTGTGATACCCAGTCAGTGAATCTTTTAAGAGCATGTGGTAGGTAATTCTCACATAGTAACATGTTTCAAGTGAGTATTGTGACTGCCGAGCTCTTCTCTCTGTGAAGATTAAAAGTCAAAGACCCGTACTAACTTACCTGGGTGTAAACTCTACTGGCAATTACACATCACCTACACTATCAGCCCCAATGCCTCCTAAGGGCGGGATGCAATAAAAGTAAAATGCGATAAAAACCCTGTTTTAGGAGTTTTCACTGAATTTCCATATGTACTGTACTAACCCCTGTACACCAGGGTTTTGGTGCAGAGGATAACGCCAGCTTTTGCTCATTACTGAGAGGTATTCACCCCCCACGGCCACCCGTGCCACTTTGTGCATGCGCAGATGGACTCCTAGCAGGGGCATTTTAAGAGAGGAGGGGGGCCCGGGTGCAGCCTCCATCGCGGGCCCCCTCCTCTCCGGCAGCAAGTAGTCTCTGGCGTAAGCTTATTTTTATGTGGAGGCCCAACTTCCATCTTCCCCCATTGGTAAACTGGCCCTGATTCTGACATTACATCTCTGTGCGCAGTTCCCATTGGCTCACAACCAATGCGTCCCAGGTGTGGAATGTAATGAAGTCCAAGTTCAACGGCCGCGCGGGATGTTGGCCTAGCTCAGATGTTTTTTTTTAAAGGGGCAATCATTTACAAGGTTAACCCATTCCTTGTAAATAATTGCCCCTTTAAAAAAAAGTCTGAGTCCAGCCAGCAGGGCACATGGGCGCTGAACTCAGACTCGGTCTCCCCAGCTCACATCTCTTTTCCTCCCAGCCTTTATCCATAAACACAGTTCCTCCTACCAGCCCTGATCATGCCCATCCATCATGCATGCAAATAGTAAGGCTACTCTGATGAAGGGTGGGCCCACTGGCGTATCTATATTGGGTGCAGTCCAGGGGGGGGGGCCACACCACACACACTGCACCCTATTGTATACTTACCTTTCTGGCATCCATCGGTGACTGTATGTGGGCCCCCTCCTCTCCCATAGCCGTCACCGCCGCTGCTAGCGCACTGAGCGCTAGAGACTCTGGCACAGTGCCAGAGTCTACAGCACATGCGCAGGACTCCAGAAAGATCGCGCGGCGCCCATTTTTCGGAGTCCTGCGCATGCACTGTAGACTCTGGTACTGTGCCAGAGTCTCAGCTCTGACAGCGGCAGACTGCGGCGGTGACGGCTACAGGAGAGGAGGGGCCCCACACACGGAGTCTGCACATGGGTCCCCTCCTCTCTAGAAATGCCGCTGGGTGGGGCACACGGATATTTCCCCGGGATACCAGCGGTCTACACATGGCACAGTGTGTTCTCTTACTGAACATTAATTTCAGCTAATGCAGGTTTTATTTATGTATTTGTGCTCTTCAGAGTTACTGTACGTACAAGGATTAGCAGCTGTGTCTCGGCTGCTGATAATACGGAATCACTTAGCTTATAAAGCACTGGTGATACATTAATACACCATCCCTCTGTAATGCTGTTCTCTATGTATTACCTATGCAGAGGTAATGTACAGTTCTTTCAACCACAAGAATTATGTCTGACCACACCTTAATAATGTAAAATACTCATATTTTATTTATAAGAGCTTTGCATTCTAACCCTTTTTATAAACCACTGCAATGCCGTTAGATACTCAATAAAACCTGTTTAAATATATTGCTGAAACATCTGCACAGGGGATTCATTGCTCTGTAGTTTCTTCCTTCCAGTAGATCTAATTACATTGCTTATACTGCACTTTTGGTTTACAAGAAGCAATGCCATGGATGTATGAGTTGACAAAACTTATTCTTCATTGCAAAAGTAACAGTTTCATTTCTTGTACTCTGTTGTACTTTATTTTAAAGATATAGTAAAATTTTTACCAATGCATTGTATCAGCTGCTAGAATATTTTTATTGTCCAGGTTTTGCTGGGCATACACTGTCATATAAAGGGACTGTAAGATCGGCAGACAATCAATCTGCAACTGACATTACCAGATAATGATATCATGGCCATGCACTGTGTACAAAAGTTATTTACATTTGATTTACAGCGTTAATTGATTATTTCCAATTATTTCAGTGTTTAGCTGTATATATCAATAATCACTGTTACAAAAACAGACATTCACATTCAATTATATCACCATCAGCACAGATATCCCAGTAATCAGTATTATTCACAGTTATTTTATATCCAATGACATCACCATTATTACATACTGTATACTGTATTTCCAATATTCTGCATTATTAACACAGTTATACATAGGTCCAAATGTAGGGGTTAAGCTCCCCCTAGGTACAATATTATTCGGTGACAACTCCCCCCCGCCCCCCCCCCCAACCTCCTTGATTTTTTTGCTAGACACTGTCCCCTCCAGCTTCCTGTGATTTTTTTTTCCTGTCTTCTGCGGGGTGCTGTCTCTTGCTAAGAACCTCTTTTTCCTGGATTACACATGTGAACGTTCCCAAGACTCCCCCCCCCCCCCCCCCCCGCTTTGAACCTTTTTTCAGGGCTCCTGCACTGCACATGTGCCTGCTCCAAAGATTCCACCTGATGCATCATGGGATGTATCATAGAAACATAGAATTTGCCGGCATATAAGAACCACTTGGACCATTCAGTCTGCCTATGTACATAGTCACACATTTTTTGTTTGGAGCCAATCAACCTACTATAGTATATAGTATTTTGTCAATGTGGGAGGAAACCGTAGCACCTGGAGGAAACCCACGCAAGTACGGGGAGAATATACAAACTCCACACAGTTAGGACCATGGTGGGGATCGAACCCATGACCTCAGTGCTGTGAGGCAGTAATGCTAATCATTACATCCATCCGTAATGTAGACTTTGTTCCGTGTCCAAATAGCAGTGGCTTAATTGTGGCACTGAAAAGCTCTGATCCAGGTGGACTGCAGTGCCACCCTTAGCTTATGGCACCCCAAGCCTCCTGTCTCATGTGCCTAGTGGAAAGTCCAGCACTGGTTTTACAGATGACATAGTTACAGTATATGGGTCTGATTCTGAGTCACCATGAAGACCAAAGCCTGACTCGCAGGTTGACACCCTGTCTTGTGGGTTCCACTCTGACTTGTGGGAGTGTTGAGGGCACATAGAAACATAGAATTTGATGGCAGATAAGAACCACTTGGCCCATCTAGTCTGCCCCTTTTTTTTATCCTTTAGGTAATCTCAACCCTTTTTGAACCTTAATTCTTTGTAAGGATATTCATATGCTTATCCCAAGCATGTTTAAATTGCTCTACAGTCTTAGCCTCTACCACCTCAGATGGGAGGCTATTCCACTTATCCACTACCCTTTCAGTGAAATAATTTTTCCTTAAATTTCCCCTGAACCTGCCTCCCTCCAGTTTTAGTGTATGTCCTCGAGTTCTAATACTTTTCTTCCTTTAAAGAATGTTTCCCTCCTGAACTTTGTTAAAACCTTTGGTATATTTGAAAGTTTCTATCATGTCTCCCCTTTCCCTTCTCTCCTCCATACTATACATGTTAAGATCTTTTAGCCTTTCCTGGTAAGTTTTGTGATGTAGGCCATGCACCATTATAGTTGCCCTTCTTTGTACACTCTCTAATGTATTTATATCCTTCTGGAGATATGGTCTCCAGAACTGGACACAGTATTCCAGATGAGGCCGCACCAATGACCTATACAGTGGCATTATTAATTCTCTTTTCCTGCTACTGATTCCTCTCCCTGTGCAACCAAGCATCTGACTTGCCTTTCTCATTGTTTTGTTGCATTGCTTTCCTGCCTTTAAGTCACTTGATATAGTGACTCCTAAATCCTTTTCCTCCTCAGTAGTTTCCATTATAGTACCCTTGATACTATATTTAGCCTTTGGGTTTTTGAGACCCAAGTGCATGATTTTGCATTTTTTTGCATTAAACTGTAGTTGCCATGTTCTTGACCGTTTTTCAAGCCTAGCCAGGTCATCAATCATTTGTTTTACCCCTCCTGGTGTGTCTACCCTGTTGCATATCTTTGTATCATCTGCAAAAAGGCATACTTTCCCTTCAATACCATTTGCAATGTCACCAACAAAGATATTAAAGAGAACTGGTCCGAGTACAGATCCCTGGGGTACTCCACTGGTAACATTTCCCTCCATAGATTGCACTCCGTTTACTACAACTGTCTGTTTCCTATCCTGCAACCAGGTTCTTATCCATTTAACTATTTTATAATCCATCCCCACGCTTTCAAGTTTATTTAGCAGTCTGCAATGTGGGACAGTGGCAAGTGCCTTACTAAAGTGTAGATATGCTACATCTACAGCTCCCCCTTGATCTATTATTTTCATCACAGAGTCAAAAAAGTAAATAAGATTTATTTGGCATGATCTCCCACCAGTAAATCCATGCTGTTTTGGATCCTGTAAGTTGTTTGATTTAAGATATTCCACAACTCTTTATTTTAGTCGTTTTTCCATTACTTTCCCTACTACTGATGTAAGGCTTACTGGTCTGTAGTTACTTGCTTCTTCCTTGCTTCCACTTTTGTACAGTGGAACTACATTTACTCTTTTCCCGTCCTCTGGAATGGCACCTGTATTTAGTGACTGGTTAAATAATTCTGTTAATGGTGCAACCAGCACATCTTTTAGCTCTTTTAGTATCCTTGGGTGTATCCCATCTGGCCCCATTGATTTATCCACTTTTAGTTTTGAAAGTTCAGTTAGGACCTTCTCCTCTGTAAATGTACTTTCATTTACCTTATTTTTATGAATGTCCTTGCAACTTAACTGTGGCCCCTTCCCTTCTCCTTCTGTAGTAAATACTGAGCAAACATAATTATTTAGGTGATCTGCTATTGCCTTGTCTCCCTCCACCAAATTCTCACTCTCTGTCTTAAGTCTTATTATTCCTCCATTTGATTTTCTCCTTTCATTTATATACTTAAAAAAAGTGTTGCCCCCTTTATCTACTGACTGGGCCATTTTCTCCTCAGCTTCTGCCTTTGCACGTCTGATCACTTTCTTAGCATCCTTCCGTCTGTCAAGATACACCTCTATGTCATTATTATTTTGAGTCTGTTTGTATTTCCTAAAAGCCATCTTTTTTGCTTTCACACTAGTTGATACTTCTTTTGTGAACCACACTGGCTTCCTTTTCCTGGTGCTTTTCCTAACCCTTTTGATACAAAGGTCTGTTGCCCTTAGTATTGCACTTTTCAGTGTTTCCCTTCTCTCCTGCACCCCTTCCAAGTTCCTCCAGTCCGCCAATGAATCACTTAAACATCTCCCCATTTTTGCAAAGTCAGCATTTCTAAAATCCAACACCTTTGTTTTTGTGTGACAGGAGTTGGATCCTGTCTTTATACTAAACCATACTGCTTGATGATCACTGGATCCTAGGTGTTCACCCACATATACAGTATGTCTGATATCCTGTCACCATTTGTAAGAATTAAATCTAATATTGAGTCTTTCCGAGTGGGCTCCCTCACCAATTGCGTGAGAGATGCTCCCTGTAAGGAAACTAGAAATTTGCCACTTGTAGCTGAACTTGCAAAGGACCCCTCCCAATTTACAGCAGGTAAATTAAAGTCTCCCATGATTATGACTTCTCCCTTTAAAGCCATTTTAGAGATGTCCAACAATAGGTTCCTGTCCAAATCCTGCCCCTGGCCTGGTGGTCAATAGATCACCCCAATGCAAATAATATCCTTCTCCCCAGTTGCTGTGGTGACCCAGAGGGCCTCCGTTTTGTCCTCAACATTTTGTATTAAAATAACATCTATGGTTTTTTCACATACATTGCTACCCCTCCTCCTATTCTTCCCATTCTATCCTTCCTAAATAAATTTTATCCTGGTATAGCTATGTCCCAGTCATGATTCTTATTGCACCATGACTCAGTAATTGCAACAATATCCAGGTTATCCCTTGTCATTATCGCAATTAGCTCTGGAATTTTGTCTCCTAAGCTTCTAGCATTTGCACACATAGCTTTAAGAATTTTGTCTGTGCATCTGTTATTAGTAGCCATGTCCAGACAGTACAAAAAAATGACAAGTTTAAAGTTGAAATTTCCTGTTTGGTGATGTTGTTCAGTGTTTGTTTGTTTGTTTTTGTTTTAGTTCCCCCCCCCCCCAATCAGGAATCACACTCTGTCCTTTACAACACGACTACACCTCACTAAATGAAAAGATATAGTACACCTGTCCACAAATGGCCAAATGGTACATGGCTAGGGGGCTGGTACAAGTCCCAATACAGATGATGACATTTCTGGCAGTTTGCATAAAATCAGTGGGCTTGCTTGCCTTGCTTGCCTCATGGATTATTCGGCTCTAGAACTACAAATCCCACAATGCTATGCTGGCTGGCAGAGATATTGTTTAATTGCAGCTGTAGAGGCACAGGTTGCTTAAGTCTAAAGTGCCTTAAGCATATCTCTGAACATTATTTACTTCCCTCTTTGACCTTGCTTGTGTTCCTTACTTTTATGTGAGGCAGCGTTGAGTCTTTAGTTGCAATTTAGCTTGAAGCGTTGTTGCTGTGCCCTCATCAGCAGACTCTTTTTGGCATAACCTTTTCTGCCTGCACGTAGCCAGCTGCCAGGGAGCTGAAATATTTTTTCATCTCTGGGTTCACATAAATCCGGCAAATGTACTGTAATTCCCAATGCCCCTCTTAAAGGTTACGCTTAGCTTGCATGTACTGTATATGTCATATAATATTATTCACAAGGACCTGGCACTGACATGTGGTGATTATCTTTCACTTATCTGACTGCTACAGATGTATTTTGTTTGTAGAGAAATGGTTGCAGAAGGAAACCATTGCGTATCCTTTTGTGTGTAAAATACAGAGCTTTATCTTCAACTGTATCCTGGTTCTAGACTGAGATTTGTGTTGTTGGAGGTGAAAATGTAATACATCTATAATTATAATTTTTTAACAAGAATGGACAGTGTTTGGTTCAGAGGGCATCATTCCGACCCGTTCGCATGCAGTGGTTCTTTGCTGCGGTGCGAACAGCTCAGAAATGCGCATGCACGGTGGATGCATTGCGCACGTGTGTCGTTGCCTGGCGACGATCGTCGCCGGGCAACAACGCCAGGGCCGGTTCTTGCCCTTGTGGCGCCCCTGGCAAAAAATGTTAGGGGCATGGCTTAATACTGGGGCATGGTCAGTTACACCCCCATTTGTAGCGCCGCTGAAAGAAAAAAAAAGTATACTTACATCCTCGCTCCTGATTCCAGACCTCCGCCGGTGCTGCTCCTCTCCTCAATTATGACCCCTAGCGTCTGTGGCACAATGCTGTGCGGCCGCACAGCAAAGGTCCTCTCCACGAAGTGAAACTAGACGCGTAGCATCTGGTTCCCTTCACAGCGGGGGACCAGCGGGGTGCACCCGGGCACTGCGAGGGGCCCAGTGGCAGAACTTGCCATGGTGCGGTGCCCTCTGGATGGCACCGGCGCCCTCCGGAAGGCAGCGCCCCGGGCAAAAGTCCCACTTGCCCGTGGCAAGATCCGCTACTGAACGACGACGCCACCAAGAAATGTGATCGCAGCGCCGATCACAAGAAGACGGACAGGCGGGAGGCGTTCTGGGGCGGATACTAGCCGTTTTCAAGGCGTGGTGAGCCCAACGCAGGCATGTTGAGGCGTTTGGAGGGTGGATGTCTGATGTCGCACTGGGTGAGTAACTGCAGCCCTGGTTTTGTTTTACTTGAAACTTTTTTAGCATAGCAGGGCTGCGCAAGCGTTCGCAGCCCTGCTATGCTAAAATACACTCCCCTATAGGCGGCGTCAGGTTGATCGCACGAGCAGCAAAAAGTTGCTACGTGCGATCAACTCGGAATGACCCCCAGAGTTTGTTAGAGCAGGATATGCAGGTACATAGAGTATAATGAAACATGTGTGTGGATTGTTTTGGCTTTGGTTCTAATTCATCATCATCTTTTCACTTAATTTTTTGGTTCAGGGGGGAAAAAAAGTTAAAAAATCAATAATCACCAATAAAAATCTCTAAAAACATCTAAAATCATTTAAGTTTTTAATCTAAAACCCAAAATTTGGATTTAAAATCCAAATTTCTGAACTGAGGGAAGATCCGTACTGGGACTTCGGTTGAACCAGATCCCCTTGGTAGATCCAGACCGGGCTTTGGTTTGGATCCTTAAAATTCTAGTGGATTTGGATATCGGGAGACATGAACCGTACATCTCTACATATAATAATTAGGAAAATGTCAAATCATACAGACATTAGATGATTTTGGTGGGTTCAAAGTACCTGAGCCCCTGCTATGACCCAGGCCTGCCAGCAAGGCATAATGGTGACCTCAAAATGAGTTTGTGGTGGCAGGCAGTTTATGCAGAGGGCCACACTATTGGGCTGACAACCAAGGTCCAGTTTAAAAAAAGCTCTATAAGACCATTCAAAGTCAGGTTATTTAGAAAAAAAAAGTGATAACGTTATCCATTACTGTTTCATATCAGCAATTCTCTCTTTGGGGCAGATTTATCAAACCTTTGAGAGAGTTAAAGTGGAGAGATATAAAATACCAACCAATCAGATTATGTCATTGTTAAAGTAAAACAGCCTGCAAGATGACAGAAGCTGATTGGTTGGTACTTTATCTCTTTCCACTCCCTCAACAAGGTTTGATAAATCTTCCGCTTGGTGAGTACAGAAATTAAAGGAGGAAAACTGTTAGAAACCACACAATAAATATTATAATAATCTACATGAAATGCACTATGGGGGTATTCAATTGTTCTGGTCATCATATTTTCCAGTCTAAACGGGACTGTTTAGACGCCCAAACAGTTGTCAAAATTCCATGTTTGTTTGGGCGCACATGCATCTCGCTTCCAAACTGACCAGGTTTAACCGCCTAAAGCGGCTAAACCCGTCTAAAGTCCTGCTTTGGGCATCCAATCTCCCGTTTGGACACCCAAAGTGACGAGTTCACATACATTTTTTTTATTGCACCTCAGGAGGCTGCAATAAAAAATGTGTCCTCCGTGGTTGCTGGGTGCTCAAGTGGCAGAACAATTGAATTACTGCTGTCGGGCGCCCTCTAGTGGAATAAAAATAATTGAATCGGCCCCTTTGAATCTTATTAGATTTCCTGCTGAGACCTTTTTGTAAAGTTTCTCCACTCAGTTTGGACAGTATAGTGTCTTTTCAGTTTCTTATCTTGGTTATAGCGGCCTTCCAGAAACTGGTAGATGGGCTGTATGCTATAATCTAGTGTATGCTGTATCAGCAATCAGGTCTGATAAGAGATTAGATGGCCCCTGGCATTGGGGTGGCATGGCCAAGCATGGCAATGCCCTCTACAGGAACTACTTTTTGCACAAACTGAGGTGGGTATATCCACACAATCTAGAGAGGGTCTAACCCATGTACCTTTGGCACCCTAGTTACTAATGACGGTTACTAGAAGACATATGACTGGTCCACATATCCAGAAAACATAAGTACTGTAGTACATTAATGGTCATATTGGCTCTAATTTCTAAGTTTTGATGCATTTTTGCATGAAGCATGAATGTTAAAATTTGTTTGCAGACATTGGGTAATATTTCTCTATAGCCAAGATCAACTGAAATATTTTCTATCACTCTTACGGGTCAGTGTGATGTGCCCCTTATTGCTCATTACAGTAGGCAGTCTTCATGCATTTTCCTGCACGACATTGCAATTCATAAAGAGTAATAATTCAAATACACCTGAAAACGTATCATATATACTGTGGCTGGAGTTTGTACTGTACTTTGTTTTCACGGCACTGTGTATTACAGTGAAAACCCAGCCCTCAGTAACAGAAGTCCATGTTAATACTTTTTATTAGCAATGTATTATTTGTAAGCAGTATAAAGAGGATGCAGTTCATTTACCTACAATCAAAATCCCGATGGTCAAAATACAGACAACCACTGACCGACTGTCCAAATCCTGACAAGGTCAATATTCCGACATTTAAAATGTCAAAAAGTCGACATGGGTTTTTCATGATTTTTTCAATTAAACTGACTTGGTCATACTTTCCCATCCCAGTGGACCTGGAGGAGGAATATAATAGTGTGCCCAAAGCATGCGAGGGGACACGGTACACTTATACGGCGTCCATGTTGACCTATGCCGACATACACACCAAAAAGTAACTGAAAAACGTTTTATCTGTCGACATTTTAAATGTCGGTATTTTGACCTTGTTGTGATTTATTGTCATGCTTGACATGTGAGCGTGAAAGGGTTAACCAACATAAAACTACCTGATCTGTCCACAGCTGACCTAGAACCTCAAAAATCTCAGAAAGTCTATTACATGGAAAATAGTCACCCAGTTCATCTTGTTAGCTGACTCTCTTATGAAACATTCAGTTACAAATGCAATTACAAATTAATTTATACAGCATATTCAGAGTTACAGTCTATCAAACAATTCCTTGCATAAATGTTACAGTGTAAAGATTAGAGATATCTGACATACAATTTTTTAAGAACACAAAAACAGAACATAATTGAGTAGCTTTTAATTTGTCAAAAAGTTAATGCATATTGAAGAAAAATAGATATGGCAAATTGATGTACAAAAATATTCTTTTACTTAAAGAGGTCCAGATTAATTGATTTTACAATTTATGTTTCCTTCAAGAAACATGTGACTTGGATTCCACATATGGTTTTATCTAGCCTTAAGGATTTTTAAAAAAATCTATGGAATTCTTAATTGGATAATAAAAAAGGGCTTATAGGTCTTCAAAGATAACAGGGTATTTCTGAATAGATAATACTGGTAAGATGAAAGACAACAGGCCTCCAGACTAGGCATATTTCCTTTATCACAATACATCAACCTCTTGTTTGCTTGAACACATGCAATAGCGTTACTCTGAACAAAACTTCTGCATTTGAGATCCAGCATTTGTGTTTACATATTATCTTCCTAATTATCCTGGTTACGCTATACTGTAATTATTGTAGTAATGATAAAATACCAATGTAAATCAGAGCCGGATTTACGGCGGGGCGGAAGGGGCGGTCGTCCCGGGGCCCCCACACACTGTCCTCACAACTGCAAAAAAACATCGGAGTAGGAGTACAGCAATTACCTGTCTCCTCTCCGTCCTCCTCTGCAACTGAGACGTTCCATTACAGCTGTGGCCGCCGAGGAGCTTCACTCACAGCAGTGTGAAGTCTCGCGAGAATTGACATTATCTTGCGAGACTTCACACTGCAGTGAGTGAAGCTCCTCGGCGGCCGCAGCAGTAAAGGAACAGCTCAGCTGCCGAGGAGGACGGAGAGGAGACAGGTAAATGCTGTACTCCTACTCCGATGTTTTTTTTTGCAGTTGTGAGGACAGTGTGTGGGGGCCCCACAAATTTGTTGCCCAGGGGCCCCCACAGACCTTAATCCGGCCCTAGCTGTGCGGGATGCTGACCGAACTTTGAAGTTTTTTTTAAAGGGGCAATCGCTTACAAGGCAGGGTTTTGCCTTGTAAGTGATTGCCCTTTAATAAAATGTCTGAGTGCGGCGGGCATCCCGAATGGCCACCGTACTCGGGCGTCATTACATCAGCCACTTGTTTTTGTTTAGATGCTTAAAAAAGATGAGCAGCAAACCCAGCAAATGTATAGTGAAGGGTATATTGCAAATATGCAAACACATCAATGTTTTCCCAATGCAGGATCATCTATGTGCAGTTTAATATTGCCCCACTCTCAAACGGTATCTTCCACAACAACTGTCATTGGTAGTTAGTTCACACAATTTTTGCCTCACCTTTGCTTATCTGTCATTTAGGGAAGCTAACAAAACATTATTTTAGTCCTTATATGTTCAGTTCTCAAAAGATACCCATGTCACACTCATAGGGGGGGTAGATTTATCAAAACTTGGAGAGGTATAAAGTGGAGAGAGATAATGTACTGACCAAACAGATTCCGTCATTTTACAGCCTGCGTTTGAAAAATTACAGGAATTGTATCCAGTGGTGTTAGGAGGGGGAGCAGGTAGTACGGCCGCCGAGGGGTGACACCAAAGTGCAGGCTCATGTTCAGTCACAGGAGCAGGGTTCTGCACTGTAAAATTACGAGCAGCAACACGCTTCTGTCACCCTGTAAAAGCCAGCATGCCAGTCTCTGGGGGCGGCCTGCATCTCCCGGACCCCCAAAGTGACGAAACCGGATGTTGGGAAGCCTGGCCGTGCCTCCTCCCAAGAAGCCACACCCACATCCTGCAAAGCCATGCCCCTTTTGCGGTCGCACAGAGTCCTCCTTAAGTGAGGGACGCCTGTGGTTGTATCTCAGCCTTTGATTTCTCTCCTGATTGTTCCTGATTGTTCACTGCTCTGTACCAAGTTTACTCTAATGACGGAATGAAATGTTTGCGACGATTGTATATATTTGGAATTTTTAATAAACGCAGAAATTGCAGGAA
Source organism: Pseudophryne corroboree (assembly GCF_028390025.1). NCBI lineage: Eukaryota > Metazoa > Chordata > Amphibia > Anura > Myobatrachidae > Pseudophryne > Pseudophryne corroboree. Next base: position 723,492,298 of record NC_086446.1, read on the forward strand.
CGAACTGGTTTGTACTTTATCTCTCTATACGCTTTGATAAATCCCCCCCCCTCCCCCAGTAAGCAATAGTGAGGGCCCCAGTTTGTTCTGAATTTTACAGGACAGTCCTAATTTCTCCAACTCAGGGCTTTAACTCCCTGAATATAATTCTCTACTTTCTAATGGCCAGTTTTAAATATTTACATTTCTGCATTATAAAAGGTTTATGCAAAAATGAAATTGTAGAAATATAACACCACACTCATAAATGACACATCTACTGTATATACACTAGACATCTGTTAACACGACTCTTTTGGGTCTTGTTTTTGAGTCTACAGAATACTGAAAAGGCCATTCAAAAAGAGAAGAGTAGTGATCTGACAATGGTCTAATATCACCAATCACAAATGTCTTAGTAGTTTTGCCACCACCATTATGACCAATGAGTGATGTTTCTCATATGCACTATAAAGAGCCAAGGGACACCTGATTTCAGGGAAAAATGTGGACAGATAATTTATATGGAAATTTAGGCTTTAGAATCAGTTGACCAGTGACAGACACAGTCAGCTTAACTTTATTTTGTTTTAGGTTTGATTAGTTCAAAAATGGGAATTCTGTTCAAACTATTAAAGTTCATGTGAAAGTCAAAGTACATAACGCCCAGGTAAATGAAGGATCTAGCACAGCTTTTGTAAAATGGTTAAAGATAACTCAGATGAAACGTATATTGGGTACAAATATCTAATCTGGATTTGATTTTTCATGTTGAAGACTTCCTCAAATATTGTACGAACATCCAGAGCCATGGGAAAAGGGGGGAGGGGATGTGTCAAAGCTTCAAAAAAAATGGACAATTGGAGAAGTTGTCCACTAAAATTCATCAAGTACTTTCCATAAAATGTTAGGTGTAAACTTATTGGTTGCTAAAGGAAACTTCTCCACTCTTCAGAAGATTTGATACATTGTCCCCATGGTTCAGCTCGTAAAACACAATCATATGTGTACAGACCTTTCTTCTCTGTCCCTTCTTTTATAACCGTATATCATACAATCTATTGATGCCTACACTAATATGAATACTGCTCCTTACAATCTAGCACCATTCACTGTAAAGAGGTCATCATAGTTAATTGGCGAGCTGTCATCCCTGCCTTCAGATGACCATCCTCCTCTTCCATCAGCCAGACCTGGTTCCCACCAAACAGGTTAGAAGAGATAGCTTACGCTATGACTCAAGTACTACAGTATAGTAAAAAAAAGGGTCCAAACATCCTTCGTAAGGGTATGTGTGACCGGAGGCCAGGAGACCGCGGTCACAATACCGATGGCGGGATTCCGGCATTTAGATGCCTGGCAGAGGAAGGGGGGGAGCGCAACGAAGCCCATTGCGGGCTCGATCGTGAGCTGAGCTCGACCCAGGTTCTATTCTCACTCTATGTGTGTCATCTACACCCACAAGTAGGAATAGTCCCTGTTGGTCGGCATACCGACCATCAGAATAGTGAGAGTTCGGGATGTAGGTGCTGGTATTGTGACCGCACATAACTACATCCCCTTTGTAATATGTACTTGTTCAATGTTTGACTTTGTTGTTTAAAAAATATTTATCATTGCCATCCCAAAATACCATTTTAAAAACAAAATTATCTCCAAATTCAGAAAACTGTTTCAGCCTGCCAGACTTGATAGCAGCAGAGCACAAATTCTTCCAGTAATGTGACATTTGCCAAAATCTCTAGGGGATGCCAAGTACATAAAAAAACAGAAGATAAAATTGTTCACAATGATTCTTATTTTTATTGTCATTAAAAGTTTTATATTGATGTTTTCGCAATTTTCCACGTAACATCCAGTGTTACCTTCTTTTTTAGCAACTTCTCAGAGTAGGTGAAGTGTTTTTCCCTTGAGTAGAGAACGCGGCGGCAACTGATTTCTCTGTATCTGACAATTTGGCCGAGAGCCACTTTTTATGGCAGCTGTTTGTGTGTATTATGTTGGTTTGTGCAATACTTTGTACTGTGTACATTTCCCACCTTTCCGACAGCTGCTATTGCTATTTCAGAGCATGTACTTTACTGGAAGATGCATTTATTTAGAGAAGAAGAAAAAAAAGTGAGAAAATTGATGCAAATACATCTGCTGACATTTTCCTCTACAATCTTCTATTTTATGTTTGTACACGGGTGATAGTCGGTTGGACGTGTTCTGGTTGTAAAGATTCTGAAGCATTCTGCCTGCTCTCTCAGTGTGATAGCGGCACTTAATATGGGAACATGCTTATTTTGAGATGGAATAGAAATCATAAGGTAAACCCGTAAAAGCAAAATCATAACAGCTGCTATAGCGACATAAAAATAAAACAAAGTTGAAATATGATTTAAACCAGATACATAGGGAGCGGTGAATTTATCCTATAATTTGTTACAAACTAGATGTTCAAAAGTAAACATTCGTAAATATCCAAATTGCAGCTTTCAGGCTACCACAGGTTTTGTTGAACACTTTGCTAATGTAAACTTTATAGGTAGTAATAAAATTTAATATTTAACATAACCTGAACTCGTTTGGGAAAACCGAAGGCTCCACTAAGTCCCAGATGTATTAAGAAGCAGTGAATGTGTATACCCCATATTCTGAAATATAAATGTTTTGGAATTCTGTATTCAAAATGAACTGTACTTAAAGCTGGCCCATAATATCACAAATCCAATGTATCAAAAAGTATTATAAAGATGTATTCCAACTTAGCTAGGGTTTTTACACTCTGAGGGTTATTCAGATGTGGAAGTAAATAAAAAAAGCAAGCAAGTGGGCAAAACCATGTTGCACTGCTGGTGGGGCAGATGTAACATGTGCAGAGAGATTTAGATTTGGGTGGGTTATATTGTTTCTGTGCATGGTAAAGACTGGTGCTTTATATTTACACTGCAATTTAGATTTCACTTTAGACACACCCCACCCAAATCTAAATCTCTCTGCACATGTTACATCTGCCCCACTTGCAGTGCAACATGGTTTTGACCAGTGGTGTGCTTTTTGGTTTGCTTACAAACCCGAGTAAGACCTTCTGTACACAATCATTTCTAAAATAAATGTGCTATACCTTAAAAACAATATAAGGCATCACAATTTGTTTTATTAAATTCTAAAATATATTAAGAATTAGAGATTTGTGATTCAGTTTTTTAGAAATCTAAACCCATCCAAATTTTGAGATCTAAACCAAAACAAGTCTTGGTTCGGAGTTTCTTATGGTTCAGAATTTGGATTTTACATCCAAATTTTGGGTTTTGGATTGCAAAAATTATATGATTTTAGCTGTTTTTATTCATTTTCAAGAAATTCAAAACCCAACATTCAGATTTCAAATCTGAAATCTGAACCAAAATATTTGAGGGTAGTTTTGCAAAGCCAAAACTAAAACATGTTGATGAAATTAGAATCAAAACCAAAACACGAAACTCTGCCCACATGTCTATTAAGAGTATACTAGCTTATGTGTTGGTTTCATCCGAGCAAAGGTTTGCTGGGAGGCTGCAAATAACTGTCACGGTTTCCAGACCATCTTGCAGGTCACATGTTCCAGGTCACCCAGTGGGTGCACAAAGTCACATTTTCCAGAGCACACTGATGATGCATTGTAAATGGCTGGCGAATACTTTGCCACATAACTCCAAAACTAAGCAACCAATTACACCGCCAATATTTTTCTGTAAATCTATGGACCAAGGGGATCATTCAGATCCAGCCACGATGCCAGTGGCGGCAAACTGCGTGGACACACACATTGTGGTCGTGATGAATGCGACCACAATGTGATTGACAGCAGCAGGCATTTGCAGGATGGCAATGCAGCATTGGGGAGGCGGGGCAATTGGGGGCGGGCTGGGACTGTTTTCGGGGGTGGCTGCGTGACATCACACGCAGCCGCTCCCATAACAAATGGCTGCCGACCGACTGACACAGCAGTCAGGATGCGCTGGCAGGGGTCACCCTTAGATCCAATGCGTTCGCAATTAGATTGCGGATGCACCGGGGGAGGGGGGGTGCGGCCACAAACATGCATGTGCAGATAAGAATGCGGATCTGGCTACGTATGCAACCATCTGCGTTCATTTCGGAAACCCCCCCCCCCAAGACCTTTCATTTGGTATATTACGTGCCCTGCTCAGACAATGGCATCACAGAATAATGTCACTCATAACAGTTTTCCTTCTTTTATTAATACATAGTTGTTAGAAAAACATTATTAACTGCTAAGGGACTGTGCCCACCCTGTGTTTATTGAGATTTTTTTTAAAAATAACTACTGCCAGGCGCACACTGATCCTCTACTCCTCTGCTTTTCCCACTGTGCGGGTCCGTTCCACTCTCCTCCAATGACATCATGTCTCGCGTGGACCATAGAGCTAGATTCTTCCTTCTTTCAGTAATTTGTCCCAATGAGGACCTTTAGCTCCAGTGATTATGGTATGTGAATTGACACTGAAGCAGGCAATAAATTCAATAACTGAGTAGACTGACAATAGTGTAAAAGTTGTGTGGCTTGGACTACTGTGTGTGAAAGGTGATGTACTTGTGCAGTAATTACCTAAGCAGGCAGGTTTTGGAATACCCTGTTGCAGGAAATCCCCAGACAGTGTTCAGACACTCTGGCACCAAACTGAAGTCTTGTAGTGCTGTAAAATATTTCATCTTTATGGTACACAGACTCAGAGATTAAGGGTAGGGCCCAGGGAGTCAGTACCCCGGGCCCCCCAGTCTTAAGGGGCCCCCCCAGCCGGAGCTCTGCGCCGCTTTGGTGCTGCTGTCTCCACTCTCGTCTCCAGCCTCCGTCGCCAGCAGTAGCTCTCCTGGCAGCAGCTAAGGATAGAAATTGCATGGATTAGTCCCCGGCCGTGCTGTCCGAGAGGAGGGGGGAGGAAGCCGCATGCACAGCCGCATGCAGTATAGGACATACCGCACCCCTCCCCTGGCAGCGCGGAACCCTCCCTCCTCAGCAGCCTGGAGTCTTCTCTCCTTGCTGCAGTGTGGGGCCCTCCACCCAGTGGCTCCTGTTGGGGTGGAAGGGGGGTGAGCAGTGGGTTCAGCCGCATCGTGGTTGCTGGTTGGCCCCCCTGTCTTGGGTGCCCTGGGCACCTAGAGGGTTTAATCCAGCGGTGTGTTGTATAAAGTGTCAGGGGCATTACAGTGTGTGGCATAAAGTATTATGAGCATAGCAACAATATCACTGTAATAATTAAATATATTGTTGTTTTTCTCTGAAAAATGTATTTAATTTTCATTACATTTTCAAAATTTTTGGTGGTTATTAGCGTGCGACCCGGAGAGAGATTGTAGCCTCGGGTGGAAGGGGCATGGCTACTGCATAGTGGGCGGGGCCTCATGACGTGGACTTGTTTTTTGTCCTTTTGGTGGGAAGCCCCCTGCTCATCTCCCACCACTGAGTAGATGCCGTGCACATGCGCACAGCCTGTATTCAGAGATCACTTTCTGCTTTGCAGAGCAGCGGGTGATCAAAAGCTCCTCCAACTGCTCCCCCACCCGCAGGACACTGCGAATCAGGACAGTTGGGAGGTGTGCAGTCCCATTTGGAGAGTGTTTCCTCCCTCCGGGACTGCTAGCCCAGGCAGCGATTAGCAGAGAGCCAGCTCACTGCCTCGTCAGTCTTAGCCGGCTTCTATGGGCTACTGTGCATGTATCGGGTCCCGGAATCTGTGATCTGTAAATAGTACAAGTGCCGGGACCAAGGTGCCGGTGGGGACAAGTCAGCGGGGACCTAGTAGCATCGCTAGCGGCAGCCCTCCTCTTCTACCAAGGAAGGAGCCGCTGATGCTATGTACTAACTAAGCCTTGGAGAGAGATAAAGTGGATGGAGATAAAGTACCAGCCAACCAGCTCCTAGCTGCCATGTTGCAGGCTGTGTTTGAAAATGACAGTCGGGAGCTGGTTGGTTGGTACTTTATCTCCATCCACTTTATCTCTTTCCAGGTCTTAGGGGGTCATTCCGACCCTATCGCTCGCTGCAATTTGTCGCAGCCTGCGATCGGGTCAGAACTGTGCATGCGCCAGCGAATGGCAGCTTTCGTTACCTAGCGATCACCTCTGAGGCGGTTGCTAGGTGGGAGGGGGCTGAACGGCGGCGTTAAGCCGCCATTTACGGGGAGAGGTCTGGCCAACGCAGGCGTGGCCGGACCATTCGGGGGGCGGGCCGCGGCGGCTGCATTTAGTGGGAGCAGTCTGGCCAACGCAGGCGTGGCCGGACCGTTCGGGGGGCGGGCCGCGGCAGGAGCTGCGCTGGCCTGGAGTTACTCCTTAAATACAAAGGCATCGCCTCTGTGCGATGCTTTTGTATTTGTGCGGGGGGGCCGGCACTGACATGCGGGGCGGACTAGCCCTGTGCTGGGCGTCCCCCCGCATGTCTGAGTTAACGATCGTAGCTGTGCTAAACTTAGCACAGCTACGATCAACTCGAATTGACCCCCTTAGTACATAGACTTCTAACACTGAAAGCCACTTCTAATAGATTACCTACCCCCGTGCCAGTCCAGATAGGATAATGTATACTGTATTTGTCATGAGATTACCAACACACATCACCAGTATCCAACTACCTCCTAAAGTTAAAAGTTGTTACGGCATGTATATTGTATGTATGTATATTGGCCAATGGGTCACAAATCCTGGACAATATTCAGTTGTTCCTCTTTAATGTACTCTATACAATCAGAGGCGGCACCAAGAAGCTAGAAGCAGGAAAATAAACATAACAAAAATGTTTTTTTCCTCAAATTAATATTTATTTACAGAAGCCAAGCGCCCAATGCCTAATTTATATTCCATAAAGCTGTCTTCACTTTTCATTGGCAGATCATGAAAAATCATAAATGTAGAAAAAGTTTCTCCTGCGCATAATGACTTCTATCTACAGTACTGAGCATTTATAGAGAAATAAAGTGGAAATAGGGTTTACATTAGAATGCATCAGTATGTGCATATACCATTATTTATGGTTATATTTAATTCTGCTGTAAAGTGTCTAGCAGTTCTTGAAAAAAAAGTATATTTCTATGCTTTGTTTTTAATACTGCGGGGAAATAAATATTGTAGTTTCTCATTTTCAAAGACTGGATTAAAAAAAAAAAAAAGTACTGCAGTCTCATTTTCTCCACCACATGTCCTTATCTCACAGATCTGCAACTCAATCACACGTATCGGATCTTTGATCCAGGACCAGACAATCAACGGGATGTAATGGCGTCCGAGTTTGCCGGAGGTGCCGAATGTCGGTTATAATTCGTACGTTTTTTTTAAAAAAACGGCAGTCATTTACAAGGCAAAACCATGCTTTGTAAATGATTGCCTCTTTAAAAAAAAGTCAGAGTTCGGCCAGCCAATCAGTTTCTAACACCCATGTTACAGGCTCGGTTTGAAAAATGACAGTTAGGAGGCTGGTTGGTTTGTACTTTATCTCCGTACACTTTATTTCTCTCCAAGGCTAAGAAAATAGACTCCTTAGTACTGTAAATCTTATATTCTGGATCTAATGGAGCAACTCCCAACATAGAGATCCGTAACATGATGAGGAACTTGCTGATCACTGAGAAGGAACCGGGGTTGATGTAGAACCGAATGGAGATACAGAAGAGCAGGATATTGAGAAGGTGCTGGAGGTGGGTTATAAAGAAATAGAAAGTGTGCTTAGTGTCAAGGAGGTTATTACTGCTCCCAGGGCCGGCTCTACCATTAGGCAGGTGGTTGTAAAATCATTAATCAAATAAGAAGGAGATCTACAATTCCGGTGGTGATATTAATATAGCCAATATGCAGATGCACATTTGTCGATCATTCATCTATAACCACCACTATTCGGAGTAGTGTCTCCTCTATGAATTCCCAATATAGTTCTGCCCTTACAGAGTTTTTATCATTCATCATGAATACAGGTGTATGAAATGATCATACAACAATCCTGCAACCTATTAATGTATAGGCATCTTGGAAGTCATACATTAATTACAATATCAACACTTTTAATGTATACCAGGGTTATTTCCAGTATGGTGGTCTTCTGATGTGTGTGTTGCATGTGATGTTGTAGTAGTCACATGCTGTACAACATCAGAAGACTATAATAAATAACTATGATGCACATCATAAGGTGATGATATACAGTAAGCAGTAGGTGGCAATTACGTAGGTGGCAATTCGCACAGTCCACTGGTCCACACAAAACATCAGCACAGTCAAACATCCATAAATAGAATGACAGTTTGCAGTGTATATTGCCTTTGCCTTGGTTTGACTTTGAATATAGTGTTTTTATTTTCATTTGTTGATTTGAGAATTTTGTGATTACTGACAATAAAATGTACCTGCTTTATAGCTATTATTTGATTGCATTTCCTTTTTTTTTATGTTTTTCTAATTTTTTTAAATTCTTTCGTGCTCATAATTGCATCCAATGTACCAGCATCTGGGCACTCATTAAGGGGTACATTTACTAAGCAGTGATAAGAGCGGAGAAGTGAGTCAGTGGAAATATTTCCCCATCAACCAATCAGCAGCTCTGTATCATTTTATAGTATGCAAATTATAGATGTTACTTCAGTGCTGATTGGTTGATAGGGCAACTTCTCCACTGGCTCACTTCTCCGCTCTTATCACTGCTTAGTAAATGTACCCCTAAGTCACTGCATTTCATCTTTTAAGAGCATTCATAGCTATCCCCTTCTGTAGATCTCTTTGTTGTATCTCTGTGCATGAACGAACGAGTCCTCCAACATTAGAAGCAGTCTGACATGAGACTGTCAGTGATTGACAGTCTGAAGCCGTTTGGGGGCGGGGAGGGGGCAGTGATGGCCTTTGTTTATGAAAATGGAGGTGTGTTGCTGCCTTTTAGGGTGAGGGAAGAGGCTAGGATCTCCGTCACTGGTCAGAGATTTCCTGGCTTCTTACAAGCATCTGTCTCGGTTGGCTTGCACAAGTGCATGGGTCCCGCAAGCAACCAAATGGTGTCGCAGTGATCTGATACCTGCATCCTAGGTCGCATCTTGGATTACTACTGCAGCAGAAGGCGTCTACTTGTAATAAACAACTCTGCTGCATTTACATACAGGGCTATTGCTGCTGCTTCCAAGGAAGCAGCAGTGATAGCAACTCCGTCTACATCTGAATTATCCCCACTGGACATAGGGGGTCATTCCGAGTTGATCGCTCGCTAGCTAGTTTTAGCAGCCGTGCAAATGCTATGCCGTCGCCCACAGGGAGTGTATTTTAGCTTAGCAGAAGTGCGAACGGTTGTATCGCAGAGCGTCTGCAAAAATTAGAAATGAGAGAATGTATGACGAAACCTGAATGTGGGAACATCAAAGAGGAGGAAGCAATTATAATGTGCAAGCAGTTGGTCAGTTTAATAAGAGATAGTTCAAATTGCAGTGATTAACTCAGCCCACAGAATGTCAACTTTCATTATGTGCAGGTGATCAGGTGTGCACAGAGGAGGTAGGTACAGAGAAGGTAGTTTGGCCACCTACTTCAGTGGTGTGTCCACTGTATTGCGGCAGCAAAGCATCTAGATAGGTGGCCTTGATATGCAGTGTGGTGTAGACATGTTCCTAAATGTTTGGATAAACCACCCCTCAGTACTAGGCCCTAAAAATTACAAATGACACATAACGGCCTTGTATTATTATTAATATACCACATTGTTTCAACAGCACTGTACAGGAAATATACAAAGTAACTGTGAACCCTGAAATATCATTGGTACAGTAAATATAAGTACAGTAGACATATCTTTGGAACACCATAGAGTAATAAATAAACTACAGTAAGAAGGACATGAAAATGGGCAAAGTTAAGGTTACCCACTGTGAGGCAGATGTACTAAGCATTGGAAAGTTATAAAATGGAGAGAGATAAACTGCCAACCAATCAGCTCCTGACATTTTTCAAAGACAGCCTGAGATATGGCTGTTAGGAGCTGATTGGTTGGTACTTTATCACTTTTAAGGGCTTAGTATATCTCCCATTGAAGGATGAGAACAGAGAAACAGAGACCCCTATGTACTAAGCCTTCAAGAGTGATAAAGTGGACAAGATAAAGTACCAGCCAATCAGCTCCTAACTGCCATGTTAGGGTGCATACACACGGTGAGATTCGGACTTATCCGATTCTCACCGTGCGACAGGGGGCCGGGTCGGCACTTAGCCAGTATCGCAAGCACATAATGAGTGTGCTTGCGATGCTGGCTATGTGCGATTTTGGCTAAGTGTCAATCCTGACTATCTCTTCTATAGAGATAGTCAGGATTGACTTGCCTGCACAGCCTATTTTTTCTGCCAATGCCGACCGCGCGGGGCCGCGCATCGGCATCGGATCGGGATCGCAAGGTGACTGTCACCTTGCGATCTGCACTATCTTTTCATCCGATTCTGACTATATAGTCAGAATCGAATGAAAAAATCTTACCGTGTGTACACACCTTTACAGGCTGTTTGAAAAATGACAGGAGCTGATTGGCTGGTACTTTATCTCCGTCTACTTTATCTCTACCCAAGGCTTAGTACATAGGCTCCAGGGTCACTGAAAGAGTGTAAGGGACAAAGGGCTCTGGAAACACGGCTAGTGGTACGTATGAGGGCCCTGCCCAGGAGAGCGTACATACTAAGAAGAGAGGTGAACAGTTGGAGAGTGAACTGAGAATAAGAGAAGGTCAAGTGAGAGAAGATAGGAGATTTAAGAGGAGAGTTTTGAGTGAATATTTGAAGCTAGAAAGACAGGCAGGAAGTCTGACTTGGCGAGCGAGTGATTTTGACAGGAGGTAGAAGTAGCGGAGTCAGTTTCAGGAAGAGCGGAAGAGCGGAAGTGACTGGAGGGAATGTGGACAGAAATGAGGTTTGAGATGCAGGAGGAGTCAGAGTGAGTAATTGTTTTGTAAGTAAGGGTCCGGAATTTGAACTGGATTCTGAGGGTGATGGTTAGCCAAGTCCACTGTACAGGAACAGTCCACTTTAATATAAATCTCACATGAACCAGGTGATAATATATATATTTTTTTTTTGCTGAAGACAGAGACACTCTAATCTTATTAATTTTGTTATTCTATTATTATTTTGTTATTTTAATTCAATAATGGAAGGATCCTGGTTCTTTATCTAAACACCTGGCTCAATCGCTTACGCCAAGTGTGTAATCCGTGTTGCCACAGCTGCATCCTCAAACGTAGATTCAATTACGGCTGATTGTGTGTATTTAAAATTCAAAAGCATGCAGCAAGTACACCACAAATACAGTCTTGATTTTAAATTTACAACCAGGAAAAGTATTTCTCAATGCTTACAGTTCATACAAAGCTAATTTACCTGCTGCATTCTAATACCCCATTGTTTGGCAACAGTCAGTTTCTCTCAACGAGCCACATTTTTATTTCTACCAGTTCACATAATATTGTGTCTAGTCTCTTGATAAGATTAATTTCCTTTAAAATGGATAGGAAAACATATGGGCATGCGTTTTTTGTGTGCGCATAATAAGCTTTATTTGCATATTTTATTGATAGCGAATCTGGCACATAAAACCTAAGATGTTTAAGTTTTCCACTGACAACTCTAACGTCGCAACAAAAATGTAATGCCAGTGCACAAAACCTCTCACAATTTAGTACTACTTAAACTTCTTTAAAAGAAAAATGTTGATACAGAGATACTACAATTTTAAAATCACTCCTTTATGCCACTACTCTGGGCTATCCGTAGTACAATCTAAGGGGTAAATTTACTAAGGTGAGAGTTTTTTTTATAACGGTGATGTTGCCTATAGCAACCACTCAGAATCTATCTATTATCTTCTAGAAGCAGCTAGACAAATGTTAAGTAAAATCTGATTGGTTGCTATGAGCAACATCACCAGTTCTAAAAAACTCCGACCTTAGTAAATTTACCCCATAGAGCAATAATGTGCATCATGCATGTTTTTGCACTTCATATGCTTTGGAAGATGTAGAGTCCTACGTGTTTCATCTGGGTGGTCTTCAGTTTCCCGCTGGCCAGAATCCCGGCGACCAGCATACCGGCGCCGGGATCCCGACCGCCGGCATGCCGACACATATTCTCCCTCTTGGGGGTCCACGACCCCCCTGGAGGGAGAATAAGCACCACTGTGCCTGCAGCATGGTGAGCACGAACCCGCAAGGGGCTCATTAGCGCTTGCCCAGCTGTTGGTATGCCGGCGGTCGGGATCCCAGCGCCAGTATGCAGGCCGCCGGGATCTCGGCTGTCAGCCACTCATACTACACCCTTTCATCTGTGTAGAGCCATTACTGGTATGTATTAAGGTGTTCTCATGAGAATGTTCATAGAAGGTGTGTCGACGGAATTGTGAGCTATGTAGAGTAGGAAAGACGCATAAATATACCTGACGCATCTTTTGTACTAAGAATAGGACTGGGGTCAGTGCGCAATAAGGGTGATGGTTATTGAGTCAAGTATATGGATAGAGAAGTGGCGTCACTATGGGGGCGTGGGCAGATCCAAGGTGTCTCCCGCCAAAGAGTGACACCAAATTGCTGTCTCCTCTTCATTGATAAGAGTCTGGTATTGCACTGTAACATTACATATAGCACTAAGCTCCTGTCACAGTGTAGGATCTGGCACTGCAGACAGACAGACTCTGGGACCCTTGGAGTAATGAAAACAGGGGTCTGGTCGTGGGACCACACCCTCTTTCTGTGAGGCCATGCCCTTTCCATGAGGTCACATCCCCTTCAAATAAGGTAATGTCCCTTTGTGTCTGCGCACGCCTAAGGTGTGCGCATGAGGTATGTCCACTGCACCGGGTGTCACATAATTTAGTGACACCCCTGGGATAGTGGGTAGGTGCATAGCACAGATGCAGCAAATACCCATTTATTCCCGTGCACACAAAGTGGAAGCAGTTATGAGCGAATGGCATTCAGGCATAAGTATTTGAGGGGTTGTAAGATTCTTTGGATAAAGCTGCCACCAGAACACTTGATATTATGACATCAGGTCAAGGGAGTGGGGCCACTGGGACCAAGCAGGAGAGGAGGTCCGGGTCCTGTATCCTTGGAGTAGCAACACCACTTGCACTCTCCTACTTACTGCCCTGGTAGGATATTAAAATATATTAAAGCCTTTGACTAAGTAATTTAATAAATATAAGTTATAACGTACAGGTTTATACTTAACTAAATGTATCCATCATGCCAACTGTTCCGTTATATTGACGGGAGTTGTAATTAAAATAGAATATTTCGTTTCTTCATCCTGAATTAACCATGTTCTGTATAAGCCTGGATTTTAGGTTTGCATTTGAGACATGTGCTGTACAGTTAAAGGAAATAACTGACATGATATGCTTTACCATTTGAGCTTTTTTAACAGCTTCATCATCCTTTATTTATTGCAAATGTGTTTTATTGTTAGTAATAAAGGGTACACTTTCAGTTTCATCAGTAAGTCAGAGTTATACATTTACTGTTTTATAAAATCACATTTAATTGAAAATTATGTTTTAAGGTGTGTTTGGTAGCTGTTTAAAATGCTGGCAACTCCTAAATGTAATTAATGGCTAAATTAAAACAAATTTTGTAGAAATTTACATTAAAACATTGATAAAAATGTCATGGATGATAAATGTTCCTTTGTTAGAAAAGTATTTTAATTAATTACTGTATACCAGGCGTCTGCATTGTAGAGTATTAAGCATGGAATGGAGTGGAAGTGGGAATATTTTTCTAAATGTTTAAAAAGATTCATTTAGGACATAATGACTTGATTTCAAAAAAAAATTTTATATATAGAATTTATTACATTTCAACTGCTACTTTACTCTATATGTCAGGCGTAGTTTATTTAGGTGAGTTTACAAATTACACATACTGTAGACTAAGTATATTTTCAAAGAAAACAGGGGTGCAGTAGTGGCCTGGGAGTGCAGAGGAGGTGTAACCATGCCTCAAGTGATGATGTGACCATGCCTCCTCCAACAACCACACCCCTTCAGCTTCCCACCTAACCCTAAGGTCTCAGCGGTCCTGTACGTGAGCGGCACCAAGACCTTAGATGGGTATTATGTCATAAATACCATTAGTAATTTCTGTCATTCAGGTTAGAAAATGAAAGTAATGTCTACATACTGTACGGTAGCTGCTATAGTTACAACATAATGTTGTACAGACAGGTGTGTAGTTGGGAAGGGTAGGTGGCGGAGGCAGAGAAGCAGCAGCAACCCAGGGAGCATAGCTGAGAAGGGAGAGAGGGCGGTCAGCAAGTTGTTATTCCCTCCAAGTGGCCATGTTCTGCAGCAATAGGCTGCATGGTCCCTATCTTCCCTGCCTGTCTCCTCCTCCTCACTGACAGCGGTCTCGATGGGACCTGCCTGATAGGCTGCTGCTTTCTGAGCACTGTGTGGCTGCACCGGGGGGAACAGATCAGGTAAGTTAAGGTATAGAGGCAGGAAGAAGGGTGAAGGTGGTGATGGGTATAATTATTGTAGGCACACTAAGACTAAGGAGGGGTAAAGTGTTAATGCTTCAATTGGTTATTTAAGGTGAAGTCTTTTTTTATGAAACTATGGAAGTAATTAGGGGTTTAATGTACTGAAATGTAATTATTTGATGATGTTGATGTTAATAATAAGGATAATGCAGATAATTATAGTAAAAGGGATAATTATATCAATTATAGTAAACTGAGTTGTATGAAACAGAAGTTGTTAATTATATTAGTGATATTGTCAGATGATCAAAAATACTCATTGGATTTGTATGGCAGTCACACTCCTGTGTAGAATATGTAATTCACTGATGCTCTCTATATTATATGGCGATCATGCTACTCTGTATTATATGGTGGTCACTGATGCTCTCTGTATTATATGGCTATCAATAGTGCTTTCTGCATTATATTGTGTTCACTGATGCTCTCTGTATTATATAGTGGTGACTGAGCTCTCTATAATATATGGTTGTCACTGATACGTTATGTACTATATGGCAGTCACTGATGTTCAGTAGTATATGGTAGTCACTGATTCTCTCTGTATTATATGGCAGTCACTAATTCTCACTGATGCTTTCTGCATTAAATTGTGGTCACTGATGCTCTCTGTATTATATGGTGGTGACTGAGCTCTCTATAATATATGGTTGTCACTGATACGTTCTGTAATAAATGGCTGTCCCTGATGCTCTCTGTACTATATTGTGGTCACTGATGCTCTCTGTATTATATGGTGGTGACTGAGCTCTCTATAATATATGGTTGTCACTGATACGTTCTGTAATAAATGGCTGTCCCTGATGCTCTCTGTAATATTTGGCTATCCCCGATCCTCTCTGTAATGTATGGCTGTTCCTGATACTGTCTGTAATATATGGATATCCCTGATTCTCTCTGTACTATATAGCAGTCACTGATGCTCTCTGTACTATATTGTGGTCACTGATGCTCTCTGTATTATATGGTGGTGACTGAGCTCTCTATAATATATGATTGTCACTGATACGTTCTGTAATAAATGGCTGTCCCCGATCCTCTCTGTAATGTATGGCTGTTCCTGATACTCTCTGTAATATATGGATATCCCTGATTCTCTCTGTATTATATGGCAGTCACTGATTCTCTCTGTATTATATGGCAGTCACTGATTCTCTCTGTATTATATGGCAGTCACTGATGCTCTCTGTACTATATTGTGGTCACTGATGCTCTCTGCATTATTTGGCTGAGAGTAAGCACTATCAATTGGAATGGAGGGAAGTCTTTGCTCAGGGTGACAGAAAGAATAGCTTCAATTATGTGTACTATACTACACATACTTTATTAAATGAATATGGTGTTTCAGATGAAAAAGCAATATGGTCAATATTATTTTATACACTGCAAACAGGGTTGAAATGATACAGTACTTTCCCATTAAAAATTTTTTTATTGTGCAGTTTTAGAGACATCTGTTTCTGTATATGTTTTATAGTAATGAAAGTTATAATGACTGCTGATTGCTGTTCACTATATTGTTACCAGGTTGCCCATCAAGAATTAAGGCTCATGTCACACCAATACTGCCAGCCCAGATTGTCAGATTGACCAAGTCACCAACAGTTACCTTCATGACTGGCCTGACGGATCATGCACCGACTTCAAACGGTAAGTTACAGTATTTAACGTGGGATCCGGTCTCTAGGTCGACAGTAACTAGGTCGACACTATCTAGGTAGACCACCATTGGTCGACAGTAACTAGGCCGACAGGGTTTCTAGGTCAACAGAGTCTCTAGGTCGACATGTTCTAGGTCGACAGGTCAAAAGGTCGACATGAGTTTTTCACGATTTTCTTTCTTTTTTTGAACCTTATATACTTAACGATCCATGTGGACTACGATTGGAAAGGTAATCTGTGCCGAGTGAAGCGGTAGCGAAGCAAGGAGACTTGCCCGAAGCATGACAAGCGAAGCGAGCCATGCGAGGGGACACGGTGCACTAATTGGGGTTCCCGGTCATTCTACGAAGAAAATGACATTACATTTTTTTTTTAAACTCATGTCGACCTTTTGATCTGTCGACCTAGACCATGTCGACCTAGAGACCCTGTCGACCTAGAGACCCTGTCGACCAATAGTGGCCGATCTAGACACTGTCGACCTAGACACTGTCGACCTAGTTACTATCTACCTTCCATACCACACCCATTTAACGTTGTAGGGATTTGTGCATAAACATATCTGTTGTAGAACGTTCCGATGAGCCGACTGACAGGGACTAATCCCACTCGTAGGTGTCGAAGGGGCTTTGTTGCGCTCCCTCCCCCCCCATCCCCGCCGGCATTCTGCCCCCGGGATAGCAGGGTCAGTATGCCAACCGCTGAGATCCCCAGCGCCGGTCTCCCTTGCCCAACCCATCTGATTAATAGTTACAGTAGACCTTATTGCAACAGATGGGTATCACTCTTTTTGTTTGAGCTTATGAAGCTCTAAGGGACATTTACTAACCCTGCAGTTTTTGGAGTGTACCCACAAATATTAAGTATCCCCTAAATGTAAGATGGGGTGATTGCAACAGTTATTGTTTTTGGTTACAAAAGCAGCCCCCCACCCCACAGGTTTCTATGGGGGCTACTAATATACAGTATGAAATTACCAAGCTCTGAAAGGGGTAGGCTAGGGGTATGCAACATGCTTCTTGAAACTACATATCCCAGCATGCTTTGCTACAGGTTTAGCATGCCATAATAGGAAATCTGTGTCAGTGCACGCTGGGATGTAAAGTTCCACAGCAGATAGAGGGATGCATTTTGAATACCCCTGGTGTATATGCATTGTAGAAACATTTTCATGAAAGGCAACTGAAAATGTTCTGCTTGTATTCAGGACCATCACAAAATTGCTGTTTCAATCATTATCTTATTTTAAAACAAATATCTTTATTTTTCTAATTATTTCTATCCTGATTATTTTCACTTTTGAATATAGTACTCTATGATGCCAAGGAATAGCATCCTCATTAAGGAAATTAACACATCAAGGTGTGACAATAAAGAAGTCAGGCGGACCGTGTCTTTACTGTACCCAGGGCCGGATTAAGCCTTGGGGGTGTCCGGGGCACTTAAGACAAGGGGGCCCCCGGTGGGAGGCGGGGGAGTGTATTTTAGATTATGCATACCTTCCAACAGGACCCATTCCAGGATGGACAAAATGCTCCCTACCTGGACTTCCTTTTTAATATATGATTGGTGTCACTTGTGTTGAACTATTTAATAGATAAGAAAGGTGTTTCAACACAGGTGATTGCAATCATAATTTAAGATAGCATGTTATCCCTCCAGGACTAGGTCATGTTAGGATGTATGGATTGTGTATATTAGATTTAATCCAGTGGGGTATATTAGATTTAAACTAATAGTTGAATAATGCCTGGGTACTGTTTATAGCTCCACCTAATTGAGAGACAACTATTTTATAAAGTTTTCTTGTAGTGGAACAAATACAACTTAACCTTAAAATACACATAGAAAAAAAATCTATAATTTATCTTGTCACATGCAAGAATAGCAGCAGCAACCTCTATACTACTTACACACTGGTACAGGATTCAGGAGGACTCTGCATGTGTGTGTCTCTCTCTCTAGAACCTCATTAAATAACAGGTTGCATAGGACCCAGACACCCAGGCAGGGAGGAGGAGAAGATGGGATCTCTGTGTCACTTAGAGTTCTCTCCACCCTCCTATCTCTCCTCTGGTCGGAGAGCTCAATCGGTAGCTCATAAAATCTGATACTCTGCCTGCAATGCATACTGCCCTGCTCGCATTCTGGCTCTCTGGTTCTGCTACTGCATAAGAGGGAAACTAGCGATGTTGGTGTGCTCTAGCTGGTGGTCCCCCTAACAAAGGGGGGCCCGGGGTACTGTATGCCCTGCAACACCCCCTTAATCTGGCTATGACTGTACCTATATGGAAATCTTTTACAGCTACTGTATAATTCCAGTGCAATGTACGGTCCTGTCCTATAAAGCCTCATTACTAATCAGA
Organism: Pseudophryne corroboree; assembly: GCF_028390025.1. Taxonomy (NCBI): domain Eukaryota; kingdom Metazoa; phylum Chordata; class Amphibia; order Anura; family Myobatrachidae; genus Pseudophryne; species Pseudophryne corroboree. The sequence goes on from NC_086446.1 coordinate 723,510,834, forward strand.
AACATCTAATTAAGTCACGCACCGGTCTGTCTGACATTTATGCTGTATAGTTTGCACGGAGAGGTTTTTAGTGACTTTGGTAATTATAAGGTCATTTTTTATTTTCTGTAAAGTTTCTACCGAAGTATAAAGGCCAGAAAATATAATTGCCCAAATGAGTAAAAAAATCAGCTTCAGTATAGAAAGCAGCACATAGAAAGAGCATACAGTATTTCAGCCCATAACTTTAGTTGGAGATACAGTATATGATGAATGGTATCCGGTCTCTAGGTCGACAGTGTCTAGGTCGACCACTATTGGTCGACAGTAACTAGGTCGACAGGATTTCTAGGTCGACGTGTTCTAGGTCGATAGGTCAAAAGGTCGACATGAGTTATTCACATTTTTTTCTTTTTATGAACTTTTTCATACATAACGATCCATGCAGACTACGATTGGGAATAGTAGCCTGTGCTGAGCGCAGCGGTAGTGGAACGAGGCACCTTGCCCGAAGCCGCGAGCCACGAGAGGGGACACGGTGCAGTAATTGGTAGTGATGAGCGGGTTCGGATCCTCGGAATCCGACCCGCCCGATCTTCACCTTTTTTTTACACGGGTCCGAGCGACTCGGATCCTCCCGCCTTGCTCGGTTAACCCGAGCGCGCCCGAACGTCATCATCCCGCTGTCGGATTCTCGCGAGACTCGGATTCTATATAAGGAGCCGCGCGTCGCCGCCATTTTCACACGTGCATTGGGATTGATAGGGAGAGGACGTGGCTGGCGTCCTCTCGAGTCCGTTGTATTATATTAGAACTTAGTTAGTTATAATTGTGGGGAGGATTGGGGACGGGGAGCAGCTGTTAGGGAGTACAGTGCAGGGTTTTGAGTTTAATCCGTTGTTTCTCTGCCTGAAAAAAAACGCTCTACCATATCTGTGCTCACTCAGTGTGCTGCACTGCTGCATGATATATCTGTGCTGAGTGCACTGCTCACACTGCCTAATTGTGGGGACTTGGGAGCAGTTATAGCAGGAGTACAGTGCACAGTTTTGCTGACAGTGACCACCAGTCCAGTATACGTTTGTCTGCCTGAAAAACACTGTGGTGTTTTTTTTTTTCTTTCTTCATGCTAGTTTGTTTAGCAGTCTGCTGACACTGCAGTGTCCACCAGGTCCGTTATACAGTATATTATATATATAATTAAGCACTAAGCAGCAGTACGGTAGGCCACGGCTGTACCTACCTCTGTGTCGACTCGTCACTCGTCGTCCATAAGTATAAGTAATACTATCCATCCATCTACATTGTATACCTGTGGTGTTTTTTTTTTCTTTCTTCATACTAGTTTAGCAGTCTGCTGCTGACACTGTCCACCAGGTCCGTTATACAGTATATTATATTTATATATAAGCACTAAGCAGCAGTACGGTAGGCCACGGCTGTACCTACCTCTGTGTCGTCACTCGTCCATAAGTATAAGTAATACTATACTATCCATCCATCTACATTGTATACCTGTGGTGTTTTTTTTTTTCTTTCTTCATACTAGTTTAGCAGTCTGCTGACACTGTCCACCAGGTCCGTTATACACACAGTATATTATATTTATATATAAGCACTAAGCAGCAGTACGGTAGGCCACGGCTGTACCTACCTCTGTGTCGTCAGTGCACTCGTCGTCCATAAGTATAAGTAATACTATACTATCCATCCATCTACATTGTATATCTGTGGTGGTTTTTTTTTTTCTTTCTTCATACTAGTTTAGCAGTCTGCTGACACTGTCCACCAGGTCCATTATACAGTATATTATATTTATATATAAGCACTAAGCAGCAGTACGGTAGGCCACGGCTGTACCTACCTCTGTGTCGTCAGTGCACTCGTCGTCCATAAGTATAAGTAATACTATACTATCCATCCATCTACATTGTATACCTGTGGTGTTTTTTTTTTCTTTCTTCATACTAGTTTAGCAGTCTGCTGACACTGTCCACCAGGTCCGTTATACAGTATATTATATTTATATATAAGCACTAAGCAGCAGTACGGTAGGCCACGGCTGTACCTACCTCTGTGTCGTCACTCGTCGACCATAAGTATAAGTAATACTATACTATCCATCCATCTACATTGTATACCTGTGGTGTTTTTTTTTTCTTTCTTCATACTAGTTTAGCAGTCTGCTGCTGACACTGTCCACCAGGTCCGTTATACAGTATATTATATTTATATATAAGCACTAAGCAGCAGTACGGTAGGCCACGGCTGTACCTACCTCTGTGTCATCACTCGTCGTCCATAAGTATAAGTAATACTATACTATCCATCCATCTACATTGTATACCTGTGGTGTTTTTTTTTTCTTTCTTCATACTAATTTAGCAGTCTGCTGCTGACACTGTCCACCAGGTCCGTTATACAGTATATTATATTTATATATAAGCACTAAGCAGCAGTACGGTAGGCCACGGCTGTACCTACCTCTGTGTCGTCTCTCGTCGTCCATAAGTATAAGTAATACTATACTATCCATCCATCTACATTGTATACCTGTGGTGTTTTTTTTTTTCTTTCTTCATACTAGTTTAGCAGTCTGCTGCTGACACTGTCCACCAGGTCCGTTATACAGTATATTATATTTATATATAAGCACTAAGCAGCAGTACGGTAGGCCACGGCTGTACCTACCTCTGTGTCGTCACTCGTCGTCCATAAGTATAAGTAATACTATACTATCCATCCATCTACATTGTATACCTGTGGTGGCTTTCAGTTGTGCGCAAAATATGGAGAACAAAAATGTGGAGGTTAAAAAAATAGGGAAAGATCAAGATCCACTTCCACCTCGTGCTGAAGCTGCTGCCACTAGTCATGGCCGAGACGATGAAATGCCATCAACGTCGTCTGCCAAGGCTGATGCCCAATGTCATAGTACAGAGCATGTAAAATCCAAAACACAAAAGATCAGTAAAAAAATGACCCAAAAATCAAAATTAAAAGCGTCTGAGGAGAAGCGTAAACTTGCCAATATGCCATTTACGACACGGAGTGGCAAGGAACGGCTGAGGCCCTGGCCTATGTTCATGGCTAGTGGTTCAGCTTCACATGAAGATGGAAGCACTCATCCTCTCGCTAGAAAAAAGAAAAGACTTGCGGCAAAAGCACAGCAAAGAACTGTGCGTTCTTCGAAATCACAAATCCCAAAGGAGAGTCCAATTGTGTCTGTTGCGATGCCTGACCTTCCCAACACTGGACGGGAAGAGCTTGCGCCTTCCACCATTCGCACGCCCCCTGCAAGTGTTGAAAGGAGCACCCGCAGTCCAGTTCCTGATAGTGAAATTGAAGATGTCAGTGTTGAAGTACACCAGGATGAGGATATGGGTGTTGCTGGCGCTGGGGAGGAAATTGACAAGGAGGATTCTGATGGTGAGGTGGTTTGTTTAAGTCAGGCACCCGGGGAGACACCTGTTGTCCGTGGGAGGAATATGGCCATTGACATGCCTGGTGAAAATACCAAAAAAATCAGCTCTTCAGTGTGGAAGTATTTCAACAGAAATGCGGACAACAGGTGTCAAGCCTTGTGTTGCCTTTGTCAAGCTGTAATAAGTAGGGGTAAGGACGTTAACCACCTCGGAACATCCTCCCTTATACGTCACCTGCAGCGCATTCATAATAAGTCAGTGACAAGTTCAAAAACTTTGGGCGACAGCGGAAGCAGTCCACTGACCAGTAAATCCCTTCCTCTTGTAACCAAGCTCGCGCAAACCACACCACCAACTCCCTCAGTGTCAATTTCCTCCTTACCCAGGAAAGCCAATAATACTGCAGGCCATGTCACTGGCAAGTCTGACGAGTCCTCTCCTGCCTGGGATTCCTCCGATGCATCCTTGAGTGTAACGCCTACTGCTGCTGGCGCTGCTGTTGTTGCTGCTGGGAGTCGATCGTCATCCCAGAGGGGAAGTCGGAAGACCACTTGTACTACTTCCAGTAAGCAATTGACTGTCCAACAGTCCTTTGCGAGGAAGATGAAATATCACAGCAGTCATCCTGTTGCAAAGCAGATAACTGAGGCCTTGACAACTATGTTGGTGTTAGACGTGCGTCCGGTATCCGCCGTTAGTTCACAGGGAACTAGACAATTTCTTGAGGTAGTGTGCCCCCGTTACCAAATACCATCTAGGTTCCACTTCTCTAGGCAGGCGATACCGAGAATGTACACGGACGTCAGAAAAAGACTCACCAGTGTCCTAAAAAATGCAGTTATACCCAATGTCCACTTAACCACGGACATGTGGACAAGTGGAGCAGGGCAGACTCAGGACTACATGACTGTGACAGCCCACTGGGTAGATGTATTGCCTCCCGCAGCAAGAACAGCAGCGGCGGCACCAGTAGCAGCATCTCGCAAACGCCAACTCGTTCCTAGGCAGGCTACGCTTTGTATCACCGCTTTCCAGAATAGGCACACAGCTGAAAACCTCTTACGGCAACTGATGAAGATCATCGCAGAATGGCTTACCCCAATTGGACTCTCCTGGGGATTTGTGACATCGGACAATGCCAGCAATATTGTGAGTGCATTACATCTGGGCAAATTCCAGCACGTCCCATGTTTTGCACATACCTTGAATTTGGTGGTGCAGAATTATTTAAAAAACGACAGGGGCGTGCAAGAGATGCTGTCGGTGGCCAGAAGAATTGCGGGCCACTTTCGGCGTACAGGCACCGCGTACAGAAGACTGGAGCACCACCAAAAACACCTAAACCTGCCCTGCCATCATCTGAAGCAAGAGGTGGTAACGAGGTGGAATTCAACCCTCTATATGCTTCAGAGGATGGAGGAGCAGAAAAAGGCCATTCAAGCCTATACATCTGGCCATGATATAGGCAAAGGAGGTGGAATGCACCTGTCTCAAGCGCAGTGGAGAATGATTTCAACGTTGTGCAAGGTTCTGCAACCTTTTGAACTTGCCACACGTGAAGTCAGTTCAGACACTGCCAGCCTGAGTCAGGTCATTCCCCTCATCAGGCTTTTGCAGAAGAAGCTGGAGGCATTGAAGGAGGAGCTAAAACAGAGCGATTCTGCTAGGCATGTGGGACTTGTGGATGGAGCCCTTCATTCGTTTAACCAGGATTCACGTGTGGTCAATCTGTTGAAATCAGAGCACTACATTTTGGCCACCGTGCTCGATCCTAGATTTAAAACCTACCTTGGATCTCTCTTTACGGCAGACACAAGTCTGCAGAGGTTCAAAGACCTGCTGGTGACAAAATTGTCAAGTCAAGCGGAACGCGACCCGTCAACATCTCCTCCTTCACATTCTCCCGCAACTGGGGGTGCGAGGAAAAGGCTACGAATTCCGAGCCCACCCGCTGGCGGTGATGCAGGGCAGTCTGGAGCGACTGCTGATGCTGACATCTGGTCCGGACTGAAGGACCTGCCAACGATTACTGACAAGTCGTCTACTGTCACTGCATATGATTCTCTCACCATTGAAAGAATGGTGGAGGATTATATGAGTGACCGCATCCAAGTAGGCACGTCAGACAGTCCGTACGTATACTGGCAGGAAAAAGAGGCAAATTGGAGGCCCTTGCACAAACTGGCTTTATTCTACCTAAGTTGCCCTCCCTCCAGTGTGTACTCCGAAAGAGTGTTTAGTGCCGCCGCTCACCTTGTCAGCAATCGGCGTACGAGGTTACTTCCTGAAAATGTGGAGAAGATGATGTTCATTAAAATGAATTATAATCAATTCCTCCATGGAGAAATTCACCAGCAGCAATTGCCTCCAGAAAGTACACGAGGACCTGAGATGGTGGATTCCAGTGGGGACGAATTAATAATCTGTGAGGAGGGGGATGTACACAGTGAAAGGGGTGATGAATCGGACGATGATGATGAGGTGGACATCTTGCCTCCGTAGAGCCAGTTTGTGCAAGGAGAGATTGATTGCTTCTTTTTTGGTGGGGGCCCAAACCAACCAGTCATTTCAGTCACAGTCGTGTGGCAGACCCTGTCGCTGAAATGATGGGTTCATTAAAGTGTGCATGTCCTGTTTTTACAACATAAGGGTGGGTGGGAGGGCCCAAGGACAATTCCATCTTGCACCTCTTTTTTCTTTCATTTTTCTTTGCGTCATGTGCTGTTTGTGGAGTATTTTTTTGAAGGGCCATCCTGCGTGACACTGCAGTGCCACTCCTAGATGGGCCAGGTGTTTGTGTCGGCCACTAGGGTCGCTTAGCTTAGTCACACAGCTACCTCATTGCGCCTCTTCTTTTCTTTGCGTCATGTGCTGTTTGGGGAGTATTTTTTTGAAGGGCCATCCTGCGTGACACTGCAGTGCCACTCCTAGATGGGCCAGGTGTTTGTGTCGGCCACTAGGGTCGCTTAGCTTAGCCATCCAGCGACCTCGGTGCAAATTTTAGGACTAAAAATAATATTGTGAGGTGTGAGGTGTTCAGAATAGACTGAAAATTAGTGGAAATTATGGTTATTGAGGTTAATAATACTATGGGATCAAAATGACCCCCAAATTCTATGATTTAAGCTGTTTTTTAGGGTCTTTTGAAAAAAACACCCGAATCCAAAACACACCCGAATCCGACAAAAAAAATTCGGTGAGGTTTTGCCAAAACGCGTCCGAACCCAAAACACGGCCACGGAACCGAACCCAAAACCAAAACACAAAACCCAAAAAATTTCAGGTGCACATCACTAGTAATTGGGGTTCCCAGTCACTGTACGGAGAAAACGACACCAATTTCTCTAACGTCCTAGTGGATGCTGGGGACTCCGAAAGGACCATGGGGAATAGCGGCTCCGCAGGAGACTGGGCACAAAGTAAAAGCTTTAGGACTAGCTGGTGTGCACTGGTTCCTCCCCTATGACCCTCCTCCAAGCCTCAGTTAGATTTTGTGCCCGAACGAGAAGGGTGCAATCTAGGTGGCTCTCCTGAGCTGCTTAGAGTAAAAGTTTAAATAGGTTTTTTATTTTCAGTGAGACCTGCTGGCAACAGGCTCACTGCATCGAGGGACTTAGGGGAGAGAAACGAACTCACCTGCGTGCAGAGTGGATTGGGTTTCTTAGGCTACTGGACATTAGCTCCAGAGGGACGATCACAGGCCCAGCCATGGATGGGTCCCGGAGCCGCGCCGCCGGCCCCCTTACAGATGCTGAAGCAAGAAGAGGTCCATAAATCGGCGGCAGAAGACTTTCCTGTCTTCATAAGGTAGCGCCATTGCTCTCAGCACACTTCACACTCCGGTCTCTGAGGGTGCAGGACGCTGGGGGGGGGGGCGTCCTGGGAAGCAATGAATTTACCTTAGTTGGCGAAAAATACATCACATATAGCTCCTGGGCTATATGGATGTATTTAACCCCTGCCAGTTTTCCAGTAAAAAGCGGGAGAAGAGCCCGCCGTGAAGGGGGCGGGGCCTATCTCCTCAGCACACAGCGCCATTTTTCCCACACAGCTCCGCTGGTAGGAAGGCTCCCAGAATCTCCCCTGCATCCTGCAACTACAGAAACAGGGTAAAAAAGAGAGGGGGGCACTTATTTGGCAAAATAACAGATATAAGCAGCTATAAGGTATAGACACTTATTGTAAGGTTGTCCCTATACATATATAGCGCTCTGGTGTGTGCTGGCAAACTCTCCCTCTGTCTCCCCAAAGGGCTAAGTGGGTCCTGTCCTCTATCAGAGCATTCCCTGTGTGTGCTGGGTGTCGGTACGTGTGTGTCGACATGTATGAGGAGGAAAATGATGTGGAGGCGGAGCAGAGTGTCTGTAACAGTGATGTCACCCCCTAGGGGGTCGACACCTGAGTGGATGTACTGTTGAAAATTACGTGACAGTGTCAGCTCTATATAAAAAAACAGTGGTTGACATGAGACAGCCGGCTACTCAGCTTGTGCCTGTCCAGACGTCTCATAGGCCGTCAGGCAGATGGCAGATACAGACGCCGACACGGATACTGACTCCTGTGTCGACGGTGAAGAGACAACCGTGATTTCCAGTAGGGCCACACGTTACATGATTGAGACAATGGAAAATGTTTTATACATTTCTGATAATACGAGTACCACCAAAAAAGGGGTATTATGTTCGGTGAGGGAAAAACTACCTGTAGTTTTCCTGAATCTGAGAAATAAAATGTGTGATGATGCGTGGGTTTCCCCCCGATAACAATTAATAATTTCTTAAAAAGTATTGGCTGCATACCCTTTCCCGCCAGAGGTTAGGATGCATTGGGAAACACCCCCTAGGGGGGATAAGGCGCTCATACGCTTGTAAGAACAAGGGCTCTACCCTCTCATGAGATGGCCGCCCTTAAGGATCCTGCTGATAGAAAGCAGGAGGGTATCCAAAAAAAGGTATTTACACACATACTGGTGTTATACTGCGACCAGCTATCGCCTCAGCCTGGAGGTGCAGTGCTGGGTTGGCATGGTCGGATTCCCTGACTGGAAATATTGATATCCTAGATAAGGATAGTATATTATTGCCTATAGAGCATTTAAAAGATGCATTTCTATATATGCATGATGCACAGCGGAATAATTGCCGACTGGCATCAAGTATAAGTGCGTTGTCCAATTCTACCAGTAAAATGGTCAGGTGATGCGGATTCCAAACGTCATTTGGAAGTATTGCCTTTGAAAGGGGACATTTGGGGTCGGTCTTTTAGACCTGGTGGCCACGGCTACAGCTGGGAAATCCACGTTTGTACCCCAGGTCGCCTCTCAAAATAAGACGCCGTATTATCAGGCGCAGTCCTTTGTTGGCAAGCGGACAAAAGGTTCCTCTTTTCTGCTCGTGACAGAGGGAGAGGAAAAAGGCTGCAGAGATCAGCCAGTTCCCAGGAACAGAAACCCTTTCCAGCCTCTGCCAAGCCCTCAGTATGACGCTAGGGCTTTACAAGCTCAGGCACGGTGGGGGCCCGTTCTCAATGAATTTCAGTGCGCAGTGGGCTCACTCGCAAGTAGACCCCTGGATCCTTCAGGTAATATCTCAGGGGTACATATTGGAATTCGAGACGTCTCCCCCTCGCCGTTTCCAAAAGTCGACTTTACCGACGTCTCCCTCTGACAGGGAGGCAGTTTTGGAAGCCATTCACAAGCTGTATTCCCAGCAGGTGATAATCAAGGTACCCCTCCTGCAACAGGGAACGGGGTATTATTCCACACTATTGTGGTAGCGAAGCCAGACGGCTCGGTGAGACCGATTCTAAAATCTAAAATCTTTGAACACTTACATACAGAGGTTCAAATTCAAGATTGAGTCACTCAGAGCAGTGATTGCGAACCTGGAAGAAGGGGACTACATGATGTCTCGGGACATCAAGGATGCTTACCTTCATGTCAAAATTTACCCTTCTCACCAAGGGTACCTCAGGTTTATGGTACAGAACTGTCACTATCAGTTCAGACGCTGCCGTAGGGATGGTCCACGGCACCCCGGGTCTTTACCAAGGTAATGGCCGAAAGGATGATGTTCCTTCGAAGGAAGGGAATTTTAGTTATCCCTTACTTGGACGATTCCCTGATAAGGGTAAGATCCAGTGAACAGTTGGAGGTCGGTGTAGCACTATCTCAGATAGTGTTGCGGCAGCACGATTGGATTCTCAATATTCCAAAATCGCAGCTGGTTCCGTCGACGTGTCTTCTGTTCCTAGGGATGATCCTGGACACAGTCCAGAAAAAGGTGTTTCTCCCGGAGGAGAAAGCCAGGGAGTTATCCGAGCTAGTCAGGAACCTCCTCAAACCGAGCCAAGTCTCAGTGCATCAATGCACAAGGGTTCTGGGTAAAATGGGGGCTTCCTACGAAGCAATCCCATTCGGCAGATTCCACGCAAGAACTTTCCAGTGGGACCTGCTGGACAAATGGTCCGGGTCGCATCTTCAGATGCATCAGCGGATAACCCTGTCACCAAGGACAAGGGTGTCCCTCCTGTGGTGGTTGCAGAGTGCTCATCTTCTAGAGGGCCGCAGATTCGGCATTCAGGACTGGGTCCTGGTAACCACGGATGCCAGCCTGCGAGGCTGGGGAGCAGTCACACAGGGAAGGAATATCCAGGACTTATGGTCAAGCCTGGAGACATCACTTCACATAAATATCCTGAAGCTAAGGGACATTTACAATGCTCTAAGCTTAGCAAGACCTTTGCTTCAAGGACAGCCGGTGTTGATCCAGTCGGACAACATCACGGCAGTCACCCACGTAAACAGACAGGGTGGCACAAGAAGCAGAAGGGAAATGACAGAAGCTGCAAGGATTCTTCGCTGGGCGGAGAATCATGGGATAGCACTGTCAGCAGTATTCATTCCGGGAGTGGACAACTGGGAAGCAGACTTCCTCAGCACGACCTCCACCCGGGGAGAGTGGGGACTTCACCCAGAAGTCTTCCACAGGATTATAAACCGTTGGGAAAAACTCGACAGGTATTGCGCCAGGTCCAGGGACACTCAGGCAATAGCTGTAGACGCTCTGGTAACACCGTGGGTGTACCAGTCAGGGTATGTGTTTCCTCCTCTGCCTCTCATACCCAAGGTACTGAGATTGATAAGATGGTGAGGAGTAAGCACTATATTCGTGGCTCCGGATTGGCCAAGAAGGACTTGGTAACCGGAACTTCAAGAGATGCTCACGGAGGATCCGTGGCCTCTACCTCTAAGAAGGGACCTGCTCCAGCAAGGACCCTGTCTGTTCCAAGACTTACCGCGGCTGCGTTTGACGGCATGGCGGTTGAACGTCGGATCCTGAAGGAAAAAGGGCATTCCGGATGAAGTCATCCCTATCCTGATCAAAGCCAGGAAGGATGTAACCGCAAAAACATTATCACCGCAGTTGGCGAAAATATGTTGCGTGGTGCGAGGCCAGTAAGGCCCGATGGTGGAAATTCGACTGGGTCGATTCCTACATTTCCTGCAAACAGGAGTGTCTATGGGCCTGAAATTGGGGTCCATTAAGGTTCAAATTTCGGCCCTGTCAATTTTCTTCCAAAAAGAACTAGCTTCAGTCCCTGAAGTTCAGACGTTTGTAAAAGGGGTACTGCATATACAGCCTCCTTCTGTGCCTCCAGTGGCACTTGGGATCTCAATGTAGTTTTTTTTTTGGATTCCAAAAGTCACATTGGTTTGAACCACTTAAATCTGTGGAATTAAAATATCTCACATGGAAAGTGGTCATGCTGTTGGTCCTGGCCTGGGCCAGGCGCGTGTCAGAATTGGCGGCTTTATCCTGTAAAAGCCCTTATCTGATTTTCCATTCGGACAGGGCGGAATTGAGGACTCGTCCTCAATTTCTCCCTAAGGTGTTTTCAGCATTTCACTTAAACCAACCTATTGTGGTGCCTGCGGCTACTAGGGACTTGGAGGATTCCAAGTTGCTGGACGTAGTCAGGGCCCTGAAAATATATGTTTCCAGGACGGCTGGAGTCAGAAAATCTGACTCGCTGTTTATCCTGTATGCACCCAACAAGCTGGGTGCTCCTGCTTCTAAGCAGACGATTGCTCGTTGGATTTGTAGTACAATTCAGCTTGCACATTCTGTGGCAGGCCTGCCACAGCCAAAATCTGTAAAAGCCCATTCCACACGGAAAGTGGGCTCATCTTGGGCGGCTGCCCGAGGGGTCTCGGCTTTACAACTTTGCCGAGCAGCTACTTGGTCAGGGGCAAACACGTTTGCTAAATTCTACAAATTTGATACCCTGGCTGAGGAGGACCTGGAGTTCTCTCATTCGGTGCTGCAGAGTCATCCGCACTCTCCCGCCCGTTTGGGAGCTTTGGTATAATCCCCATGGTCCTTTCGGAGTCCCCAGCATCCACTAGGACGTTAGAGAAAATAAGAATTTACTTACCGATAATTCTATTTCTCATAGTCCGTAGTGGATGCTGGGCGCCCATCCCAAGTGCGGATTGTCTGCATTACTTGTACATAGTTATTGTTACAAAAATCGGGTTATTGTTGTTGTGAGCCATCTTTTCAGAGGCTCCTTCTGTTATCATGCTGTTAACTGGGTTCAGATCACAGGTTGAACGGTGTGATTGGTGTGGCTGGTATGAGTCTTACCTGGGATTCAAAATCCTTCCTTATTGTGTACGCTCGTCCGGGCACAGTATCCTAACTGAGGCTTGGAGGAGGGTCATAGGGGGAGGAGCCAGTGCACACCAGCTAGTCCCAAAGCTTTTACTTTGTGCCCAGTCTCCTGCGGAGCCGCTATTCCCCATGGTCCTTTCGGAGTCCCCAGCATCCACTACGGACTATGAGAAATAGAATTATCGGTAAGTAAATTCTTATTTTTTTTTTTAAAACTCAGGTCGGCCTTTTGAGCTGTCGACCTAGACCATGTCGACCTACAGACCCTGTCGACCTAGCATCCCTGTCGACCTAGTTACTGTCGACCAGTAGTGTTCGCCGTAGACACTATCAACCTAGTTACTGTCGACCCTCCATAATAACACACCCATGATGAATATGCAACAGGTTTATGTCAGGCTTGCATACAGTACACTTACACCTAACCATGTCATAAGTGGTTTATTTACATGTATTTTTTAGTGAAAAACACAATTGCTAGTGGGTGGGGGTTATGTAAGTTAATAAAAACATTCCTCAGTAAAACAATAGGTACTGTATCATCTTCCTTCTTGTGTACGAATTAAAGTGGCAAAAAATAAATAAATAAATTTGCCACAATGTCATACATTATAACCACTAGCAAAGAAGAAGGTGTCTATTAGCTTCCGAGGTCTATCTGAGATCCTCCAATCAGAATGCATACCTCCCAACTGTCCTGGTTTTTGCAGGACAGTCCCGTTTTTCTGGGACTGTCCCACCCGTGGGCCACAGTGTCCTGCGGTGGGGTGGGGCAGTTGGGAGGCCCCCTATCACTAGCAGCTCTGCTGTAAATTGACGCATGCGCACAGCGTCTATTCACAGGTGACAGAGGGACTGGGGGCATGCCAGAAGCTCATAGAGCGCTGGACATGCCCCTACAGTGACGCAAAACGGGGGCATATACGTCTTCTGCACGCAAGATGTCGTGCTTCCAGATTTATCAATGTTGGGAGGTATGAGAATGTGACTTGCTACTATTGCCGGTGTCTATTATCATTAGCGCATAGTTGCCCATTACTCTCGTGCATATCTGAATCTTTAGCATGCAGGGCCGGGACTTGGGTGCTTGGCACCCCATGTGAACTATAAATTTGCACCCACCTACAAACATGTTCTCTTGACATACAGTATCTCAAGTTTTCATATCCTGAAATGGGTAAGGGTGACAGAAAGGGTGCTGACTAGACAGACAGACAGACAGACAGAAAGGATTTCAGGCTTCCCTCTGCCACATATCTCAAAGTCACACCCTCCCACCCCAGGATTGGTAGATTCTGCCTGGGGAATGGGGTTTTTGCTGTCCCCAGAATGAACGAGCATCAGGGAGAGTGCAGCCCATAATAACCTTACCCAAACACCACTCAGATTCAAACTGCAAGCATATGCAGCTGTGTAACACAGATGGGGAAATACACAACAAATAAGAACTAGGGGGTACTTTAAATAAAAAAAAAATAGTATTAGGCAAACTATATCATTTATATTTTATTTTATTTTTTTATGTATTTTTTTCATTTATAATACTAGCTATGTGCTAGTCACTAGTCCAGTGGTTTCCAAACTTTTTTGAATCACGGCGCCCTAGAATATCAGAATTTTTTTCGCGCCACCCCTGGGGCAAAAATTTCTAATTGAGAAATTTAGAAAGAAATATTACATTAAGTAGAACGCGTTTATATGTCATCCTTAGGGTCAGTTGTGTGGTGAGGGACAAGATTTGCTTCTGTTTGGCCACATATTTTATGACTGTCAGCCACCAGCACTGGTTTTGCTTATTATATTGACCATGAATAATTTGAATTGGTCCTGGACCACCAACCCAGGGCACCCCTGCAAGTGTCTCGTGGCACCCCAGGGAGCCACGGCACACAGTTTGGGAACCTCTGCACTAGTCATTGATTCCTACGTGGCAACTACGCAGATAGAGTGCGAACATGACATCATTTACAACCATAATGCATTATAATGCCCATAATGCATTATGATTGTAAATGATGCAGTGTTTGCACTCTTTTTCTGCACGGTTGACATATAGGAATCAATGATTAGTGATTACCATATGGTAAGTATAATTAAATATATATATATATATATATATATATATATATATATAAAATAGTTTCCCTAATCCTAAAATGACATACAAGATTCCTAAGATTCTCTGATTTGTAGGGAGGAGGACCAGTGAGCACAGATCAGGGGAGGGGAGTAGGAACTCAGGGGGATCAATGACCCACAGCGCAGGAGATGCAAGCTCCAAACCTGCATACAGATGTGGGCGTATGCCTTGCTTGGGTGCCGTCACAGCATTATTTGCATATTTTTTGCAATGAAAACAGGTAAACACCCAACTCGGCATAAGACCCCATATATGAAAAGAAGCATTGTACTCATCACTTAGGAGTAGATTTACTAAAGCTTTGAAAAATAAAAAGTGGTGGTGTTGCCCATAGCAACCAGATTCTATAATTTACTAGGAAGCAATAGAGAAATGAAAGCCAGAATCTGATTAGCTGATATGGGCTACACCACTTTTAGTTTTTAGAAGCTTTAGTAAGTCTACCCCTTAGTAAGGTCAAAAAAGTAAAAATAAAAACATACCTGCCCTCATTTCTGTGTGGATTTAAGCATGTAAGGAGGGCTTGTCTTCATGTATTGCACAAACTGCTACTTCTACTCCTACTACTACTACTACTAATGTTATTTATATAGCACATTTCTTCCAATAGGATTCAAAGTGCTATAAATTTGTAATTACAGCACATACTAATTAATAGGCTTAACCGGAAAGAGAACTAACCATTTGGGTAGTATTTTTTTTTTAGGAACTAATTGGACATTAGTGAAAAGCGTGAGTAAATAGGTATCTTGAGTATGTTTTTGAAGGAATCTAGAGTTGAGGCTTGACACTCAGATGAATACAGGTAGAACCTAGGTACTGCTAATAGTCCTTCATCTACAGATATCAGTAATGGAGACGGTGGTAAGGAAGCTGATTCAGGTACCTGTTCATATAGGGCTTTGAAAGTCTGTAAGCCAATCTTGAAATAGATTTTTCATCTTACACGCAGCCAGTGGGGTGAATAGAAAATGGGTGTTATGCGGCTAGAATAGGGATGGATGGTTAATAGCCTGGCAGCTGCATTTTATACCAGCTGTAAGCGGTGCAATTCTTTTGCTGGCAGCCCAAGGGTGAGGGCATTGCAGTAGTCTAGGAGTGATGATAGTCTAAGAGCGATGATACATATGCATGTATGACTTTAGGCAGATCTTCTGAGGGAATTAAGTGCTTGATTCTGGCTATGTTCTTCAGATGAAAGAATGAGGATTTGATTGTGGCAGATACCTGATGTTTAAGTGTCAGGCAACTATCCATGACAAAACCAAGATGCTGCATATGTTCAGTGGCCCTCATTCCGAGTTGTTCGCTCGGTATTTTTCATCGCATCGCAGTGAGAATTCTCTTAGTGCGCATGCGTAATGTTCGCACTGCGCATGCGTCAAGTAACTTTACTAAGAAGAAAGTAATTTTACTCACGGCTTTTTCGTCGCTCCGGAGAACGCATTGTGATTGACAGGAAATGGGTGTTACTGGGCGGATGTACGGCGTTTTAGGGGCGTGTGGCAGGAAACGCTACCGTTTCCGGAAAAAACGCAGGCGTGTCTGGAGAAACGGTGGGAGTGCTTGGGCGAACGCTGGGTGTGTTTATGACGTCAGCCGGGACCGAAAAGCACTGAATTGATCGCACAGGCAGAGTAAGTCTGGAGTTACTCAGAAACTGCTAACTCGGTTTTGATCGCAAGGGCCCTCATTCCGAGTTGTTCGCTCGGTATTTTTCATCGCATCGCAGTGAGAATTCTCTTAGTGCGCATGCGTAATGTTCGCACTGCGCATGCGTCAAGTAACTTTACTAAGAAGAAAGTAATTTTACTCACGGCTTTTTCGTCGCTCCGGAGAACGCATTGTGATTGACAGGAAATGGGTGTTACTGGGCGGATGTACGGCGTTTTAGGGGCGTGTGGCAGGAAACGCTACCGTTTCCGGAAAAAACGCAGGCGTGTCTGGAGAAACGGTGGGAGTGCTTGGGCGAACGCTGGGTGTGTTTATGACGTCAGCCGGGACCGAAAAGCACTGAATTGATCGCACAGGCAGAGTAAGTCTGGAGTTACTCAGAAACTGCTAACTCGGTTTTGATCGCAATATTGCGAATACATCGGTCGCACATTTAAGATGTTTAGATTCACTCCCAGTAGGCGGCGGCTTAGCGTGTGTAACTCTGCTATAATCGCCTTGCGAGCGAACAACTCGGAATGAGGGCCAATATTGCGAATACATCGGTCGCACATTTAAGATGTTTAGATTCACTCCCAGTAGGCGGCGGCTTAGCGTGTGTAACTCTGCTATAATCGCCTTGCGAGCGAACAACTCGGAATGAGGGCCAGTGTTTTGTAATTCTAAACCCCCAAGAGTGTTGCACCTAGAGGCAAAATGTGCATGAAACCGTAGTAACTAATCAAACACTTGCTTGTGTTTTGTAACTTGGACTAGACAAATGAAAGCTTATTCCTAATTGGTTGTTGCTACTCAAACTTTGCACATAAATTAAATTTTTGCTAATATTTTCTAAAAGTGGGAATTAATACAATATCCTGTTGCACATATGAACTTCAAAGGAAATCTACAGTATAATATACTATATGCTATATTACTTGAGTTGAACCTACAGTATACAGTATAAGGTTTATTTTGTTTGGTACAATACTGTGCTTTCATCCATTTGCATTTTTGGAAATTTGGTAACTTTCCTTCCTGACTGTGTTTGTTAATTAAATCTGCAATTTATGTTGATGTAAACGAGCTTCCTGACTCATCTGGGTCAAATGTAAAAGGCAATTACATGTTTTATGCATACAGAGCTTGAAACATTTCTGTAAAATGTTTAGGTTTTTTTTAATCTCATTTATGCAACTAATGGCTCGAACTTGAATTAATCATCTTTTCCTGTGACTGATCCAGAAACTATTTAATGCTGATTATCAATAAAGAAATAATCGGTGCTACTTGACATCTGGTCAATAGCTGTGCAGGAATTTTAAAATAGATTTAATTTTATACAGGCTCCACTCGGAGGTACAGAAGAGATGCGATGACCTTTAAATATCGGCATACAAAACACTTTTTATGCTTGCTAATAATGTGCACTCTTGTGAAAGTGTCTTGTTAAAAAATTTTTAGCAAAAAATCAAAGAGCTGGCAGGTCAGTATTTGAAATGAGCGGAAACACATAGAAATTAGACTTGCCTCATGTTCCACATCAAAAGAGATTTTCTATCGCCAAAGTACAAAGTTCTGATAACTTTGCACCAGCAGCGTAACTAGAGGTCAGGGTACTCCTTGTAATGTGATGGACTTTCTCAGCTGCATTACAACATCATTGGAATGCTGAGGGCCACCAGTGGAGAAAATTTGTTGGTGCCTATGAGAAAAGCCCTCCTCCTATCAGCTGGTGCTCCTGGCATGGTGTCGTCACTCAACATGTAAACATTCTCCATATTGACAATGACAGAATGTCAACATTGTGAATGTCAACAGAAAGAATGTCGACAGACGATTTTATGGTTGGGGGATAGGGTAAAGCTGTAGTTAAGGTTTAGCCTGCGCTTTGGATTATGACTAGGTCGTGGTTAGGATAGAGTTACATGCAGAATTAATGCTAAAATGCATTGTTGACATTTACACATTCACACTCTCAGTGTCAACATTCTGCCCATGTTGACATTCTGAAGTTCGATTTTTTTTGTACCACGCCGTCCTGGCAGACCCTGGAGTTATGGCTCTGTTGTGCACAATGCTATCCTTTTCTGTGTTTGTAATTTCACTGAATTCTGGGACCTCTGGTAGATGCTGGAAGGTATGACCAGAGGGCAAGAGGGGCATTTCAGTGTGCACTCACGCCCCCCCCCCCCCCCACCCCCCACTGCACATTTCCCCATATCAAAGGATTGAATCCTGAGATATGGTGTCACAATTACATGATTTGCAAGGTCAGGGTAGCTTGCTCTTCTCAGAGAGCTCCCAGAAATTGTTGAGTCTCCTGGACATTGCAGTAAAGTAGGCCAGTATAATGGGTATGATGTAATTGGGTCTGGATTGGGTAGAGACTCACCTGAATGCCGTACCTCTACAAAGCACCTTCTTATTTTTGTTATGATTCCATTAATTTCTTGACATTATAAGCTTGCTCATGGGTCAGGTGTTGTCCATTCTTTGTTTCACGTCTTATGTTGTCTACCTTGTATGCCTTTGTTCTATGCATGTCATGTATCCCCCAGTATCATAAGATGTAGCATCATACTCTCCTAATCAGTGTCAATAATGAGCAAACCCTACATTTTAAATTATATCTGATCAGAATGTCAACAGTTACCATGTTAACTTTCATAATGTCAACACCACAATTTCATCATGGTTCAATATGTTGACAGGCATCATGTCAAAATAAATGACTTATAATGATGACATGTTCACAGTGTCAGCATGTGAAATGTCTACATTCTGAGGATGCCAACACTTAGGTTTAGGTGCCAACTGGAAAATTAGGGTTAGGCTGTGAAAAGGGGGAAGTTAGGGTTAGACACTAGGGGGAGGGTTTGGGCTAGGGGTAGGAATTAGAGTTAGAGGGAGAGTATTCACCGGGATGTGTCACAACTGAGGGCCTGAGCTGACGGGAGGCAGCCTCAGTTGTAGGGGCTGAGATGTACCGGAACCTGGGAGGTTGTATCAGACCCCTGGACATGTAAGTAACATAAATAATAACTGCCCGAAGGCGTGACCACGACAACTTGGATAAAAGTCAATGATGTTTATTATGACAACTCCGCAACACAGCAGCAGTAAAAGAAAACGTAAAAGTCAGCAAAGAATAAATACAGTTCCTGGGTACTACAGGATGGCAGGAGCCACAGGGCACTGGTAGTGTGAGATAGTTCTTATGATCTTCTAGATGGAAAGTCCTTACCAGGCCCGACTGTAGCAATGGAGATAACCCAGGATTGTGCCAGCTGGTGTTCCAGGAAAAGCTGGGTTGCTGAAGATAAAACAGCTGCTGTGGATACTGGCTGGAACCAGACTGTTGTTAGCACGGAGTGGATACTGGCTGGAACCAGTTAACTAATAAATGAACTTGGGAGCGATGAAATATGAACTGAAATGTAGAACTTGAGAGCGGATAAATAATAATACCGGTGGAGAGTGGTAAAGTGTAGAAAGGACACCGGCCCTTTAAGGGAAGCTGTACTCTGCTGGAAGCTGAGCTGGAAGCAGGTAATGTTGTAGCTGGAAACAGATGAATCCACAATGGATTGGAGAGTCAGGCTACACCGCAGGTGGAATGCTGGTGCGGGTCTCTATGGTGGAAGTCTTGAGACAGGAGCTGGAACCTGGAAGACAATCACAGGAGAGAGACAAACAGGAACTAGGTTTGACAACCAAAGCACTGACGCCTTCCTTGCTCAGGCACAGTGTATTTATACCTGCAGCAAGGAAGGGATTGGCTAGGCAATTATGCAGATTATCAATACTGAGAACAGATTGGTGGAAATGATCAGCTGACAGAATCCAAGATGGCTGCGCCCATGCAGACACTTGGAGGGAAGTTTGGTTTGTAATCCATGTGGTAATGAAAACAGTAATGGCGGCGCCGACCACCGGAGACAGGAGGCGCCAGGCTGACAGATGCACATCCAACCATGCGTCGATGCTGACACTGATGCTGCTGTTTTGTGACTGTGCATGTATTGACTGGCAAATACCTTGAGAAAGGTCCGAATACAGGACCGAAACGTTGGTGAGCCCTTTATGTATATACCTTGTTTGTGACATGGAGATTACATGGAACCAAGTGCTTTGAATAAATGACTTTATCACGTATATTATAACAAGTCTGGAGAGTGCTATCTTTCTCCACTGTAATGTGGAGAAACACTGTACTGTACTATGAGTGTGACCCATTGATTGGATCAGACTTTGATTTGGCACCCCAGCCGGTACCTGTGTTGGGTGAGAGTGTGGGACTTCCCGTATATATATATATATATATATATATATATATATATATATATTAGTGATGTGCACAGGAAATTTTTAGGGTTTTGGTTTTGGATTCGGTTCCGCGGGCGTGTTTTGGATTCGGACGCATTTTGGCAAAACCTCCCTGAAATCTGAATTTTTTTTGTCGGATTCGGGTGTGTTTTGGATTCGGGTGGTTTTTTTTTACAAAAAACCCTCAAAAACAGCTTAAATCATAGAATTTGGGGGTCATTTTGATCCCATAGTATTATTAACCTCAATAACCATAATTTCCACTCATTTCCAGTCTATTCTGAACACCTCACACCTCACAATATAATTTTTAGTCCTAAAATTTGCACCGAGGTCGCTGTATGACTAAGCTAAGCGACCCAACTGGCCGACACAAACACCTGGCCCATCTAGGAGTGGCACTGCAGTGTCAGACAGGATGGCCGATTTAAAAAATAGTCCCCAAACAGCACATGATGCAAAGAAAAAAAGAGGTGCAATATAGGTAGCTGTGTGACTAAGCTAAGTGACCCAAGTGGCCGACACAAACACCTGGCCCATCTAGGAGTGGCACTGCAGTGTCAGACAGGATGGCAGATTTAAAAAATAGTCTCCAAACAGCACATGAAGCAAAGAAAAAAAGAGGTGCAACGAGGTAGCTGTGTGGCTAAGCTAAGCGACCCAAGTGGCCGACACAAACACCTGGCCCATCTAGGAGTGGCACTGCAGTGTCAGACAGGATGGCAGATTTAAAAAAATAGTCCCCAAACAGCACATGATGCAAAGAAAAAAAGAGGTGTACCAAGGTCGCTGGATGGCTAAGCTAAGCGACCCAAGTGGCCGACACAAACACCTGGCCCATCTAGGAGTGGCACTGCAGTGTCAGACAGGATGGCCGATTTAAAAAATAGTCCCCAAACAGCACATGATGCAAAAAAAAAAAGAGGTGCAATGAGGTAGCTGTGTGACTAAGCTAAGCGACCCAAGTGGCCGACACAAACACCTGGCCCATCTAGGAGTTGCACTGCAGTGTCAAACAGGATGGCAGATTTAAAAAAATAGTCCCCAAACAGCACATGATGCAAAGAAAAAAAGAGGTGCAATGAGGTAGCTGTGTGACTAAGCTAAGCGACCCAAGTGGCCGACACAAACACCTGGCCCATCTAGGAGTTGCACTGCAGTGTCAGACAGGATGGCAGATTTAAAAAAATAGTCCCCAAACAGCACATGATGCATAGAAAAAAAGAGGTGCAATGAGGTAGCTGTGTGGCTAAGCTAAGCGACCCAAGTGGCCGACACAAACACCTGGCCCATCTAGGAGTGGCACTGCAGTTTTCTAGCGAGAGGATGAGTGCTTCCATCCTCATGTGAATCTGAACCACTAGCCATGAACATAGGCCAGGGCCTCAGCCGTTCCTTGCCACTCCGTGTCGTAAATGGCATATTGGCAGGTTTACGCTTCTCATCAGACGCTTTTAATTTTGATTTTTGGGTCATTTTACTGAACTTTTGTAGTATACTTGACGACACAGAGGTAGAACAGTGAACTACTGTACCGTACTGCTATATATTATATACTGGTGGTCAGCAAAATTCTGCAGTGTCCTCCTACTATATATACTGCGCACAACTAACATGCACCACAGGTATGGATGGATAGTATACTTGACGACACAGAGGTAGGTAGAGCAGTGGCCTACTTTCCCCTACTGCTATATATTATATACTGGTGGTCAGCAAAATTCTGCACTGTCCTCCTACTATATATACTGCGCACAACTAAAATGCACCACAGGTATGGATGGATAGTATACTTGACGAAACAGAGGTAGGTAGAGCAGTGGACTACTGTACCGTGCTGCTATATAATACTGGTGGCACTGGTCAGCAAAATTCTGCACTGTCCTCCTACTATATACTACAGTACAGCACAGATATGGAGCGTTTTTCAGGCAGAGAACGTAGATATTTTTAGCACACTGAGCACAGATATTTGCAAGCACACTGAGCACAGATATTTGCAGTAGAGATGAGCGCCTGAAATTTTTCGGGTTTTGTGTTTTGGTTTTGGGTTCGGTTCCGCGGCCGTGTTTTGGGTTCGAACGCGTTTTGGCAAAACCTCACCGAATTTTTTTTGTCGGATTCGGGTGTGTTTTGGATTCGGGTGTTTTTTTCAAAAAACACTAAAAAACAGCTTAAATCATAGAATTTGGGGGTCATTTTGATCCCAAAGTATTATTAACCTCAAAAACCATAATTTACACTCATTTTCAGTCTATTCTGAATACCTCACACCTCACAATATTATTTTTAGTCCTAAAATTTGCACCGAGGTCGCTGTGTGAGTAAGATAAGCGACCCTAGTGGCCGACACAAACACCGGGCCCATCTAGGAGTGGCACTGCAGTGTCACGCAGGATGTCCCTTCCAAAAAACCCTCCCCAAACAGCACATGACGCAAAGAAAAAAAGAGGCGCAATGAGGTAGCTGTGTGAGTAAGATTAGCGACCCTAGTGGCCGACACAAACACCGGGCCCATCTAGGAGTGGCACTGC
Source organism: Pseudophryne corroboree (assembly GCF_028390025.1). Taxonomy (NCBI): domain Eukaryota; kingdom Metazoa; phylum Chordata; class Amphibia; order Anura; family Myobatrachidae; genus Pseudophryne; species Pseudophryne corroboree. Next base: position 723,533,569 of record NC_086446.1, read on the forward strand.
AGTGTCACGCAGGATGGCCCTTCCAAAAAACCCTCCCCAAACAGCACATGACGCAAAGAAAAAAAGAGGCGCAATGAGGTAGCTGTGTGAGTAAGATTAGCGACCCTAGTGGCCGACACAAACACCGGGCCCATCTAGGAGTGGCACTGCAGTGTCACGCAGGATGTCCCTTCCAAAAAACCCTCCCCAAACAGCACATGACGCAAAGAAAAAAAGAGGCGCAATGAGGTAGCTGTGTGAGTAAGATTAGCGACCCTAGTGGCCGACACAAACACCGGGCCCATCTAGGAGTGGCACTGCAGTGTCACGCAGGATGTCCCTTCCAAAAAACCCTCCCCAAACAGCACATGACGCAAAGAAAAAAAGAGGCGCAATGAGGTAGCTGACTGTGTGAGTAAGATTAGCGACCCTAGTGGCCGACACAAACACCGGGCCCATTTAGGAGTGACACTGCAGTGTCACGCAGGATGTCCCTTCCAAAAAACCCTCCCCAATCAGCACATGATGCAAAGAAAAAGAAAAGAAAAAAGAGGTGCAAGATGGAATTGTCCTTGGGCCCTCCCACCCACCCTTATGTTGTATAAACAAAACAGGACATGCACACTTTAACCAACCCATCATTTCAGTGACAGGGTCTGCCACACGACTGTGACTGATATGACGGGTTGGTTTGGACCCCCCCCAAAAAAGAAGCAATTAATCTCTCCTTGCACAAACTGGCTCTACAGAGGCAAGATGTCCACCTCATCATCACCCTCCGATATATCACCGTGTACATCCCCCTCCTCACAGATTATCAATTCGTCCCCACTGGAATCCACCATCTCAGCTCCCTGTGTACTTTGTGGAGGCAATTGCTGCTGGACAATGTCTCCGCGGAGGAATTGATTATAATTCATTTTAATGAACATCATCTTCTCCACATTTTCTGGATGTAACCTCGTACGCCGATTGCTGACAAGGTGAGCGGCGGCACTAAACACTCTTTCGGAGTACACACTTGTGGGAGGGCAACTTAGGTAGAATAAAGCCAGTTTGTGCAAGGGCCTCCAAATTGCCTCTTTTTCCTGCCAGTATAAGTACGGACTGTGTGACGTGCCTACTTGGATGCGGTCACTCATATAATCCTCCACCATTCTATCAATGTTGAGAGAATCATATGCAGTGACAGTAGACGACATGTCCGTAATCGTTGTCAGGTCCTTCAGTCCGGACCAGATGTCAGCATCAGCAGTCGCTCCAGACTGCCCTGCATCACCGCCAGCGGGTGGGCTCGGAATTCTGAGCCTTTTCCTCGCACCCCCAGTTGCGGGAGAATGTGAAGGAGGAGATGTTGACAGGTCGCGTTCCGCTTGACTTGACAATTTTCTCACCAGCAGGTCTTTCAACCCCAGCAGACTTGTGTCTGCCGGAAAGAGAGATCCAAGGTAGGCTTTAAATCTAGGATCGAGCACGGTGGCCAAAATGTAGTGCTCTGATTTCAACAGATTGACCACCCGTGAATCCTTGTTAAGCGAATTAAGGGCTCCATCCACAAGTCCCACATGCCTAGCGGAATCGCTCCGTGTTAGCTCCTCCTTCAATGTCTCCAGCTTCTTCTGCAAAAGCCTGATGAGGGGAATGACCTGACTCAGGCTGGCAGTGTCTGAACTGACTTCACGTGTGGCAAGTTCAAAGGGCATCAGAACCTTGCACAACGTTGAAATCATTCTCCACTGCGCCTGAGACAGGTGCATTCCACCTACTATATCGTGCTCAATTGTATAGGCTTGAATGGCCTTTTGCTGCTCCTCCAACCTCTGAAGCATATAGAGGGTTGAATTCCACCTCGTTACCACTTCTTGCTTCAGATGATGGCAGGGCAGGTTCAGTAGTTTTTGGTGGTGCTCCAGTCTTCTGTACGTGGTGCCTGTACGCCGAAAGTGTCCCGCAATTCTTCTTGCCACCGACAGCATCTCTTGCACGCCCCTGTCGTTTTTTAAAAAATTCTGCACCACCAAATTCAAGGTATGTGCAAAACATGGGACGTGCTGGAATTTGCCCATATTTAATGCACACACAATATTGCTGGCGTTGTCCGATGCCACAAATCCACAGTAGAGTCCAATTGGGGTAAGCCATTCCGCGATGATCTTCCTCAGTTGCCGTAAGAGGTTTTCAGCTGTGTGCGTATTCTGGAAAGCGGTGATACAAAGCGTAGCCTGCCTAGGAAAGAGTTGGCGTTTGCGAGATGCTGCTACTGGTGCCGCCGCTGCTGTTCTTGCGGCGGGAGTCCATACATCTACCCAGTGGGCTGTCACAGTCATATAGTCCTGACCCTGCCCTGCTCCACTTGTCCACATGTCCGTGGTTAAGTGGACATTGGGTACAACTGCATTTTTTAGGACACTGGTGAGTCTTTTTCTGACGTCCGTGTACATTCTCGGTATCGCCTGCCTAGAGAAGTGGAACCTAGATGGTATTTGGTAACGGGGGCACACTGCCTCAATAAATTGTCTAGTTCCCTGTGAACTAACGGCGGATACCGGACGCACGTCTAACACCAACATAGTTGTCAAGGCCTCAGTTATCCGCTTTGCAGCAGGATGACTGCTGTGATATTTCATCTTCCTCGCAAAGGACTGTTGAACAGTCAATTGCTTACTGGAAGTAGTACAAGTGGGCTTACGACTTCCCCTCTGGGATGACCATCGACTCCCAGCAGCAACAACAGCAGCGCCAGCAGCAGTAGGCGTTACACGCAAGGATGCATCGGAGGAATCCCAGGCAGGAGAGGAATCGTCAGAATTGCCAGTGACATGGCCTGCAGGACTATTGGCATTCCTGGGGAAGGAGGAAATTGACACTGAGGGAGTTGGTGGGGTGGTTTGCGTGAGCTTGGTTACAAGAGGAAGGGATTTACAGGTCAGTGGACTGCTTCCGCTGTCACCCAAAGTTTTTGAACTTGTCACTGACTTATTATGAATGCACTGCAGGTGACGTATAAGGGAGGATGTTCCGAGGTGGTTAACGTCCTTACCCCTACTTATTACAGCTTGACAAAGGGAACACACGGCTTGACACCTGTTGTCCGCATTTCTGGTGAAATACCTCCACACCGAAGAGCTGATTTTTTTGGTATTTTCACCTGGCATGTCAACGGCCATATTCCTCCCACGGACAACAGGTGTCTCCCCGGGTGCCTGACTTAAACAAACCACCTCACCATCAGAATCCTCCTGGTCAATTTCCTCCCCAGCGCCAGCAACACCCATATCCTCCTCATCCTGGTGTACTTCAACACTGACATCTTCAATCTGACTATCAGGAACTGGACTGCGGGTGCTCCTTCCAGCACTTGCAGGGGGCGTGCAAATGGTGGAAGGCGCATGCTCTTCACGTCCAGTGTTGGGAAGGTCAGGCATCGCAACCGACACAATTGGACTCTCCTTGTGGATTTGGGATTTCGAAGAATGCACAGTTCTTTGCTGTGCTGCTTTTGCCAGCTTGAGTCTTTTCATTTTTCTAGCGAGAGGCTGAGTGCTTCCATCCTCATGTGAAGCTGAACCACTAGCCATGAACATAGGCCAGGGCCTCAGCCGTTCCTTGCCACTCCGTGTCGTAAATGGCATATTGGCAAGTTTACGCTTCTCCTCCGACAATTTTATTTTAGGTTTTGGAGTCCTTTTTTTTCTGATATTTGGTGTTTTGGATTTGACATGCTCTGTACTATGACATTGGGCATCGGCCTTGGCAGACGACATTGCTGGCATTTCATCGTCTCGGCCATGACTAGTGGCAGCAGCTTCAGCACGAGGTGGAAGTGGATCTTGATCTTTCCCTAATTTTGGAACCTCAACATTTTTGTTCTCCATATTTTAATAGGCACAACTAAAAGGCACCTCAGGTAAACAATGGAGATGGATACTAGTATACAATTATGGACTGCCTGCCGAGTGCAGACACAGAGGTAGCCACAGCCGTGAACTACCGCACTGTACTGTGTCTGCTGCTAATATATAGACTGGTTGATAAAGAGATAGTATACTCGTAACTAGTATGTATGTATAAAGAAAGATAAAAAAAACCACGGTTAGGTGGTATATACAATTATGGACGGGCTGCCGAGTGCCGACACAGAGGTAGCCACAGCCGTGAACTACCGCACTGTACTGTGTCTGCTGCTAATATAGACTGGTTGATAAAGAGATAGTATACTCGTAACTAGTATGACTATAAAGAAAGAAAAAAAAACCACGGTTAGGTGGTATATACAATTATGGACGGGCTGCCGAGTGCCGACACAGAGGTAGCCACAGCCGTGAACTACCGCACTGTACTGTGTCTGCTGCTAATATATAGACTGGTTGATAAAGAGATAGTATACTCGTAACTAGTATGTATGTATAAAGAAAGAAAAAAAAACCACGGTTAGGTGGTATATACAATTATGGACGGGCTGCCGAGTGCCGACACAGAGGTAGCCACAGCCGTGAACTACCGCACTGTACTGTGTCTGCTGCTAATATAGACTGGTTGATAAAGAGATAGTATACTCGTAACTAGTATGTATGTATAAAGAAAGAAAAAAAAACCACGGTTAGGTGGTATATACAATTATGGACGGGCTGCCGAGTGCCGACACAGAGGTAGCCACAGCCGTGAACTACCGCACTGTACTGTGTCTGCTGCTAATATATAGACTGGTTGATAAAGAGATAGTATACTCGTAACTAGTATGTATGTATAAAGAAAGAAAAAAAAACCACGGTTAGGTGGTATATACAATTATGGACGGGCTGCCGAGTGCCGACACAGAGGTAGCCACAGCCGTGAACTACCGCACTGTACTGTGTCTGCTGCTAATATATAGACTGGTTGATAAAGAGATAGTATACTCGTAACTAGTATGTATGTATAAAGAAAGAAAAAAAAACCACGGTTAGGTGGTATATACAATTATGGACGGGCTGCCGAGTGCCGACACAGAGGTAGCCACAGCCGTGAACTACCGCACCGTACTGTGTCTGCTGCTAATATAGACTGGTTGATAAAGAGATAGTATACTCGTAACTAGTATGTATGTATAAAGAAAGAAAAAAAAACCACGGTTAGGTGGTATATACAATTATGGACGGGCTGCCGAGTGCCGACACAGAGGTAGCCACAGCCGTGAACTACCGCACTGTACTGTGTCTGCTGCTAATATATAGACTGGTTGATAAAGAGATAGTATACTCGTAACTAGTATGTATGTATAAAGAAAGAAAAAAAAACCACGGTTAGGTGGTATATACAATTATGGACGGGCTGCCGAGTGCCGACACAGAGGTAGCCACAGCCGTGAACTACCGCACTGTACTGTGTCTCCTGCTAATATATAGACTGGTTGATAAAGAGATAGTATACTCGTAACTAGTATGTATGTATAAAGAAAGAAAAAAAAACCACGGTTAGGTGGTATATACAATTATGGACGGGCTGCCGAGTGCCGACACAGAGGTAGCCACAGCCGTGAACTACCGCACTGTACTGTGTCTGCTGCTAATATAGACTGGTTGATAAAGAGATAGTATACTCGTAACTAGTATGTATGTATAAAGAAAGAAAAAAAAACCACGGTTAGGTGGTATATACAATTATGGACGGGCTGCCGAGTGCCGACACAGAGGTAGCCACAGCCGTGAACTACCGCACTGTACTGTGTCTGCTGCTAATATAGACTGGTTGATAAAGAGATAGTATACTCGTAACTAGTATGACTATAAAGAAAGAATAAAAAACCACGGTTAGGTGGTATATACAATTATGGACGGGCTGCCGAGTGCCGACACAGAGGTAGCCACAGCCGTGAACTACCGCACTGTACTGTGTCTGCTGCTAATATAGACTGGTTGATAAAGAGATAGTATACTACTAATATTATATATACTGGTGGTCAGGTCACTGGTCACTAGTCACACTGGCAGTGGCACTCCTGCAGCAAAAGTGTGCACTGTTTAATTTTAATATAATATTATGTACTCCTGGCTCCTGCTATAACCTATAACTGGCACTGCAGTGCTCCCCAGTCTCCCCCACAATTATAAGCTGTGTGAGCTGAGCACAGTCAGATATATATATATACATTGATGCAGCACACTGGGCTGAGCAGTGCACACAGATATGGTATGTGACTGAGTCACTGTGTGTATCGTTTTTTTCAGGCAGAGAACGGATATATTAAATAAAACAAACAACTGCACTGTCTGGTGGTCACTGTGGTCGTCAGTCACTAAACTCTGCACTCTCTTCTACAGTATCACAGCCTCAGGTCAATCTCTCTCTCTCTCTCTCAACCCTAATCTAAATGGAGAGGACGCCAGCCACGTCCTCTCCCTATCAATCTCAATGCACGTGTGAAAATGGCGGCGACGCGCGGCTCCTTATATAGAATCCGAGTCTCGCGAGAATCCGACAGCGTCATGATGACGTTCGGGCGCGCTCGGGTTAACCGAGCAAGGCGGGAGGATCCGAGTCTGCTCGGACCCGTGAAAAAAACATGAAGTTCGTGCGGGTTCGGATTCAGAGAAACCGAACCCGCTCATCTCTAATTTGCAGTACACTGAGCACAGATATTTGCAGCACACTGAACACAGAAACTGAGAGAACGCTGCACGTCCTCTCCCTATCATCTCCAATGCACGAGTGAAAATGGCGGTGACGCGCGGCTCCTTATGTAGAATACGAATCTCGCGAGAATCCGACAGCAGGATGATAACGTTCGTGCGCGCTCGGGTTAACCGAGCAAGGCGGGAGGATCCGAGTCTGCCTCGGAACCGAACCCGCTCATCACTAATATATATATTTATATATATATATATATATATATAGCACTGATTGCAACCAAAGTTTTTATTTGGAAGTTTTTGAAAGGGTTGCATCACGATTTGAGGAAAAAAATGTCCAGATTTGTGGCAAACAGGTGACTGGTTCTCCCATCATGACAACACTCCTGCCACACAGCCCTGAGTGTTAAGTAATTTTTAACCAAAAATGACATGACACCTTTACCTCACCAACCATATTCACCCGACCTCCCCGTGTGCGACTTTTTTTTATATCTTTGGATGAAAAGAGACCTTAAAGGAAAACGTTTTGCTGAAATTTAAGATTGGAAACAAATAACAGCAAAAATACTAAAAGACATCAACGAAGATGAGTTTAAAAAATGTTTTGAGCAATGTTAAAAACTTTGGACAAATGTATTGATTCAAGTGGAGTGTACTTTGAGGGTGACTGACGTTTCAAAACGTACAAATAAATAATAAATTAATAAATAATTCTTGTTTCTTTGCAGTACCCCCTCGTAGAGTTTATCCATGGCTCAGCACAAATAGTTACATCAAATTGATTGAGTTACTTATTAAGTCACCTGTGGCCAAGCATGGATTTACTTATAACCTGGACTGTTGGGGTGCATTGGGAACTGTGATTGAGAACCTCTGCTATACTGAATTTCCAACAACTTTTTGGAGAATGCTTTTGCTTTTTATTGCAAAGCAGCAGCAGTACAAGCAGAGGTGTATCTAGAGAGATGGAAGCCCGAGTGCAGGCTCCGTCAGGCCCCCTCCTCTCTAGCCGGTGGCAGCGCTGTGACTCTGGGCACTAGGGTCCCTAGGTGCAGAGCTGGCTCTAACCAATATGATGCCCTAGGCAAGATTTTGGCTGGTGGACCCTAGCACCACCACTGGTTCCGCCTCTGACCTTGCGCCTCTTTCCCAGCACCATCACCCCTCACCCATAGCAGTCCTTATTTTGTTGTTTGTACCCCCTATGTTTTAAATAGGAACAGTTTGCACATTTGGCGCACAGCCCATAAAGGGGTGTGTTTTTGCTGGCAAGGGGCATGGCCACACAATAGTAATTCCAATTCCAATTACGCCACACAGTACTGCAACTTCATTCACATTTGATCATGCAATAGTGTTCATAATTCATATTTCATCCCACAGTAGTATCACTTTACCTTATAAACTTTACTACTCACAGTAGAGTCCCTTATTCACATTACATCACAGCCTATTGCTCTTTATTCACATTAGATGACACAGTAGTGCCACACAGTAGAGCACCTTATACACATAATACCACGCATTAGTAATGCATTTATAATTCCACACAGTAATGCCCCTTACACATATGAGACACATTATTAATGTCCTTATAAACATAATGCACCTTACACATTATGACAACCTTTATTAATGCCCTTTTACACATAATGTCCCTTACACATAAGCCGCACATTATGAGTGCTCTTATACACATAATGACACACATAGTGCCCCCTACATATTTGCTGCACATTATTAGTGCCCCTATACACATAATGACACATATACAGTAGTACCCTTTTACACATATGCCGCACATTATTAATGCCCTTATACACATAATGACACGCATAGTGCCCCTTACACATGTTGCACATTATTAATTAATTTTTACATGACACACATAATGCTCCTTACACATATTCCAAACACTACTGCACAACCAACCCACTCACATGCACACAGCAATCACACTTCCACTAACACTGTGACCTCTGCCTCTGCTTGGATACAGATGCGTCCTCATAAATATTGCCTCAATGCTAACATCTGGCACCTTTTTTTAATGAAAATGCATCTTATTTGCATTGCTATGTGGCTAGGATGCACAAGCAGCTTCTGCTGATTAAACTGATATGCAGCATGCCTATATACTGTGTGAGACTGTGGCTGTATCTGCATATGAAATGCTACACACAGAATATAGGCATGCCACATATCATTTTAATCAGCAGAAGCTGCTGATGCCCCTAGGCATATCAAATGCCCTAGGCAATTGCCTAGTTTGCCTATGGCCGGCTCTGCCTAGGTGACCCTAGCGCTGTCCAAGAGTCTAGAGAGCATACGCAGATCTGCCATTTTCCCTGTCATTTTCCTTACGCACATGCGCGAAACACCAGGAAAATGGCACAGCACCATTTTCCCAGTGATTTCTGTAGCGCCGCTGCTTCGCTGCAGGACTCCAGAGGGTAAGTATTATAAATAATGGGAGCATGATGTGCGGTGTGGGCCCACCTGGACCCTGGGGGCCCATGTGCACCACGCACACTGCACCCATTATAAATACACCATTGAGTACAAGGCTTGTTGAACAGTATACATTACATTTAAAACATATGGGATGCATCGGCGGCTCCTACCTTTGAGGAGGATGGGGCTGTTACGGGCCAGGTCCTGGTAGAGGAGGAAAGCCGCTGCTGATGCCAGCTGGGTCCCGGGACCGCACGTGCGCAGCCAAGCGGTGGCAGGACTACGCATGCGAAAATCCGCTCTTTTTTGGGGGAATAAACAATCAAAAAAGAAGTATATTGATCCATGACTTCATCGCCACCACGGGAAAGTGATTGTTTTACTCTGCCAATGAATATTATTGTCAAACGAAGAAGGAATGTTTCTGTAAATATTCTTCCCTTCCAGATGGAGCTCCCAATATTTAATATAATTGAGAGGCCAATAAATTATTCAGATTACTGTTAAATAAAAAAGATTTTAATAAATTAAAATGTAAGATGGGAACCAAAGGGAAATAATAATATTAATCAAAGCAATGCTTCCTGTAGGAGATGTAGTTGGCATCCTGATGTACAGTGCGGGATTCCGGCGGTCTGAAGACTGGTACCGGAATCCCGACAGCTGACACCGCAATTTGATAGTCGGTATGAAGAACCGAGGTATCTGGGGGAGGTTCTTATTAGGCTGCATTGGGGAGGATTAATGTTAGGCTGCAGGAAGGGAGGTTAAGGTTAGGCTGTGAGTGGGGGAAGGCGGGGGTTGGGTTAGGCTGCGGTTGTGTGTGCGGGGTTAGAGTTAGTCTGTGGTAAGGGAGTGTTGGGGAGGGAAGGGGGAAGGTTAGAATACTTACCTTATAAGTATCATGATCCTGGTTGTCAGTATGTCAGTGTCGATCTTCTGACCGCCGGCATTCTAAACAATGGGAACCCGTACACAACGCATACTTGCCTACTCTCCCGAAATGGCCGGGAGGCTCCCGAAAATCGGGTGGCGCTCCCGGCCACCGGAAGAGTGAGCAAGTCTCCCTGCCGAGCGCCCACCACCCGCAACCCCCCCCCCCCCCCCGCATCTCCTAACAAACCCCCAGCGGCGTAGGTCAAAGTGGGTGCTCTGGGGGTCAGATGATGTGATTCGCGTCAGCCTGGCCCCGCCCCCTGCCTTTCAATGCCAATATTATCAGCATTGCTAGATAGGGGGTGGGGCCATGATGATGTGATCATGTGGCCATGCCCTCAATCCCGCCCTAAACATCATCCTCCACCTTGCCATGCCCCTGCTGCTCCGACCTGGCTGCCTCCTCCTGGAAGGTGCAGCCAGATTGTCAGTAAGTATGACCCAACCTTCCTATAGGGTATGTTACTGTGCTCAGGAATGTAAATGATTTTTTGTGCCATATGGAGGAGGAAGGCACTGTATAAAGTATAGTACCGTATAAAGCTCAACTTTGGAGCCAAGTTCAATAAGTAGCATACAGAGGATGCTACGTTTTTATGCTCTCTTCTATGCAAACTTTTGTACAGAGGGACACAGACTTCCTATAAAGAAGACAGAGTAGACAACATTGCAATGAGCCTATTGCCTAAAAGTAAAGACTGTCCAGGTACTCAGTAATGTGCTACATGATGTGGCAACCAGTGGCGTCACAAGGGGAATGCGGGGGGGGGGGGACGATCACGGGTGTCACTCACCGAGGGGTGACACCAAAATGTTAGCTCCTGTTCGGTGACAAGAGCCGGGTGCTGCACTGTTACAATCAGGGCTGGCTACAGGCCTACTAGCACCCTGAGCAAGCAAATCCCCCCCCCCCACCTCCCTCCGCCATGCGCGCTCCTGCTGGAAAAGTGGGTGTGGTCGCAACTTCATATTATCAAACTATAAATAAATATATTTTCACACCCACTCTACACACACGGGGCCTAATTCAGACCTGATCACTAGGTTGCATTTTCGGACAGCCTGCGATCAGGTCTAAACCGCAATACGCAGGCGCGTTGCACGGGTACAAAGCGGATCGACGCTCAGTGATGGGTTTGTGCGAAGAATCCATTCGCACAGGCGTTCGCAAGGAGATTGACAGGAAGAAGCCATTTGTGGGTGTCAACGTTTTCATGAAGTGGTTGGAAAAATGCAGGCGTGTCCAAGCATTTGCAGGGAGGGTGTCTGACGTCATTTCCGGTCCCGGATAGGCTGATGTGATCGCAGCAGCTGAGTAAGCCCTGGGCTACTCAGAGACTGCACAAAATCTGTTTGTACAGCTCTGCTACACATGCGTTCGCACACTTGCAAAGCTAAATTACACTCCCCTATGGGCGGTGACTATGCGAACGCAGGACTGCAAAAAATAAGAATTTACTTACCGATAATTCTATTTCTCATAGTCCGTAGTGGATGCTGGGGACTCCGAAAGGACCAGGGGGATAGCGGCTCCGCAAGAGACTGGGCACAAAAGTAAAAAGCTTTAGGACTACCTGGTGTGCACTGGCTCCTCCCCCTATGACCCTCCTCCAAGCCTCAGTTAGGATACTGTGCCCGGACGAGCGTACACAATAAGGAAGGATTTTGAATCCCGGGTAAGACTCATACCAGCCACACCAATCACACCGTACAACTTGTGATCTGAACCCAGTTAACAGCATGATAACAGAAGGAGCCTCTGAAAAGATGGCTCACAACAACAATAACCCGATTTTTGTAACAATAACTATGTACAAGTAATGCAGACAATCCGCACTTGGGATGGGCGCCCAGCATCCACTACGGACTATGAGAAATAGAATTATCGGTAAGTAAATTCTTATTTTCTCTAACGTCCTAGTGGATGCTGGGGACTCCGAAAGGACCATGGGGATTATACCAAAGCTCCCAAACGGGTGGGAGAGTGCGGATGACTCTGCAGCACCGAATGAGAGAACTCCAGGTCCTCCTCAGCCAGGGTATCAAATTTGTAGAATTTAGCAAACGTGTTTGCCCCTGACCAAGTAGCTGCTCGGCAAAGTTGTAAAGCCGAGACCCCTCGGGCAGCCGCCCAAGATGAGCCCACTTTCCGTGTGGAATGGGCTTTTACAGATTTTGGCTGTGGCAGGCCTGCCACAGAATGTGCAAGCTGAATTGTACTACAAATCCAACGAGCAATCGTCTGCTTAGAAGCAGGAGCACCCAGCTTGTTGGGTGCATACAGGATAAACAGCGAGTCAGATTTTCTGACTCCAGCCGTCCTGGAAACATATATTTTCAGGGCCCTGACTACGTCCAGCAACTTGGAATCCTCCAAGTCCCTAGTAGCCGCAGGCACCACAATAGGCTGGTTTAAGTGAAATGCTGAAACCACCTTAGGGAGAAATTGAGGACGAGTCCTCAATTCTGCCCTGTCCGTATGAAAAATTAGGTAAGGGCTTTTATAGGATAAAGCCGCCAATTCTGATACACGCCTGGCTGAAGCCAGGGCTAACAGCATTACCACTTTCCATGTGAGATATTTTAAGTCCACAGTGGTGAGTGGTTCAAACCAATGTGATTTTAGGAATCCCAAAACTACATTGAGATCCCAAGGTGCCACTGGAGGCACAAAAGGAGGCTGTATATGCAGTACTCCCTTGACAAACGTCTGAACTTCAGGAACAGAAGCTAGTTCTTTTTGGAAGAATATTGACAGAGCCGAAATTTGAACCTTAATGGACCCTAATTTGAGGCCCATAGACAGTCCTGTTTGCAGGAAATGCAGGAATCGACCCAGTTGAAATTCCTCTATAGGGGCCTTCCTGGCCTCGCACCACGCAACATATTTACGCCAAATACGGTGATAATGTTGTACGGTTACATCCTTCCTGGCTTTGATCAGGGTAGGGATGACTTCATCCGGAATGCCTTTTTCCTTCAGGATCCGGCGTTCAACCGCCATGCCGTCAAACGCAGCCGCGGTAAGTCTTGGAACAGACATGGTCCCTGCTGGAGCAGGTCCTTTCTTAGAGGTAGAGGCCACGGGTCTTCCGTGAGCATCTCTTGAATTTCCGGGTACCAAGTCCTTCTTGGCCAATCCGGAGCCACGAGTATAGTCTTTACTCCTCTCCTTCTTATGATTCTCAGTACTTTTGGTATGAGAGGAAGAGGAGGGAACACATACACCGACTGGTACACCCACGGTGTTACCAGAGCGTCCACAGCTATTGCCTGAGGGTCCCTTGACCTGGCGCAATATCTGTCCAGTTTTTTGTTGAGGCGGGACGCCATCATGTCCACCTTTTGGTTTTTCCCAACGGTTCACAATCATGTGGAAGACTTCTGGGTGAAGTCCCCACTCCCCCGGGTGAAGATCGTGTCTGCTGAGGAAGTCTGCTTCCCAGTTGTCCACTCCCGGAATGAACACTGCTGACAGTGCTATCACATGATTTTCCGCCCAGCGAAGAATCCTTGCCACTTCCATCATTGCCCTCCTGCTTCTTGTGCCGCCCTGTCTGTTTACGTGGGCGACTGCCGTGATGTTGTCCGACTGTATCAACACCGGCTGACCCTGAAGCAGAGGTCTTGCCTGACTTAGGGCATTGTAAATGGCCCTTAGTTCCAGGATATTTATGTGAAGTGACGTTTCCATGCTTGACCACAAGCCCTGGAAATTTCTTCCCTGTGTGACTGCTCCCCAGGCTGGCATCCGTGGTCACCAGGACCCAATCCTGAATGCCGAATCTGCGGCCCTCTAGGAGATGAGCACTCTGTAACCACCACAGGAGAGACACCCTTGTCCTTGGAGACAGGGTTATCCGCTGATGCATTTGAAGATGCGATCCGGACCATTTGTCCAGCAGATCCCACTGAAAAGTTCTTGCGTGGAATCTGCCGAATGGAATCGCTTCGTAAGAAGCCACCATCTTTCCCAGGACCCTTGTGCATTGATGTACTGACACTTGGCCTGGTCTTAGGAGGTTCCTGACTAGGTCGGATAACTCCCTGGCTTTCTCTTCCGGGAGAAACACCTTTTTCTGTACTGTGTCCAGAATCATCCGTAGGAACAGCAGATGTGTCGTCGGAATCAGCTGCGATTTTGGAATATTTAGAATCCATCCGTGCTGTCGTAGTACTACTTGAGATAGTGCTACTCCGACCTCTAACTGTTCTCTGGACCTTGCCCTTATCAGGAGATCGTCCAAGTAAGGGATAATTAAGACGCCTTTTCTTCGAAGAAGAATCATCATTGCGGCCATTACCTTGGTAAAGACCCGGGGTGCCGTGGACAATCCAAACGGCAGCGTCTGAAACTGATAGTGACAGTTCTGTACCACAAACCTGAGGTACCCTTGGTGAGAAGGGCAAATTGGGACATGGAGGTAAGCATCCTTGATGTCCAGCGACACCATATAGTCCCCTTCTTCCAGGTTCGCTATCACTGCTCTGAGTGACTCCATCTTGAACTTGAACCTTTTTATGTAAGTGTTCAAGGATTTCAGATTTAAAATGGGTCTCACCGAGCCGTCCGGCTTCGGTACCACAAACAGCGTGGAATAATACCCCTTTCCCTGTTGTAGGAGGGGTACCTTGATTATCACCTGCTGGGAATACAGCTTGTGAATGGCTTCCAATACCGCCTCCCTGTCGGGGGTAGACGTTGGTAAAGCAGACTTCAGGAACCGGCGAGGGGGAGACGTCTCGAATTCCAATTTGTACCCCTGAGATACTACCTGCAGGATCCAGGGGTCCACTTGCGAGTGAGCCCACTGCGCGCTGAAATTCTTGAGACGGGCCCCCACCGTGCCTGAGTCCGCTTGTAAGGCCCCAGCGTCATGCTGAGGACTTGGCAGAAGCGGGGGAGGGCTTCTGCTCGTGGGAAGAGGCTGTCTGCTGCAGTCTTTTTCCCCTTCCTCTGCCCCGGGGCAGATATGAGTGGCCTTTTGCCGCTTGCCCTTATGGGGACGAAAGGACTGAGCCTGAAAAGACGGTATCTTTTTCTGCTGCGAGGTGACTTGGGGTAAAAAGGTGGATTTCCCAGCCGTTGCCGTGGCCACCAGGTCCGATAGACCGACCCCAAATAACTCCTCCCCTTTATACGGCAATACTTCCATATGCCGTTTGGAATCCGCATCCCCTGACCACTGTCGCGTCCATAATCCTCTTCTTGCAGAAATGGACATCGCACTTACTCTTGATGCCAGAGTGCAAATATCCCTCTGTGCATCTCGCATATATAGAAATGCATCCTTTAAATGCTCTATAGTCAATAATATATTGTCCCTGTCCAGGGTATCAATATTTTCAGTCAGGGAATCCGACCAAGCCACCCCAGCACTGCACATCCAGGCTGAGGCGATTGCTTTTCGCAGTATAATACCAGTATGTGTGTATATACTTTTTAGGATATTTTCCAGCTTCCTATCAGCTGGTTCCTTGAGGGCGGCCGTATCAGGAGACGGTAACGCCACTTGTTTTGTTAAGCGTGTGAGCGCCTTATCTACCCTAGGGGGTGTTTCCCAACGTGCCCTAACCTCTGGCGGGAAAGGGTATAATGCCAATAACTTTTTAGAAATTAGCAGTTTTTTATCGGGGGTAACCCACGCTTCATCACACACCTCATTTAATTCATCTGATTCGGGAAAAACTACGGGTAGTTTTTTCACACCCCACATAATACCCTTTTTTGTGGTACTTGTAGTATCAGAAATGTTCAAAACCTCCTTCATTGCCGTGATCATGTAACGTGTGGCCCTACTGGAAAATACGTTTGTTTCCTCACCGTCGACACTGGAGTCAGTGTCCGTGTCTGTGTCTGTATCGACCTGAGGTAACGGGCGCTTTAGAGCCCCTGACGGTGTTTGAGACGCCTGTACAGGTATTAACTGATTTGCCGGCTGTCTCATGTCGTCAACAGTCTTTTGTAAAGTGCTGACACTATCACGTAATTCTTTCCATAAGACCATCCAGTCAGGTGTCGACTCCCTAGGGGGTGACATCACTAACACAGGCAATTGCTCCGCCTCCACACCATTTTCCTCCTCATACATGTCGACACAACGTACCGACACACAGCACACACACAGGGAATGCTCTGATAGAGGACAGGACCCCACTAGCCCTTTGGGGAGACAGAGGGAGAGTTTGCCAGCACACACCAGAGCGCTATATATATATATATATATATATATATATATATAGGGATAACCTTATATAAGTGTTTTTCCCTAATATAGCTGCTGTATATATTTATATGCCAATTTAGTGCCCCCCCCTCTCTTGTTTTACCCTGTTTCTGTAGTGCAGGACTGCAGGGGAGAGTCAGGGAGCCTTCCTCCAACGGAGCTGTGAGGAAAAAATGGCGCCAGTGTGCTGAGGAGATAGGCTCCGCCCCCTTCTCGGCGGCCTTTCTCCCACTTTTTTATGGAAAAATTGGCAGGGGTTAAATGCATCCATATAGCCCAGGAGCTATATGTGATTTCTTTTTTGCCAAAAAAGGTGTTTTTATTGCGTCTCAGGGCGCCCCCCCCCCCAGCGCCCTGCACCCTCAGTGACCGGAGTGTGAAGTGTGCTGAGAGCAATGGCGCACAGCTGCGGTGCTGTGCGCTACCTTATTGAAGACAGGACGTCTTCTGCCGCCGATTTTCCGGACCTCTTCAGTCTTCTGGCTCTGTAAGGGGGCCGGCGGCGCGGCTCTGGGACCCATCCATGGCTGGGCCTGTGATCGTCCCTCTGGAGCTAATGTCCAGTAGCCTTTGAAGCCCAATCCACTCTGCACGCAGGTAAGTTCGCTTCTTCTCCCCTTAGTCCCTCGGTGCAGTGAGCCTGTTGCCAGCAGGTCTCACTGAAAATAAAAATCCTACTTTAAACTTTTACACTAAGCAGCTCAGGAGAGCCCCTTAGCCTGCACCCGTCTCGTTCGGGCACAAAAATCTAACTGAGGCTTGGAGGAGGGTCATAGGGGGAGGAGCCAGTGCACACCAGGTAGTCCTAAAGCTTTTTACTTTTGTGCCCAGTCTCCTGCGGAGCCGCTATCCCCCTGGTCCTTTCGGAGTCCCCAGCATCCACTAGGACGTTAGAGAAAACCCTAGTGAGCGATGAGGTCTGAATTAGGCCCACAATTAGCAGCCGTACACATAACAGCCACAGTATTGTTCCTTACACATAATGTCTCTAATTTAGTGCCAGATACACATAATAACCCCAGTAGGGCAGTGCCAGATACACAAGATATGCCCCCCAGCAGTGCCAGCTACACATGATATGCCCCCAGCAGTGCCAGATACACATGATATGCCCCCCAGCAATGCCAGATACACATGATATGCCCTCAAGCAGTGCCAGATACACATGATATGCCCCCCTGGCTCCACAGTGCCAGATACACATGACATGCCCCACAGTGCAAGATAAACATGATATGCCCCCACAGTGTCAGATACACATTATATGGCCCACAGTGCCAGATACACATGATATGCCTCCACAGTGCCAGATACACATGACATGCCCCACAGTGCCAGATAAACATGATATGCCCCCACAGTGTCAGATACACATTATATGGCCCACAGTGCCAGATACACATGATATGCCCCCACAGTGCCAGATACACATGATATGCGCCACAGTGTCAGATACACATGATATGCTTCCACAGTGTCACATACACATTATATGCCCCACAGTGTCAGATACACATGATATGCCCCCTCCAGCAGTGCCAGATACACATGAAATGCCCCATAGTGTCAGATACACATGATATGCCCCCTCCAGCAGTGCCAGATACACATGATATGCTTCCAGCAGTTCCAGATACACATTATATGCCCTCACAGCATCAGATACACATTATATGCCCCACACTACACAAATGCCAGGGGTCTCACTGGCCAGGCAACAGCAGAAACATAGGACAGGGACAAGAAAGAATATGAACACCTCACCTGCACCTACTGCAAACACAGAAAATAATCTGTAGGTCACCATTTCTTAAGTACCTATAGCACCACGTGACCAGGGGAAGATACTTTCCCATTAGCTCCCTCACCTGAGTCCCAGGGGTTGTCTCTCTGCCCATTGTCACGACTGACACTCTGACCACCATCACTCTCTAGAAGCCGGGAGCCACTCTGCCATTCCGCCCCCACCGCCAGTGTCCTCCTCCCGCCTCTGTCTGTCTCACCCATACAGAGAGAGAGATAGAGCAAGCCACGTCCCCTCATATACCCTGCGGTCACTCACACACCTGCTCCGTGTGTCCACTCTTTAGAGCACCGTTACTTTGTCCAGGTCCTGTCAATCAAAGTGTACAGCCCCGCCTCCTACCATGACCGCAGCAGGCTGAATGCTGTCACTGGCGGTGAATACTCCGACCCTCCAGGCGGTAGCAATTCCGCCTGTCGTCACACGAGCAGTCTCCACTCCTGTCACTTGGGACAGAGGCTCCAATATGGCGGCGAGAATAGCGGCGCCCATTAAGTGTGGCGCCCTGTTCGGCCGCTCTATTGGAACTATAGATTGTAAGCTTGCGAGCAGGGCCTTCCTTCCTCTATGTCTGTCTGTTTTTACCCAGTTTTGTTCTATTACTGTTCTAATTGTAAAGCGCAACGGAATATGCTGCGCTATATAAGAAACTGTTAATAAATAAATAAATAATAAACGTGCCTGGAGCCGGCCCTGGTAACAATGCATGCACCACTCGGCTCTTGCCATAGTGCAGAAACCGGCATGCAACCACAACAGTCTCTGGTGGAAGTCCGCATCTCCTGGACCCTGATGAAAGCGAGGTACAGGCCGCTACGACATGCCCCCTCACACAAAGCCACACCCATTCCACAAGGCCACACCCACTTTTAGCGGTGCGTGGCACATCTGGTGTCACCATGGTAAGTGTCGCCTCTGGTTGCAACTATTATTTATACTTTTATTACGTACTCCCAAGAGTAGACCATAATCTGGGATCCTTTCCACTTCTCCCGTGAAGTTTGCAAGTCGTGATGATGAGGCATTTGACTCTTTGACCTTGTTGGGGACTCCTATAGGCAGGCAAGTATGCTGTCTTACCTGGAAAAGTGGGTTGAGATATATGCCAATGACTTCCAACCAGACAGAGATCTATTGTAGCCATAGGTGTTGGGACAGGGGGCATCGGTCAATGTACTGGTTCATAGGGCGCATTATGGACACAATCTAGGCATACCATGGGCAGTGTCAGGATGGAGATAATTCCTTTACCGGCAGCTGCTATATCTCCTCCGTCCCCACAGCCTCTGCCCACCTCAAGGGCCTTCCTCCGCCCTGCACCCAGCTTCAGCCCCTACAGTTTGTGGATATTTACTGTGGGCTGGCCCCCTGAGACCAGCCCTGCGCCCTTCTCACCTCCAACTTCATATGTTCCTCTGCTTTACCCCCCAGCTCCCCCTTCATCCTTTCCACCCACCTCCTCACAGCCCTCCCTACCCCCCTCCAAGACAGAAACGCTGTAGTGCCCCTGATAGTAGCAGTACAAGAAAAACTCTTGCTACAGTATAGGAACTTTTTGCTTGTAGTGCTATGGCGGAACAGGCAGCTAAAACTAACTCTCAGGTTTAGTCATTTGAATTCCAGCTCCATTAAGTCTACAGTACATTACATTACAGTACATTACAGTACAGTAGTTCATAGATTAGCCTAGGTCAGGGTTTACCCTAGTGTTACGCTTGTCTGCCAGCCCTGCCAGTGCCATCGTAATATATAGACTCATCCATATCCTACAGTAACTGCATCTTTCCATCTTGTGTAGAAATAAACCTGCACAGAGTATGATTTCCTAGGTAGATCCTGTTCCCTTCTTGCATTATTCTGTAGAATTATATTTCAATTATTTCCCTTTTATTATCCGTATTGAAGCTGACACAATTTTTTTTTAACCAACTGCTGGTAACACTTAATGGCCCATTAGCAGGTCAGGAATCTCTCAATGCTAATTTTATGAGAGAAGCTGATAATTACTGCTGCATTAGCCTTGTTTGTACTATTAAACCAAGCAGAATGTATCTTTCAGATGACTCAAGTTACTGATGAGTCAAATGAGGTTTTATAGGCTATAATTTACCGGTTTTCCATTTATTCAGTAGACACCGGGGCGCTGTATAACTGTTAGGTGTTATCACACTTTAAATACGAGAAGCAAATTATAGCTGCACTTCCTTCCAGCTCGATTTGCAGTCAATAGTCTCACAAAGATGTCAAATCCAATCCATGGATTTAGTTATACTGTATGGATTAGATAAAATGCACCAATTGTGTACTAAGCAGAACATCGGGTCATCAGCCACTCAAAAACACTTAAATACTTTCTCTGCCTTTCTACCTCCTTTTTCTTGTGCCCTCATAATATGCATGTACCAAATACACACAGTTCTGTATATTTCAGCACGTGCAACTACAGGCAATAAAACGTTCTGATCTATTTGTCAACGTGTTATCCCCTTGAATTATGCCGCAATTTCGACATCATTTTTAATACTTTGGGTTTCTATTCATGAAGCAGTGATACGTGTAGAGATGTGAGCCAGTGGAGAAGTTGCCCATGGCAACCCATCAGCTGCTACATAAAATTTTATAGCATGCACTTTATAAATGTTGCCTCAACAATGATTGGTTGCCATGGGCAACTTCTCCACTGGCTCACTTCTTCACTCTTTTCACTGCTTCATGAATAGACCCCTGGATTTTTGCATTTTACCAAAGGCTGAATGCAGGAAATATCAAAGATATCACCTACTGTATGTTCAGTTAAATAAAACAGTGGGCCTCATTCAGAGCTCTATGCAAGACTGATTGTTGGTGTACATATCCCATTGTTAGAGATCGGCACATGCGTGGGATATGTTCTGCGCATTCACCGGTCTCTTTCTGCAAGATCGCTTACAATAATCCCTTAGCCGTAACATGATTGAAGTGCTGTGTGTTTGGGAGTGCGGGAGTGGAGACGGGGACTGTTCTACAAACTGGGCAGTCTGCTTGTATTTTTAAAGCAGCAATCATTTACAAAGCCAAGCCAACTTGGTTTTTGCCTGGTAAATGATTGCCGCTTTAAAAATACAGGCAGACTCACCAGATATCTCACACAGGCTACTACAAAAGCCCCTGCACCTTAGGATGCAGCACTCGGATCTGCGATGCAAGCAGGAGGCATATTTTGTCCTCAGGCGCCTCCTGTGGCAGCATATTTGGGCACCAATGACGCAGCAGCGATGGCCATTGTGTGCGTCTCTGAATTTGTGCCAGTATTCTGTGGGCGTACTGTAGAAGATCTACAGTGTTTAGGTTGACAGCCATTAGGTCGGTACCAAATGGTCGACAGATACAAAATGTCGACAGATACAAGATTGACAGTGGTTAAGGTCAAAAGGTACAAGCGGTCAACAGGATCAAAAGGTCGACATGATAATGGTCGACACACAAATGGTCGACACAAGTTTTTCCAATTTTTTTTTTTGTCAATTCTTGTATGTTTGATAATACAGGTTGAGTATCCCATATCCAAATATTCTAAATTATGGAATATTCCGAAATACAGAATTTTTTGAGTGAGATAGTAAAACCTTTGTTTTCTGATGGCTCAATGTACACAAACTTTGTTTTATACCCAGTTATTAAAAATATTGTATTAAATGACCTTCAGGCTGTGTGTACAAGGTGTATATGAAACATAAATGAATTGTGTGTATATACACAAACCTTGTTTAATGCAGAAAGTTATTAAAACTATTGGCTAGAATTGTTTTAGTAATAGCCTTTATCATGAGGCCTACTGCAGAGCCGTCTTAACAGCAGTGTGGGCCCCTGGGCACAGCAATGCATTGGGCCCCCTACCCATGCTCCAGCGGTAGGGGTGGGAGGAGCTATCAGCAGCAGCTTTGATGTCCCGCGGGCAGTAGGTGGTGTTCTATCTTCTGCTCAGCATGTAGGACCAGAAGCAGTGATTTCTGCTAATTAATCCTTTACTGCACAGATGGGCTAAACTGTAGAAGGGGGCATTGTGCTGAATGAAGAAGCCCTGGTACATGACTTCTAGGGTGGTAGGGGGTGTTTAATACGTAGGGGAGGGGAGGCTAGTGGAGTGGGCTTAATATCATTTTACGGTGGGAGGGCAGCTTGCTTGACTGCAGATATCTCAAGTTCCTGAAAATGTATTTCTTAGCTTTGGAATAAAATACTAGAGAGTTCCACCTTTCAGAAGGTTCTGGGGACTTGGGGATCAGAGTTCAGGAGCCAGAGCAATTCACCAACGAAAATCTAAAACTGCATATTAGGCATGTGGAGCTGGAGCAGGGACCAGCTGCTTGAAGGCTGATATCTCTGGTTCTGGGCATAGTAGAAACAAGCTGCCAGTGTCCACTAAAAGTGGAGAGTCCCGGATTTTGGCTTATACCCTTAGAAATACTCTAAGTCAGACAGAACCCGAAATATCTGGCTGGGAAGAGCAATTAACAGGCTTGGATGGGGACCACTGCTTTCAAGTAAGATATCTCTGGTTCCCCAGGGCCGATTTTAAAAAATCTGGTACCCCTGGAAAGAGGGGACCCTCAGCTATCAGACCCTTATTCTCGTGGGGCCCTTGGGCAAGAGCCCATTGAGCCCATACGAAAAGACGGCCCTGGCCTACTGTGACAAATTACATGGCCCTATGTGGGCACTGCTATCATGTAGTGTTAAGACTGCTGACATCAGAGAAGCCTTGAAAGTGGCTCAGCAGCTTAAACATGTGTAAACTAATTCTCTGAATTTCTATTACCAGATAGGCTGAGGTATGGTTACAGGTAATTCTTGGTGTGCTGAAGGGAAATGTAGGGGTGGAATTTACAACCCCTCCTCTCTGTTTATTGGCTAAAATGACCTTCAGGCTGTGTGTATAAGGTGTATATGAAACATAAATGCATTCTGTGCTTAGATTTAGGTCCCATCACCATGATATCTCATTATGGTATGCAATCATTCCAAAATATGGCAAAATCCGATATCCAAAATACTTCGGGTCCCAAGCATTTTGGATATGGGATACTCAACCTGTATGTCCATAAGTGGAAATGTGTAACCTTGTGGGCTCGCTTTGCTCCCCACGCTTCGGGCAAGATGGCTTTCTCTGCTACCACTGCGCTCACCACAGGTTACTCTTCCCAGTCATAGTCCATGTGGATAGTAATCAAGAAAATGTTGGGAATACATGTATTAAAACCCAATAAACATGTGTCGACCTTTGCCATTTCAGTCTTTTGATCCTGTAGACCTTATATACCTGTCAACCTTTCACCTGTCGACCTTGAGTACCTACCGACCTAATACATGTCGACCATATGGTGTCGACCTATTGACTGTCGATGCAGACACTATCGATCTATCATCCGGATACTGTATTCTGCATTCCCCATTATATATAATAATAAGGACTGTAGTCTGGAGCAATTTTCCAAGCTCCAAATAAAGTTATCTTTTTGGAGCTTGGCCCCCTTTAGCTAATGCCATCGGTTAGAGCAGGCTTTTTTCAACCGACCAGTTGCAAGGTGTGCCGCGGAGCCAGAGCAGCTTCCTGCACCTTCAGAGTGAACTGTTGTCCCGAGCTCTTCTTAGAGGATCAGTCATGCTCTGGCCATGACCTATGCCTTAAAGATGCAGTGGTGTGATATCATAGGTCACGGCCGCCGCGCATCTCACCCCAGCCAGCCCACTCGCCTGCATACACAGCTTCGAGTTCCCGCATGCATACACAGCTTTCCTTGCCCACCCACATCCACACCTGCCTGACTGCCCCCTGCTCAGTATTCGCAACACTCCACTATGAACAACCCCCGCCACTGAGGGACAGGGAGGAGGACAGCTGACCGGTAGGGGCTAATATTTGTTATTTTATTTCTCCTGTGGGGAACAATAGGATTTCAATATGATTTATTTGGGGAGAATAAGGATTTATTAATTTTTGGAGGGAACAATGTGAATAATTCATGTGGGGAGCAATAGGATTTATGTGGGGAGCAATGTGATTGATTTATGTGTGGAGTAATAGGATTTATGTCGGTAGCAATGTGATTGATTTATGTGGGGAGCAGTAGGATTTATGTGGGTAGCAATGTGATTGATTTATGTGGGGAGCAGTAGGATTTATGTGGGTAGCAATGTGATTGATTTATGTGGGGAGCAATAGGATTTATGTAGCGAACAACATGATTTATGTGGAGAGCAATGTGATTGTTTTTTCTGTGTAGGCCAATGTATGTGTGGATTTTTTTTTTTACTGTGATGGCCAATGTGGTTTTTTGTTTTTTTTTTCTGTGGGGAACTGATGGTGTGCCTTGGGAATTTTAAAATATTGTTTGGTGTGCCGCGAGTAAAAAAAGGTTGAAAATCACTGAGTTAGATGGTGCAAGCTGCTATATCCCTATGGAGACAAAATTACAGAAATTAGAAACAGTGAGAACTGCAATGTACATTAAAGAGCATATTTATAGCACAAATATATAATGCATACATAATACAATTTTCAGTAATAAAATGAGATATTAGATCAGGGTCCCAATTCAGACCTGTTCACTGTGCTGCAAATTTGCAGAGGTCTGCGATCAGATAGTCACCGATTAGGAAGAGTGAAAACCCGCCCAGTGCAAGTGCGTGAATGCATGCGTACGCCGTGCGAAAATTCCCACAGACAGCGGACAGCTGCAAATCCGTTCGCAACTCACTCACCATCGAATGATGTTTCCAGTCTGTGCAGTTTGTGCGTAGCCCAGGACTTACTCCTACAGTGCGATACAAACAGGCTGCTCGGGGCCGGAGCTGACGTCACACACCCGCCCTGAAAACGCTTGGGAATGCCTGTGTTTTTCCTGACATTCCCAGAAAACGGGCATTTACCACCGACAAACGTCCTCTACCTGTCAATCACCTTGCGATCAACATTTTCGCACCATGCTGTCGCTGTTTGGCGTCGTGCCTGTGCATTGCGGTGCATACGCATGCACAGTCAATCGATAAGTGAACGCTGTGCAATTTCGCACAACAGTAATCAGGTCTGAATCTGGCCCTAGATGTGGTTTCACTAACCTGTCATATCTGGACTAAAAGTACCGTTTGCAAGATCATTGCAAACGTAGATTAATTATCGGGTTATACTGTAGACCTGATAATTATCATTTCTTTCTGCCACTTACTGTATCACCACAATAAAAAAATTAAGTTTTGCCTAAAAGTAGCTAAGTTAATGTGATCACTTTACTTCTTTTTCAGGATCCAGCAGCGCTACTGCGAATGCGCAATCTGCTGACCACACTGGCGTCCATTTCTGAGCCCTTTTAGGGCATTTCACACACGCCCAGTAGCAAAAAAAATCATAGCTCCATGGACATCATCGCATTGTGGGGGTCATTCCGAGTTGTTCGCTCGTTGCCGATTTTCGCAACAGAACGATTAAGGCAAAAATGCGCATTCGCATTGTTCGCAGTGCGCATGCGGTTAGTATTTTAGCTCAAAACTTAGTAGATTTTCTCATGTCCGAACAAAGATTTTTCATCGTTGAAGTGATCGGAGTGTGATTGACAGGAAGTGGGTGTTTCTGGGCGGAAACTGGACGTTTTCTGGGAGTGTGCGGAAAAACGCAGATGTGTCAGGGAAAAACGCGGGAGTGTCTGGAGAAACGGGGGAGTGGCTGGGCGAACGCTGGGCGTGTGTGTGACGTCAAACCAGGAACGAAACTGACTGAACTGATCGCAGTGTAGGAGTAAGTCTGGAGCTACTCAGAAACTGCTAAGAAATTTCTATTCGCAATTCTGCTAATCTTTCGTTCGCTATTCTGCTAAGCTAAGATACACTCCCAGAGGGCGGCGGCTTAGCGTGTGCAATGCTGCTAAAAGCAGCTAGCGAGCGAACAACTCGGAATCACCCCCTGTGTGCGGGTCATAATCGGGCTCTCAGTAGTACAGTCCTTGCTTACAGTACATTTTAGCTGACAACGCATTACTGTTGCGCACATGCCGCATAGCTCTAGTTACGGCTCTGGCTAAGGTGTGAAATCTTGTCTTAGATTATGATTTGGGGGAAGAACAATCTTAAAGCAACATACAAAATGATCTGTGATAATGTGTCTTTGTTAGCAAACCAAACCAAAGAAGTAGACTAGTGGGCAAATCCATGTTGCCATGCAGGTGGGGCAAGTCCTCTCCACATACCGCATCCAGACTACCCCCATCTTCCCTTCCCCATAGACATGTGAGAGCATGGCGGTGATGCTTTTGCATGTTTCAAGTAGCCCTACCCACCATGTTAAGGGTAGCAGCGGCTGTGTGTGATGTCACACAGCCGCCTCTGCCCGCCCCGCAAACACACCTGCATTGTCTGGACCGCTCCTCTAAAACGGAACATCGCGTCCACAAAATGCGGTGTCAACGCCCCATTCCCGCTCCCATCCAGGTCTTAAACTGCATTCTGAAGAGAACGCAGTTTAGGACCTTGCACATGCATGTACTGGCATACGCGCATGCGCAGATGTGCATAAATCGCTTCATATCCATTTTTGCACATCTGCGTCAGGGTCTAAATCGGCTCCAAAGTTTTCTAGCATGTGGACTAACCTCCATCACAGACTTCTGCCACCTATATCATCTATATGATCTTCCAATATATCCGACAGCCACGCTCCCTAATTTTGACTTCACTCTGCCAATGACTGCCATCTTTCTTCCCAACTGATTACCTCCTCCCAGTCCCATCTTCATGACTTCTGTGCTGCTCCTCACCAGTAGAACTCTCTTCCTATTAAACTTTCCTTCCCTGGAGCACAGCCAGAACTTTGTGGGCATCATTTTCAAAGGGTCCCCACCCTAATGCTTCAAGAAAGACACCTTTCTCTGCAGCATTTGTTCATTTTATGCCCCATAGTAATGCCCTAGTTCATAATATGCCACATTATAGTGCTACCAGTATACATTATGTGACATTGTAGGGCCCACAGTTCATCCAATGCAACATAACAGTGCACCCAGTCTATACAGGGTGATTTAAAAGTCGCAATACACCCTTTTGTTTCAAAAAATGTGCAGGGAATTGGAAAACTGAATACTCCAGTAAGGTATGGGTGAGGTGGGCTATCTTTTAGGGTATGTACTGAACTTAGGCGCCATTTTGAAATCAGCCATCTTGAATCTAAGTTAGTTTTCCCATTTCCAGCACAATTTTTTAAACAAAAGGGTGAACTGCGACTTTGACAAGGGTGTACTGCGACTTTTGAATCACCCTGTAATATACCACAACAGTGTCCCAAAATTCGTATTATGCAACATAAGTGTCTGATGTTCATATTATGCCACATTATAGTGCCTCCAGTTCGTATTGTGCCATATTACAATCCCCCAGTTCATATTATGCCAAACTATAGTGCCTCCAGTTGCTATTGTGCCTCATTACAGTGCCTCAGTTCATATTACATGTTATTTATTTACTGTAATGCAATGTTTTGTCCCCTGTACTGTCCTTTGTACGGCGCTGCGAAACACATGTGGCGCCTTATAAATAAAATGTAATAATAATAATATTATGTAACATTTCAGTACCCCCCAGTTTAGATTATACCACATTATTATACCCGGTTTAGAAAATGACATTTTACAGGCCCCTTTACCATCACAACATTCACCACACACGTCATTCCCTGAAAATGGAATGTCATCCATTTAGGCCTGGCAATGGATTTTAGTCTCTTAGCAGGCAATTCTGGGAACTTCGTAGACTACATGAATATATATGAATTGTGTCTGGGGATCCCAAAGACTCTGGGCCCCATAGCAATAGCACTCCCTGCACCCACTATAGATATGTCCTTGCTCCTCCACTCTCCAAAGCTTCAAACAGGCTTTCAAAAGTAATTTCTTCATCGGAACCTAACAGTTCTCTTCCTAACCCATTCCCTTTATCCTATGCTATGTATTTTACTGAAAATATCAACTGAGAGGTACAGTAGTAAACCGTTTATATTAAATAATTATCAGTGGTTGATTTGGCATGGAAAAAAGTAAATGGTTACAATGGTACTTTCTCCTTAATTGTTCTTTATTTTCCAAAAGTAACTTTCCCGTACGCTGTCAATCATCTTTAAGGACACCCAAGAGTCCACAGGTTATGCAGCCAGGGTGTGTTTGTACATGTCAATCACTCTAAATGCCACTTAGCATTAACGCCAGCGTGCTGGTCTTTTTGAACATGTCTGTCTGTTTTTTTTTTACTTTATAAAATTGTGTCATTATAACTTCATGGAACTATAATTTTCCCTAGAAAATAGGCAAGTAGCAAAGGTCTCAAACAACCATTAAGACCATTTACAGGAACAAGGCTTTTCGTGATATTTAGGATCTTAAGAATGGCGGTTTGATTCTGCACATTACAAAAAAATATTTTCTTTCGTATTTTTCAAGTAAAAAGATTATCACCCTGTAATATGGGAAATTAATTAAGTGTTCTGCTTCAAAGCATTTCACTCACTGTACAGGTTATTCAGGTTATTCTTTCTGGAAATCCAATTTGTTATTCCTGTTATTACTAAGGGTGCTGTGACAAGAACAAAGTCTGTAACTAAACAATGGATTTGTCAGTGATATATGGTACATTTAAAGATAAAGGATTTTTTTTTCTCTTAAGTGTCTTTGACTGGGTCAGTGCACCTGCTGTGTCTATTCTTCACCTCCATACACATTTGTATAACAAATTGCAAGATGTTTGGGTCTAGAATTTAAAATGCACATTATACAACATCTTAGGCAGACTACCACCGATAAACTGCTTATAACGCTCCTACAATGGTTGGGATCAGGAGGTTGCACCTTATGTGCTGCACATGTGACCTCCCAATCCCCCCCACAGAAGAGCCGCTACACCCCCTTCCTGCTGCTGGCCCCATCTCACAGGGGTCACAACTGGATACAAACACAGCCCGGCTGATGGAACAAGTGTGTACCCAGCATTTTGCATCTTAGTTATATCACAGATGCAGCAACACACCACTCACAGTGTACTACAGACACCACACTGCAACTTTAACCATTGTTGCAGATGAAGCACAGTGGATCTTGGCATGAAAAAAAGCCCTGTCCGCTGCATTGGAGCCCTTTTTTTACACAGATTCAGACCCAGTCGCACAAAGATGTTCAAATATCGCACAACCCAGTGGTCAGTGTTTACTAGCAATGCCGTTTTGTCACTTGTTTTATTTATGCAAATAATTAAAAATACACACTTTGAACTGGGCACATCGGGGGGAATTATTTGCCGCAACTGAAGCCACAGAAAAACAGGACACAACTATACATGCGTCTAGATGAGATTCAGATGCAACAATTCACTGCTTGAAACTAAAGGGCTATAACTCGACTGTAACGGAGCATTCTCACGTAGGAGCGATCAGTGTGGGGGCTCGTCAATGGAATTGCGTGCTGTGCAGAGTTGTGCAGAGTATAACTACAACAGTTTTCAGACATGTCTTTGCACCAAGAGTACGGCTGCTTCCAGAGCCGGCCCTAACCAATATGATGCCCTAGGCAAGATTTTGGCTGGTGCCCCCTAGCACCACCACTGGTTCCGCCTCTGACCTTGTACTTATTTCCCAGCACCATCATCCCTCATCCATAGCAGTTCTTATTTTGGTGTTTGTACCCCCTATATTTTAAATAGGAACAGTTCACACATTTGGCGCACAGCCCAAAAAAGGGGTGGGGCAAGTGGCAAAAAGGGGTGTGGTAAGGGGCATGGCCACACAATAGTAATCCCAATTCCAATTACGCCACACAGTACTGCACTTTATTCACATTTGATCATGCGATACTTTCCATAATTCAAATTACATCCCACAGTATTATCACTTTACCTTATAAACGTTACTCCTCACAGTAGAACCCCTTATTCACATTACATCACAATGAATTGCTCCTTATTCACATTACACCACACCCTATTGCTCTTTATTCACATTAGACGACACAGTAGTGCCCTTTCTATACGCAACGCCACATAGTAGAGCACCTTAAACACATAATGCCACACAGTAATGCCCCTAACACATATGAGACACATTATTAATGTCCTTATAAACATAATGTGCCTTACACATTATGACAACCTTTATTAATGCCCTTTTACACATAAGGAGAGAGAAATGACTACATAGGAATGGAAAGAGTTAAACCTCCTGTGAGGGGTGGACCTAGCTGTGAGGAAAGTACAGCCCATGGAAAAAGGGGAGGGTTAATATATATAGGGAATGCTAGGCCAGCTTGGTCTCTCTTGCTGCTGAATTGCCTCTGGTGAGTGCTGCATTGCAGAATCACTAGACTTTTAGCTAGTTTTACTTTAGCTTTGCACTGTATTCTCTCTTGCTGCTGAATTGCCTTCTGGTGAGTGTGACTGTTTTGCACTTGCACTGGTTTTGCTTAGCTGGCTGTTTAGAGTTCAATTTCATACTTTTACTGGGCACATTTTCACTGTTTATAGCAGTACTGAGCATCAGGGCCCTTCACCCTCCTCTCTCATCTCCCCCTCCTACATACTTTTGTACCTCCGGCCGCGGGCGGCAGGGGGGGCCGGGGACACGGGGGAGCCGTCCGGAGGTGGCCAGGCGTCGGCCTTCACCTTCACTGCTTGAGGGTGAGGCGCCGTTGCCGAGTATAGGCATCCCCGGGCGCGCGCGCGCCGGGGCGGCCGGCCTCCAGGAGATCCCATTCCGTCTTCCCACCCGTCCCCCTTGCCTCGGCCGCGGAGTGATGCCGGGCGAGGGGGCCGGGGTGGACGGAGTGCGGCGGTGGGTCGGACGAGGCCTATCGCGGGGCCTCGTCCGGCGGACCCTGTTGGTGGCACAGAGGCGGAGAGGACGGTGGCGGGTAGCGGCGGGA
Organism: Pseudophryne corroboree; assembly: GCF_028390025.1. Taxonomy (NCBI): domain Eukaryota; kingdom Metazoa; phylum Chordata; class Amphibia; order Anura; family Myobatrachidae; genus Pseudophryne; species Pseudophryne corroboree. The sequence goes on from NC_086446.1 coordinate 723,564,503, forward strand.
TGCGCGCACGAGGTGCGCGCACACCCGCGCGCTCAGCCAGTGGCGCCGTTCGCGCACGTGTGCGCGCAGCGGCACCGCCAGTGTCAGTGTCTCCCCTGCTGCCTCCCTTACAGCCGGAGTCCGGCGGGGATCGGCGGCAGGGGGGGACGCCATAGGATCATGAACACCTGCATGGAGCCCCGCAGAGATGCCTTTCTTGGCAGGCGGGGGGAGCTCCGGCCTGCGGGGGGAGGGCGAGCGCGGGGGGGCAGGTGCCAGGCGCAGCAGCAGTAGGGAGGGCCGGTTAGGCATGATGACTGGTGGGGAACCCCGCCAATGGTTTTCAAGGGGGCCAGCGGCTCACCAGCGAGACGGGCCCCTTGTCAGCGACTGCCGGCCGGCGGGTCAAGAGAGGTTCGCCGGCTTCGGCGGGGGCTCCCGCTGGGGCTGGCAACAAATTTTGGGGAAGACAGGCGGCTTCCAGTGAGCTGGGTCGGCTCTGTCGACGGTGGCGGCGGCATTGGGTCCTTTGGCCGCGGCAGCGTCCCCAGGGGCAGCAAGGCATTCCGGCACGCGCAATGAAGCGGGGGCGTCCGGTTCGCAGCACGGGTCAGCGGCTCTGCGAATAGGGGGACGTCTTTGCCCCGGAGTGCTAGGCATGCCCCTGGAGTGGCGTCCGGGGCCCGTGCCTTGTTTTCATTTTCAGGGGATCGCGGAGTGGCAGAGCTGGACGCTAGCGATGATGAGGATTGCGAAGTTTCCGCACCGGAAGACGCCCTGTCCGAGCAGTCGTCAGCGTCAGGTGAGGTTGACCAGCCGGCGTCGGGGTCCAGCACGCGCTCCAGTTCTCTCAGATCCTCCTCTTCTTCATCCCTGTCGTCGCAAGCGTCCGACGTCAGTAGCACGACTAGGGCAAAAAAGCGTGCGACGAAGTACGCCAAGAGGGCGGCGGGACAGCAGGAGAGGCGGAAGAGATGCAAGCGGCTTAGCGAGGATGCTCGCAGGGCCAAGAAGCGCCGCGATATGCCTGGGGTAGTCCACTGTGATTATACGGCAATTTTGAGGGGGTTGCGGGATTGCTGCCGTAGGAAGATCTGCAGGGGCGACTATGTGGATATGTTCGTGCTGACTAAAGATGCAAAAACGGAGTATAAGGCAGCGAGGTCTAAGAAAGGCATCGGAGCTGAGGCTTTTCGAACTTTCGACGACTGGCTTGCCGGGTTTTGCGTCTTTGCGGCGTGTTAGCTGGAAGATAGGCCTGACGAGCATATGAACGTCATGCGATACCTGCACTTGATACACGATATGCAGCGCACATCTGCAGGTCTCGAATGGCGGATGTATGATGAGAAGTTCCGAGAGAAGCAGGACTGCTTACAGATTATTGACTTCGGTTGCAAGGACGTGGAAGTCTGGCTCCAGGTTACCCGGGCTTCTCGAACCGCAAAGGAGCCCCGGAATACGGCGGCGGACGGGCTACGCGCGAGGTCGTCCGCTCAGGCGAGTATCGCGGAAGGGGGACAGGGTAAGAAAGGTAGGTTGGCCGTCCGCGGAAGTGGGCAGGCCGCCGCGAAGGGGAAGTGCTTCGCGTTTAATAACGCGTCCTGTTCCTTTAGCAAACAGTGTCGGTTTCGACATTCGTGCTTGCAGTGCGGCGGCTTCCACCCGGCCTCCAAATGTTTTAAGGGTAACCGGCAAGGCGCGATGGGAAAGCGAAGCTACGCAAGACCCGGCACAAGCCGGATCGCTCCGCAGGGCCCCAACGCCAATTAATCTGGACGCCATGTCCAAATGGTTGGATTGGTATCTGAATATTACGGACGCCCAGTTTTTGTTTCAAGGTTTTAAGTTTGGCTTTCGCCTGCCTGTTGCGGGCGAAGTCTATGTTAGGGCTTTCAGGACTTTGCAGTTCGCCCACGCCTTGCCGTCCATTTTGCGCGAGAGAGTGGATAAAGAGGTGCGCATGGGTAGGATGGAGGGCCCGTTTAGCTCGCCCCCAGTGAATGACTTTGTCATTTCCCCAGTGGGGTTAGTCCCCAAGAAGACTCCAGGTGCCTTTCGGCTCATTCAGCATCTTTCTTACCCGTCAGGGTCGTCGGTCAACGACGCGATACCACCGGCTCACTGCTCGGTGGTGTACCAGTCGTTTGATGAGGTGCTGGAGTTGGTTCGTAGTTACGGCCCTGGTGCCCTGATGGCTAGGATCGAGGTGGAATCCGCGTTTCGGTTGCCCCCGTTGCATCCGGACTCAGTCTGTTTTCTGGGTTTTCGAATAGGAGCAGAGTATTTCATTGACAAATGTTTGCCGATGGGATGTTCCGTTTCCTGTTAGTTTTTGAGCGGTTTTAGCACATTTTTACATTGGTGCGTGGAGTCTTCTTCAAGGGGTCATGGAGTTGCGCATTACCTCGATGATTTCCTGTGTATGGGACCGGCGAATTCGCCGCGCTGCAGCGACTTGCTGTTCAGCATCCGAGCTCTGTTTTTTCACTTTGGCGTTCCTGCGGCCGAAGATAAAATGGAGGGGCCGGTTTCCTGTTTGTCATTCTTGGGCATCGATATCGACACGGTAGCGGGGTCGTGTCACCTTCCTCAGGCCAAGGTTGCGAAGCTCCGCGAAGCTATCAGCCAGTTCGTAAGGTCGCGCAAAGTCACGCTGCGGCAGGCGCAGTCCTTGCTGGGCCTTTTGAACTTTGCTTGTCGGGTAATCCCGATGGGCAGGGTTTTCTGCGGGAAGCTGGAGAGGGCGACTGCGGGGTGTGCCAGGCCGCATCATTTCATCCGCTTGTCCTCCGAGATTAAGAGGGATTTGGCCGTATGGGCCTCGTTCCCGGGGGACTTCAACGGGGTGCGTATCTGGCAGGCCCCAACGGTCGACAGCGCTCGGCTGCAGCTGTTTACCAACGCGGCGGGTTCCTCTGGGTTCGGTTGCTACCTTGAGGGATCTTGGTGCGTGGCCTCATGGCCGGAGGAATGGCATCACGAGGGTTTAACTAAGGACCTTTTGCTGCTGGAGCTTTTCCCCATTATGGTGGCGCTGGAGGTTTGGGGCGATCGTCTGGCTCATCGCAGCATCTTGTTTAGATGTGACAATCTGGGCGTGGTGCATGCGATCAATAACCAGAGGGCGAAGTCGCTGGTGGTCCTGAGGGTGCTGGGGCGGTTGCTGCTGACATGCTTGCATAGGAATGTGTGGTTCCGCGCGCAGCATGTGCCTGGTCAGGAGAACGGAATTGCTGACGCGTTGTCACGAGGTCAGTGGGAGAGATTTCGTTTGTTGGCACCCGAGGCCGATGAGCAAGGGTTTCAATGTCCCGGTTATGTCTGGCAGGTGATCGGGCCGGACTGGAGGGTCTAGCGATGGGGTCAGTGGCTCCGAACACGCTCAAGGCTTACGGACAAGCTTGGAGCGAGTGGGAGGAGTTTGTCCGAGGTCTAAGCGGGCGGATTCGCGCATGCTTCTCGAGGACGTGGTGGTGGGTGAGAGGTCCTTGCTGTGCAGATTGCGTCGCTCTAAGACGGATCAAGTAGGTAGAGGTCGATGGGTCACCTTGGTTTCGTCGCTGGAGGAGAGCATTTGCCCGGTGAGGTTGGCATCGAAATATGCGGCAGTTTGGCCCGGTGGGCGGGGGTCGTGGTTGCTGCATTATGACGGTTTGCCCTTGACGAAATATCAGTTTCGTTGGATGCTGGGTCGCTGTCTGGCGAGCTTGGGCCTTCCACCCGCTGCTTTCGGGACGCATTCCTTCCGCATCGGGGCTGCGACGTCGGCTGCGTTGGCAGGGCTTTCCGTTAGAGATGAGCGCCTGAAATTTTTCGGGTTTTGTGTTTTGGTTTTGGGTTCGGTTCCGCGGCCGTGTTTTGGGTTCGAACGCGTTTTGGCAAAACCTCACCGAATTTTTTTTGTCGGATTCGGGTGTGTTTTGGATTCGGGTGTTTTTTTCAAAAAACACTAAAAAACAGCTTAAATCATAGAATTTGGGGGTCATTTTGATCCCAAAGTATTATTAACCTCAAAAACCATAATTTACACTCATTTTCAGTCTATTCTGAATACCTCACACCTCACAATATTATTTTTAGTCCTAAAATTTGCACCGAGGTCGCTGTGTGAGTAAGATAAGCGACCCTAGTGGCCGACACAAACACCGGGCCCATCTAGGAGTGGCACTGCAGTGTCACGCAGGATGTCCCTTCCAAAAAACCCTCCCCAAACAGCACATGACGCAAAGAAAAAAAGAGGCGCAATGAGGTAGCTGTGTGAGTAAGATTAGCGACCCTAGTGGCCGACACAAACACCGGGCCCATCTAGGAGTGGCACTGCAGTGTCACGCAGGATGGCCCTTCCAAAAAACCCTCCCCAAACAGCACATGACGCAAAGAAAAAAAGAGGCGCAATGAGGTAGCTGTGTGAGTAAGATTAGCGACCCTAGTGGCCGACACAAACACCGGGCCCATCTAGGAGTGGCACTGCAGTGTCACGCAGGATGTCCCTTCCAAAAAACCCTCCCCAAACAGCACATGACGCAAAGAAAAAAAGAGGCGCAATGAGGTAGCTGTGTGAGTAAGATTAGCGACCCTAGTGGCCGACACAAACACCGGGCCCATCTAGGAGTGGCACTGCAGTGTCACGCAGGATGTCCCTTCCAAAAAACCCTCCCCAAACAGCACATGACGCAAAGAAAAAAAGAGGCGCAATGAGGTAGCTGACTGTGTGAGTAAGATTAGCGACCCTAGTGGCCGACACAAACACCGGGCCCATCTAGGAGTGGCACTGCAGTGTCACGCAGGATGTCCCTTCCAAAAAACCCTCCCCAATCAGCACATGATGCAAAGAAAAAGAAAAGAAAAAAGAGGTGCAAGATGGAATTGTCCTTGGGCCCTCCCACCCACCCTTATGTTGTATAAACAAAACAGGACATGCACACTTTAACCAACCCATCATTTCAGTGACAGGGTCTGCCACACGACTGTGACTGATATGACGGGTTGGTTTGGACCCCCCCCAAAAAAGAAGCAATTAATCTCTCCTTGCACAAACTGGCTCTACAGAGGCAAGATGTCCACCTCATCTTCACCCTCCGATATATCACCGTGTACATCCCCCTCCTCACAGATTATCAGTTCGTCCCCACTGGAATCCACCATCTCAGCTCCCTGTGTACTTTGTGGAGGCAATTGCTGCTGGTCAATGTCTCCGCGGAGGAATTGATTATAATTCATTTTAATGAACATCATCTTCTCCACATTTCTGGATGTAACCTCGTACGCCGATTGCTGACAAGGTGAGCGGCGGCACTAAACACTCTTTCGGAGTACACACTTGTGGGAGGGCAACTTAGGTAGAATAAAGCCAGTTTGTGCAAGGGCCTCCAAATTGCCTCTTTTTCCTGCCAGTATAAGTACGGACTGTGTGACGTGCCTACTTGGATGCGGTCACTCATATAATCCTCCACCATTCTATCAATGTTGAGAGAATCATATGCAGTGACAGTAGACGACATGTCCGTAATCGTTGTCAGGTCCTTCAGTCCGGACCAGATGTCAGCATCAGCAGTCGCTCCAGACTGCCCTGCATCACCGCCAGCGGGTGGGCTCGGAATTCTGAGCCTTTTCCTCGCACCCCCAGTTGCGGGAGAATGTGAAGGAGGAGATGTTGACAGGTCGCGTTCCGCTTGACTTGACAATTTTGTCACCAGCAGGTCTTTCAACCCCAGCAGACTTGTGTCTGCCGGAAAGAGAGATCCAAGGTAGGCTTTAAATCTAGGATCGAGCACGGTGGCCAAAATGTAGTGCTCTGATTTCAACAGATTGACCACCCGTGAATCCTTGTTAAGCGAATTAAGGGCTGCATCCACAAGTCCCACATGCCTAGCGGAATCGCTCCGTGTTAGCTCCTTCTTCAATGCCTCCAGCTTCTTCTGCAAAAGCCTGATGAGGGGAATGACCTGACTCAGGCTGGCAGTGTCTGAACTGACTTCACGTGTGGCAAGTTCAAAGGGCATCAGAACCTTGCACAACGTTGAAATCATTCTCCACTGCACTTGAGACAGGTGCATTCCACCTCCTATATCGTGCTCAATTGTATAGGCTTGAATGGCCTTTTGCTGCTCCTTCAACCTCTGAAGCATATAGAGGGTTGAATTCCACCTCGTTACCACTTCTTGCTTCAGATGATGGCAGGGCAGGTTCAGTAGTTTTTGGTGGTGCTCCAGTCTTCTGTACGTGGTGCCTGTACGCTGAAAGTGTCCCGCAATTCTTCTGGCCACCGACAGCATCTCTTGCACGCCCCTGTCGTTTTTTAAAAAATTCTGCACCACCAAATTCAAGGTATGTGCAAAACATGGGACGTGCTGGAATTTGCCCATATTTAATGCACACACAATATTGCTGGCGTTGTCCGATGCCACAAATCCACAGGAGAGTCCAATTGGGGTAAGCCATTCCGCGATGATCTTCCTCAGTTGCCGTAAGAGGTTTTCAGCTGTGTGCGTATTCTGGAAAGCGGTGATACAAAGCGTAGCCTGCCTAGGAAAGAGTTGGCGTTTGCGAGATGCTGCTACTGGTGCCGCCGCTGCTGTTCTTGCGGCGGGAGTCCATACATCTACCCAGTGGGCTGTCACAGTCATATAGTCCTGACCCTGCCCTGCTCCACTTGTCCACATGTCCGTGGTTAAGTGGACATTGGGTACAACTGCATTTTTTAGGACACTGGTGAGTCTTTTTCTGACGTCCGTGTACATTCTCGGTATCGCCTGCCTAGAGAAGTGGAACCTAGATGGTATTTGGTAACGGGGGCACACTGCCTCAATAAATTGTCTAGTTCCCTGTGAACTAACGGCGGATACCGGACGCACGTCTAACACCAACATAGTTGTCAAGGCCTCAGTTATCCGCTTTGCAGTAGGATGACTGCTGTGATATTTCATCTTCCTCGCAAAGGACTGTTGAACAGTCAATTGCTTACTGGAAGTAGTACAAGTGGGCTTACGACTTCCCCTCTGGGATGACCATCGACTCCCAGCGGCAACAACAGCAGCGCCAGCAGCAGTAGGCGTTACACGCAAGGATGCATCGGAGGAATCCCAGGCAGGAGAGGACTCGTCAGAATTGCCAGTGACATGGCCTGCAGGACTATTGGCATTCCTGGGGAAGGAGGAAATTGACACTGAGGGAGTTGGTGGGGTGGTTTGCGTGAGCTTGGTTACAAGAGGAAGGGATTTACTGGTCAGTGGACTGCTTCCGCTGTCACCCAAAGTTTTTGAACTTGTCACTGACTTATTATGAATGCGCTGCAGGTGACGTATAAGGGAGGATGTTCCGAGGTGGTTAACGTCCTTACCCCTACTTATTACAGCTTGACAAAGGGAACACACGGCTTGACACCTGTTGTCCGCATTTCTGGTGAAATACCTCCACACCGAAGAGCTGATTTTTTTGGTATTTTCACCTGGCATGTCAACGGCCATATTCCTCCCACGGACAACAGGTGTCTCCCCGGGTGCCTGACTTAAACAAACCACCTCACCATCAGAATCCTCCTGGTCAATTTCCTCCCCAGCGCCAGCAACACCCATATCCTCCTCATCCTGGTGTACTTCAACACTGACATCTTCAATCTGACTATCAGGAACTGGACTGCGGGTGCTCCTTCCAGCACTTGCAGGGGGCGTGCAAATGGTGGAAGGCGCATGCTCTTCACGTCCAGTGTTGGGAAGGTCAGGCATCGCAACCGACACAATTGGACTCTCCTTGTGGATTTGGGATTTCGAAGAATGCACAGTTCTTTGCTGTGCTGCTTTTGCCAGCTTGAGTCTTTTCATTTTTCTAGCGAGAGGCTGAGTGCTTCCATCCTCATGTGAAGCTGAACCACTAGCCATGAACATAGGCCAGGGCCTCAGCCGTTCCTTGCCACTCCGTGTGGTAAATGGCATATTGGCAAGTTTACGCTTCTCCTCCGACAATTTTATTTTAGGTTTTGGAGTCCTTTTTTTTCTGATATTTGGTGTTTTGGATTTGACATGCTCTGTACTATGACATTGGGCATCGGCCTTGGCAGACGACGTTGCTTGCATTTCATCGTCTCGGCCATGACTAGTGGCAGCAGCTTCAGCACGAGGTGGAAGTGGATCTTGATCTTTCCCTAATTTTGGAACCTCAACATTTTTGTTCTCCATATTTTAATAGGCACAACTAAAAGGCACCTCAGGTAAACAATGGAGATGGATACTAGTATACAATTATGGACTGCCTGCCGACTGCAGACACAGAGGTAGCCACAGCCGTGAACTACCGTACTGTACTGTGTCTGCAGCTAATATAGACTGGTTGATAAAGAGAAGATGTCTATGTAACTATGTATGTATAAAGAAGACTGAAAAAAATCCACGGTTAGGTGGTATACAATTATGGACGGACTGCCTGCCGAGTGCAGACACAGAGGTAGCCACAGCCGTGAACTACCGTACTGTACTGTGTCTGCAGCTAATATAGACTGGTTGATAAAGAGAAGATGTCTATGTAACTATGTATGTATAAAGAAGAATGAAAAAAAACCACGGTTAGGTGGTATACAATTATGGACGGACTGCCTGCCGAGTGCAGACACAGAGGTAGCCACAGCCGTGATCTACCGTACTGTACTGTGTCTGCAGCTAATATAGACTGGTTGATAAAGAGAAGATGTCTATGTAACTATGTATGTATAAAGAAGAATGAAAAAAATCCACGGTTAGGTGGTATTACAATTATGGACGGACTGCCTGCCGAGTGCAGAGACACAGAGGTAGCCACAGCCGTGAACTACCGTACTGTGTCTGCTGCGACTGGATGATAAATGATATAAAAAATATATATATATCACTACTGCAGCCGGACAGGTATATATTATATATTATATAATGACGGACCTGCTGGACACTGTCTGTCAGCAGAATGAGTTTTATTTTTATAGAATAAAAAAAAAAAAAACACACAAGTGAAGTCACACGACGAGTGTTTAACTTTTTCAGGCAATCACAATATAAGTATACTACTAACTATACTGGTGGTCAGTGTGGTCAGGTCACTGGTCAGTCACACTGGCAGTGGCACTCCTGCAGCAAAAGTGTGCACTGTTTAATTTTAATATAATATGTACTCCTGGCTCCTGCTATAACCTATAACTGGCACTGCAGTAGTGCTCCCCAGTCTCCCCCACAATTATAAGCTGTGTGAGCTGAGCAGTCAGACAGATATATAATATATATAGATGATGCAGCACACTGGCCTGAGCCTGAGCAGTGCACACAGATATGGTATGTGACTGACTGAGTCACTGTGTGTATCGCTTTTTTCAGGCAGAGAACGGATATATTAAATAAACTGCACTGTGTGTCTGGTGGTCACTCACTATATAATATATTATGTACTCCTGGCTCCTGCTATAACCTATAACTGGCACTGCAGTAGTGCTCCCCAGTCTCCCCCACAATTATAAGCTGTGTGAGCTGAGCAGTCAGACAGATATATATAATATTATATATAGATAATAGATGATGCAGCACACTGGCCTGAGCCTGAGCAGTGCACACAGATATGGTATGTGACTGACTGAGTCACTGTGTGTATCGCTTTTTTCAGGCAGAGAACGGATATATTAAATAAACTGCACTGTGTTTCAAAAAGGGAATTGATAGCAGCCTTGCGCTTGTTAATTGCTGCTAGTTCTAATGCAGTGGAGGAAACACCCAATACCTCCTATTTACCACAGATTATCACAAAAAAAAAAAATTTGCTTAAAACTAGCGCTCTCTCTACACAAATAAAGGATCAATATTAAAGATCCTTTATTTGTGTAGAGAGAGCGCTAGTTTTAAGCAATTTTTTTTTTTTTGTGATAAACTGCACTGTGTGTCTGGTGGTCACTCACTATATAATATATTATGTACTCCTGGCTCCTGCTATAACCTATAACTGGCACTGCAGTAGTGCTCCCCAGTCTCCCCCACAATTATAAGCTGTGTGAGCTGAGCAGTCAGACAGATATATATAATATTATATATAGATAATAGATGATGCAGCACACTGGCCTGAGCCTGAGCAGTGCACACAGATATGGTATGTGACTGACTGAGTCACTGTGTGTATCGCTTTTTTCAGGCAGAGAACGGATATATTAAATAAACTGCACTGTGTGTCTGGTGGTCACTCACTATATAATATATTATGTACTCCTGGCTCCTGCTATAACCTATAACTGGCACTGCAGTAGTGCTCCCCAGTCTCCCCCACAATTATAAGCTGTGTGAGCTGAGCAGTCAGACAGATATATATAATATTATATATAGATAATAGATGATGCAGCACACTGGCCTGAGCCTGAGCAGTGCACACAGATATGGTATGTGACTGAGTCACTGTGTGCTGTGTATCGCTTTTTTCAGGCAGAGAACGGATTATAAAGTAAACTGCACTGTCCTCACTAGTAAACTCTCTCCACTCAGTCTCTACACTTCTACAGTAACAGTACTCCTCCTAGTCAGCTCCAGTAAATCTCTCTCAGTCTCTTATAATCTAAATGGAGAGGACGCCAGCCACGTCCTCTCCCTATCAATCTCAATGCACGTGTGAAAATGGCGGCGACGCGCGGCTCCTTATATAGAATCCGAGTCTCGCGATAGAATCCGAGCCTCGCGAGAATCCGACAGCGTCATGATAACGTTCGGGCGCGCTCGGGTTAACCGAGCAAGGCGGGAAGATCCGAGTCTGCTCGGACCCGTGAAAAAAAACATGAAGTTCTGGCGGGTACGGATTCAGAGAAACCGAACCCGCTCATCTCTACTTTCCGTGGCGGAAATCCAGGCAGTGGGGCGATGGAAGTCGTCGAGTTACAGACGATATATTCGCCCCGTTGCATGATTTGTTTGTTTGACTAACGGTTCTGTTTATTTGTAGTTGTATAAGTCATGTTGTAAAGTTCAGTACGTCCTTGTGTTGTGTGTTTGTTTGTCTCCCCTGTTTATCCTACTCAGGGATTAGCCACTCGCCGCTGCTGGCAGCGGGGGTCTGGAGTTCTTTTGCGATTTTTTGCCTGACTTGACGGACTGAATTCTAATCCACAATTTGGCTGATCAGTTCTAATCAAAGTCCCTCAGCAGGTTTTTACGCTTTCTTACATGTTTTTCCCATTTTATACCCCCCTCCCCCCCCCCCCGTTTATTTTCTTATTTTAATTTGATTTTTCCCATTGTGTGTTTATGTTCTGCTTCAAATTGGCTGGAAGCTTGTGCAGATCGGCTAGGCCGTGTCTTCTGCAAGACACGAAAACCCCATTTTTTCTTCTGGCAGATCCTTCAGGTTAATGCGTTAAACAAACTCTCCTTTAGATACTTATTAACCGATTTTTACCCCTTTCCTTCTCTTCAGGTTGGGTAGAAGATGATTTGGCAATTTGGGTGGTTGGCCACTCTTATGTGTACTGGGCAGCCAGGTTTTTGGCCTCGGAGGGGGCACAGATGTTTCCTAGGGCTCATGGCGTTCGTTGGCTTGGTTGGCGGGGGATGATGTGGAAAGATCTGAAGAGTAGATTGGTCAGTCAAGTCAGCGAGCATGGAGTCCCTAGAGTGCTGGTTGTCCATTTAGGTGGCAACGACCTGGGGAAGAGGACATCTTTGGAGCTGCGGTGGGCCATGATGAAGGATCTGGCCAGTGTGGCCGCGGCATGGACCAATTGTGTCTTGGTGTTCTCGATGATGGTGCCAAGGTTGAATTGGCGAGGTGTGGCGGACGGTCGCCTGATTGATGAGACCAGGCAAAAGGTGAATGGGGCGGTGGCGAAGTGGGTGTTGTCCCATGGAGGCAAAGTGGTTCGCCACCCTAGGATTCGGTTTCGAGACAGTCACCTTTTTCGGCCTGATGGTGTGCATCTGTCCAATGAGGGGATGATGCTTTTCCTGGAGGATCTGTTTCTAGTGTTGCAGGAGTTTGGTTGAGGTTATGGTGGCGGTGTGAAGACTCTGGGGGAGGAGTCTTTCGCTGTTGGCGGAAAAGAACGGCACCACCCGTCCGGGGGCAGCGGCATCACCCATCAGGGTGGATAGTCACCGTGGGGGTATGAGTCGGGCACATATTACCGATTTTATAGTTTGTGTTTAAATTAGGATGGTTTTGAATTTTAATGTTTTAAGGTTAGCGTCAGTTGAATAGAGCCGTTCTTTTTTCTGCCACCATATGCCGGCTGAATCGGCATGTTAACTAAAATTTTCAATTTACAGGTTTACTAATGGTTAGGGTACAATAAATAGCTGACAATTTTCTGCCAAATTCAAGTCTCTGTGTCATTATTTCTTGGTATTAAAGTTAATGAATGCTTCACTTTTGAATAAGGGGTCCACAAATTATCATTAGGAGGTTTATGTCCCTTACACATATGCCGCACATTATTAATGCCCTTATACACATAATTACACACATAGTGCCCCCTACATATTTGCTGCACATTATTAGTGCCCCTATACACATAATGACACATACAGTAGTACCCTGTTACACATATGCCGCACATTATTAATGCCCTTATACACATAATGACACACATATTGCCCCTTACACATATGTTGCACATTATTAATGCATTTTTACATGACACACATAATACTCCTTACACATATTCTGAAGACTACTGCACAACCAACCCACTCACATGCCCACAGCACACACACTGCCACTAACACTGTGACCTCTGCCTCTGCTTGGATACAGATGTGTCCTCATAAATCTTGCCTCAATGATAACGTCGGGCACCTTTATTTTATGAAAATGCATTGTATTTGCATTGCTATGTGGCTAGGATGCACAAGCAGCTTCTGTTGATTAAAATGATATGCAGCTTGCCTATATACTGTGTGAGACTGTGGCTGTATCTGTATATGAAATGCTACACACAGAATATAGGCATGCACATATCATTTTAATCAGCAGAAGCTGCTGATGCCCCTAGGCATATCAAATGCCCTAGGCAATTGCCTACTTTGCCTATGCCTATGGCCGGCTCTGGCTGCTGCGAGTGAGCATTATAATGAAGACATGTATAAAACCAAGCATAACACATTACAATCTGCACAGCTCAACATACCAGGCCTAGGTAGGCGGCCTTTTGCCCACCCAACAGACTCCATCCAAGGTATCCAACTCCCTGCCCAATGACACCAACCCAAAAGGCCCAAGTGGGCCGGTGGTATAGGCCTGCGCAGAACAATTTTTTAGGAGGTGCACCGTTGGAGGGGTGTGTTTGGCACCACCTACTGGGCGTGTCTAGCACCGCCTATTGGCACTGAAAGCAATATAATCATATGCCCCTAACGGTGCACCTTATTCAATACCCCCAGCGGTGCCAGATATACACTTGCCCCCAGCGGTGCCAGATACACACTTGCCCCCAGCGGTGCCAGATACACATGCCCCCATTTGTGCTCACCCTCCGCTGTTGCCAGTGCCGCCAATTTCCATCTCTGCCGCTGAGTGGAGGAGAGCGCAGCACGCGTCTCTCCTAGAGATGAGCGGGTTCGGTTTCTCTGAATCCGAACCCGCACGAACTTCATGTTTTTTTCACGGGTCCGAGCAGACTCGGATCCTCCCGCCTTGCTCGGTTAACCCGAGCGCGCCCGAACGTCATCATGACGCTGTCGGATTCTCGCGAGACTCGGATTCTATATAAGGAGCCGCGCGTCGCCGCCATTTTCACACGTGCATTGAGATTGATAGGGAGAGGACGTGGCTGGCGTCCTCTCCATTTAGATTAGGGTTGAGAGAGAGAGAGAGAGATTGACCTGAGGCTGTGATACTGTAGAAGAGAGTGCAGAGTTTAGTGACTGACGACCACAGTGACCACCAGACAGTACAGTTGTTTGTTTTATTTAATATATCCGTTCTCTGCCTGAAAAAAACGATACACACAGTGACTCAGTCACATACCATATCTGTGTGCACTGCTCAGCCCAGTGTGCTGCATCAATGTATATATATATCTGACTGTGCTCAGCTCACACAGCTTATAATTGTGGGGGAGACTGGGGAGCACTGCAGTGCCAGTTATAGGTTATAGCAGGAGCCAGGAGTACATAATATTATATTAAAATTAAACAGTGCACACTTTTGCTGCAGGAGTGCCACTGCCAGTGTGACTAGTGACCAGTGACCTGACCACCAGTATATATAATATTAGTAGTATACTATCTCTTTATCAACCAGTCTATATTAGCAGCAGACACAGTACAGTGCGGTAGTTCACGGCTGTGGCTACCTCTGTGTCGGCACTCGGCAGCCCGTCCATAATTGTATATACCACCTAACCGTGGTTTTTTTTTCTTTCTTTATAGTCATACTAGTTACGAGTATACTATCTCTTTATCAACCAGTCTATATTAGCAGCAGACACAGTACAGTGCGGTAGTTCACGGCTGTGGCTACCTCTGTGTCGGCACTCGGCAGCCCGTCCATAATTGTATATACCACCTAACCGTGGTTTTTTTTTCTTTCTTTATACATACATACTAGTTACGAGTATACTATCTCTTTATCAACCAGTCTATATTAGCAGCAGACACAGTACAGTGCGGTAGTTCACGGCTGTGGCTACCTCTGTGTCGGCACTCGGCAGCCCGTCCATAATTGTATATACCACCTAACCGTGGTTTTTTTTTCTTTCTTTATACATACATACTAGTTACGAGTATACTATCTCTTTATCAACCAGTCTATATATTAGCAGCAGACACAGTACAGTGCGGTAGTTCACGGCTGTGGCTACCTCTGTGTCGGCACTCGGCAGCCCGTCCATAATTGTATATACCACCTAACCGTGGTTTTTTTTTCTTTCTTTATACATACATACTAGTTACGAGTATACTATCTCTTTATCAACCAGTCTATATATTAGCAGCAGACACAGTACAGTGCGGTAGTTCACGGCTGTGGCTACCTCTGTGTCGGCACTCGGCAGCCCGTCCATAATTGTATATACCACCTAACCGTGGTTTTTTTTTCTTTCTTTATACATACATACTAGTTACGAGTATACTATCTCTTTATCAACCAGTCTATATTAGCAGCAGACACAGTACAGTGCGGTAGTTCACGGCTGTGGCTACCTCTGTGTCGGCACTCGGCAGCCCGTCCATAATTGTATATACCACCTAACCGTGGTTTTTTTTTCTTTCTTTATACATACATACTAGTTACGAGTATACTATCTCTTTATCAACCAGTCTATATATTAGCAGCAGACACAGTACAGTGCGGTAGTTCACGGCTGTGGCTACCTCTGTGTCGGCACTCGGCAGCCCGTCCATAATTGTATATACCACCTAACCGTGGTTTTTTTTTCTTTCTTTATACATACATACTAGTTACGAGTATACTATCTCTTTATCAACCAGTCTATATTAGCAGCAGACACAGTACAGTGCGGTAGTTCACGGCTGTGGCTACCTCTGTGTCGGCACTCGGCAGCCCGTCCATAATTGTATATACCACCTAACCGTGGTTTTTTTTCTTTCTTTATACATACATACTAGTTACGAGTATACTATCTCTTTATCAACCAGTCTATATATTAGCAGCAGACACAGTACAGTGCGGTAGTTCACGGCTGTGGCTACCTCTGTGTCGGCACTCGGCAGCCCGTCCATAATTGTATATACCACCTAACCGTGGTTTTTTTTTCTTTCTTTATACATACATACTAGTTACGAGTATACTATCTCTTTATCAACCAGTCTATATTAGCAGCAGACACAGTACAGTGCGGTAGTTCACGGCTGTGGCTACCTCTGTGTCGGCACTCGGCAGCCCGTCCATAATTGTATATACCACCTAACCGTGGTTTTTTTTTCTTTCTTTATACATACATACTAGTTACGAGTATACTATCTCTTTATCAACCAGTCTATATATTAGCAGCAGACACAGTACAGTGCGGTAGTTCACGGCTGTGGCTACCTCTGTGTCGGCACTCGGCAGCCCGTCCATAATTGTATATACCACCTAACCGTGGTTTTTTTTTCTTCTTTATACATACATACTACTACGACATCTCTTTATCAACCAGTCTATATTAGCAGCAGACACAGTACAGTACGGTAGTTCACGGCTGTGGCTACCTCTGTGTCTGCACTCGGCAGGCAGTCCGTCCATAATTGTATACCACCTAACCGTGGTTTTTTTTTCTTTCTTCTTTATACATACATAGTTACATAGACATCTCTTTATCAACCAGTCTATATTAGCAGCAGACACAGTACAGTACGGTAGTTCACGGCTGTGGCTACCTCTGTGTCTGCACTCGGCAGGCAGTCCATAATTGTATACTAGTATCCATCTCCATTGTTTACCTGAGGTGCCTTTTAGTTGTGCCTATTAAAATATGGAGAACAAAAATGTTGAGGTTCCAAAATTAGGGAAAGATCAAGATCCACTTCCACCTCGTGCTGAAGCTGCTGCCACTAGTCATGGCCGAGACGATGAAATGCCAGCAACGTCGTCTGCCAAGGCCGATGCCCAATGTCATAGTACAGAGCATGTCAAATCCAAAACACCAAATATCAGAAAAAAAAGGACTCCAAAACCTAAAATAAAATTGTCGGAGGAGAAGCGTAAACTTGCCAATATGCCATTTACGACACGGAGTGGCAAGGAACGGCTGAGGCCCTGGCCTATGTTCATGGCTAGTGGTTCAGCTTCACATGAGGATGGAAGCACTCAGCCTCTCGCTAGAAAAATGAAAAGACTCAAGCTGGCAAAAGCAGCACAGCAAAGAACTGTGCATTCTTCGAAATCCCAAATCCACAAGGAGAGTCCAATTGTGTCGGTTGCGATGCCTGACCTTCCCAACACTGGACGTGAAGAGCATGCGCCTTCCACCATTTGCACACCCCCTGCAAGTGCTGGAAGGAGCACCCGCAGTCCAGTTCCTGATAGTCAGATTGAAGATGTCAGTGTTGAAGTACACCAGGATGAGGAGGATATGGGTGTTGCTGGCGCTGGGGAGGAAATTGACCAGGAGGATTCTGATGGTGAGGTGGTTTGTTTAAGTCAGGCACCCGGGGAGACACCTGTTGTCCGTGGGAGGAATATGGCCGTTGACATGCCAGGTGAAAATACCAAAAAAATCAGCTCTTCGGTGTGGAGGTATTTCACCAGAAATGCGGACAACAGGTGTCAAGCCGTGTGTTCCCTTTGTCAAGCTGTAATAAGTAGGGGTAAGGACGTTAACCACCTCGGAACATCCTCCCTTATACGTCACCTGCAGCGCATTCATAATAAGTCAGTGACAAGTTCAAAAACTTTGGGTGACAGCGGAAGCAGTCCACTGACCAGTAAATCCCTTCCTCTTGTAACCAAGCTCACGCAAACCACCCCACCAACTCCCTCAGTGTCAATTTCCTCCTTCCCCAGGAATGCCAATAGTCCTGCAGGCCATGTCACTGGCAATTCTGACGATTCCTCTCCTGCCTGGGATTCCTCCGATGCATCCTTGCGTGTAACGCCTACTGCTGCTGGCGCTGCTGTTGTTGCTGCTGGGAGTCGATGGTCATCCCAGAGGGGAAGTCGTAAGCCCACTTGTACTACTTCCAGTAAGCAATTGACTGTTCAACAGTCCTTTGCGAGGAAGATGAAATATCACAGCAGTCATCCTGCTGCAAAGCGGATAACTGAGGCCTTGACAACTATGTTGGTGTTAGACGTGCGTCCGGTATCCGCCGTTAGTTCACAGGGAACTAGACAATTTATTGAGGCAGTGTGCCCCCGTTACCAAATACCATCTAGGTTCCACTTCTCTAGGCAGGCGATACCGAGAATGTACACGGACGTCAGAAAAAGACTCACCAGTGTCCTAAAAAATGCAGTTGTACCCAATGTCCACTTAACCACGGACATGTGGACAAGTGGAGCAGGGCAGGGTCAGGACTATATGACTGTGACAGCCCACTGGGAAGATGTATGGACTCCCGCCGCAAGAACAGCAGCGGCGGCACCAGTAGCAGCATCTCGCAAACGCCAACTCTTTCCTAGGCAGGCTACGCTTTGTATCACCGCTTTCCAGAATACGCACACAGCTGAAAACCTCTTACGGCAACTGAGGAAGATCATCGCGGAATGGCTTACCCCAATTGGACTCTCCTGTGGATTTGTGGCATCGGACAACGCCAGCAATATTGTGTGTGCATTAAATATGGGCAAATTCCAGCACGTCCCATGTTTTGCACATACCTTGAATTTGGTGGTGCAGAATTTTTTAAAAAACGACAGGGGCGTGCAAGAGATGCTGTCGGTGGCCAGAAGAATTGCGGGACACTTTCGGCGTACAGGCACCACGTACAGAAGACTGGAGCACCACCAAAAACTACTGAACCTGCCCTGCCATCATCTGAAGCAAGAAGTGGTAACGAGGTGGAATTCAACCCTCTATATGCTTCAGAGGTTGGAGGAGCAGCAAAAGGCCATTCAAGCCTATACAATTGAGCACGATATAGTAGGTGGAATGCACCTGTCTCAGGCGCAGTGGAGAATGATTTCAACGTTGTGCAAGGTTCTGATGCCCTTTGAACTTGCCACACGTGAAGTCAGTTCAGACACTGCCAGCCTGAGTCAGGTCATTCCCCTCATCAGGCTTTTGCAGAAGAAGCTGGAGACATTGAAGGAGGAGCTAACACGGAGCGATTCCGCTAGGCATGTGGGACTTGTGGATGGAGCCCTTAATTCGCTTAACAAGGATTCACGGGTGGTCAATCTGTTGAAATCAGAGCACTACATTTTGGCCACCGTGCTCGATCCTAGATTTAAAGCCTACCTTGGATCTCTCTTTCCGGCAGACACAAGTCTGCTGGGGTTGAAAGACCTGCTGGTGACAAAATTGTCAAGTCAAGCGGAACGCGACCTGTCAACATCTCCTCCTTCACATTCTCCCGCAACTGGGGGTGCGAGGAAAAGGCTCCGAATTCCGAGCCCACCCGCTGGCGGTGATGCAGGGCAGTCTGGAGCGACTGCTGATGCTGACATCTGGTCCGGACTGAAGGACCTGACAATGATTACGGACATGTCGTCTACTGTCACTGCATATGATTCTCTCAACATTGATAGAATGGTGGAGGATTATATGAGTGACCGCATCCAAGTAGGCACGTCACACAGTCCGTACTTATACTGGCAGGAAAAAGAGGCAATTTGGAGGCCCTTGCACAAACTGGCTTTATTCTACCTAAGTTGCCCTCCCACAAGTGTGTACTCCGAAAGAGTGTTTAGTGCCGCCGCTCACCTTGTCAGCAATCGGCGTACGAGGTTACATCCAGAAAATGTGGAGAAGATGATGTTCATTAAAATGAATTATAATCAATTCCTCCGCGGAGACATTGACCAGCAGCAATTGCCTCCACAAAGTACACAGGGAGCTGAGATGGTGGATTCCAGTGGGGACGAATTGATAATCTGTGAGGAGGGGGATGTACACGGTGATATATCGGAGGGTGATGATAAGGTGGACATCTTGCCTCTGTAGAGCCAGTTTGTGCAAGGAGAGATTAATTGCTTCTTTTTTGGGGGGGGGTCCAAACCAACCCGTCATATCAGTCACAGTCGTGTGGCAGACCCTGTCACTGAAATGATGGGTTGGTTAAAGTGTGCATGTCCTGTTTTGTTTATACAACATAAGGGTGGGTGGGAGGGCCCAAGGACAATTCCATCTTGCACCTCTTTTTTCTTTTCTTTTTCTTTGCATCATGTGCTGATTGGGGAGGGTTTTTTGGAAGGGACATCCTGCGTGACACTGCAGTGCCACTCCTAAATGGGCCCGGTGTTTGTGTCGGCCACTAGGGTCGCTAATCTTACTCACACAGTCAGCTACCTCATTGCGCCTCTTTTTTTCTTTGCGTCATGTGCTGTTTGGGGAGGGTTTTTTGGAAGGGACATCCTGCGTGACACTGCAGTGCCACTCCTAGATGGGCCCGGTGTTTGTGTCGGCCACTAGGGTCGCTAATCTTACTCACACAGCTACCTCATTGCGCCTCTTTTTTTCTTTGCGTCATGTGCTGTTTGGGGAGGGTTTTTTGGAAGGGACATCCTGCGTGACACTGCAGTGCCACTCCTAGATGGGCCCGGTGTTTGTGTCGGCCACTAGGGTCGCTAATCTTACTCACACAGCTACCTCATTGCGCCTCTTTTTTTCTTTGCGTCATGTGCTGTTTGGGGAGGGTTTTTTGGAAGGGCCATCCTGCGTGACACTGCAGTGCCACTCCTAGATGGGCCCGGTGTTTGTGTCGGCCACTAGGGTCGCTAATCTTACTCACACAGCTACCTCATTGCGCCTCTTTTTTTCTTTGCGTCATGTGCTGTTTGGGGAGGGTTTTTTGGAAGGGACATCCTGCGTGACACTGCAGTGCCACTCCTAGATGGGCCCGGTGTTTGTGTCGGCCACTAGGGTCGCTTATCTTACTCACACAGCGACCTCGGTGCAAATTTTAGGACTAAAAATAATATTGTGAGGTGTGAGGTATTCAGAATAGACTGAAAATGAGTGTAAATTATGGTTTTTGAGGTTAATAATACTTTGGGGTCAAAATGACCCCCAAATTCTATGATTTAAGCTGTTTTTTAGTGTTTTTTGAAAAAAACACCCGAATCCAAAACACACCCGAATCCGACAAAAAAAATTCGGTGAGGTTTTGCCAAAACGCGTTCGAACCCAAAACACGGCCGCGGAACCGAACCCAAAACCAAAACACAAAACCCGAAAAATTTCAGGCGCTCATCTCTAGTCTCTCCTGTGCCTCACTTCACTGAGTCCCTGGCTGTCTCCAGCGGCCATTTGAAATATGGCGCCGGCTTGTGAGCCAATCAAGAGACGGTCTGCGAGCTCTGATTGGTTGACAGCCGAAAGACATTGTAAATGACTGCCGGAGACGGGGGGACACATAGTGAGGGGTAGGAGACTGAGATGGGAATCGGCGGCAGCAGCAACAGGCGTGCGGGGGGTGCCGGACATTAGGGGGTGCCTGTGCGCACCAGGCACCCCCTGTGCACACGCCTATGGCCGGTGGTAGGGCTAACTAAAGTAGGTCATTGTATCCGTTCTTTCCCACAAGCAACCCCAAAAGCCGACAAATAGGACAGGGTGTCCAAAAAGGCAAGGTGATCTGGAATGCGCAACCAGCTTCACATATTTGAAAAAAAAACATGCCCTAACTCCACTCCCAACCCCCACCTTCCCTCCACCACTGCCAATCCTACAAACTACAACCAATAGCCTGGGAGCCCTCACTCTGAACATATACTAAACCCTTAGCCCTTGTCTTAAACAGCGTATGCTGACTCATCCTACGTGTTACTAGAGGTGCCAGGCATATTGCATGCCTTCTGCTACTCAGTTTAAAGAGAAAGTGGTTACACTACATTGCTGGGTGCGGCTCAGTTGAACCAGGCATCTCATGCTGAATAATAATAATAATAATAATAATAATTTCTCTAACGTCCTAGTGGATGCTGGGGACTCCGTAAGGACCATGGGGAATAGACGGGCTCCGCAGGAGACTGGGCACTCTAAAGAAAGATTTAGTACTACTGTTGTGCACTGGCTCCTCCCTCTATGCCCCTCCTCCAGACCTCAGTTAGAATCTGTGCCCGGCCAGAGCTGGGTGCTTTTAGTGGGCTCTCCTGAGCTTGCTAAGAAGAAAGTATTTTAGTTAGGTTTTTTATTTTCAGAGAGCTTCTGCTGGCAACAGACTCTCTGCTACGAGGGACTGAGGGGAGAGAAGCAAACCTACTAACTGCGGCTAGGTTGCGCTTCTTAGGCTACTGGACACCATTAGCTCCAGAGGGATCGAACACAGGTACCTAACCTTGATCGTCCGTTCCCGGAGCCGCGCCGCCGTCCCCCTCGCAGAGCCAGAAGTACAGAAGCCGGCAGAAGCAAGAAGACATCGAAATCGGCGGCAGAAGACTCCTGTCTTCACTTAAGGTAGCGCACAGTACTGCAGCTGTGCGCCATTGCTCCCACAGCACACCCGCACACTCCGGTCACTGTAGGGTGCAGGGCGCAGGGGTGGGGGCGCCCTGGGCAGCAATTAGAGTACCTTTGGCAAAATAACACATATATACAGCCAGGCACTGTATATATGTGCGAGCCCCCGCCATTTTTTACACATAGAAGCGGGACAGAAGCCCGCCGCTGAGGGGGCGGGGCCTTCTTCCTCAGCACACCAGCGCCATTTTCTCTCCACAGCTCCGCTGGAAAGAAGCTCCCCAGGCTCTCCCCTGCAGTATCAAGGTAGAAAAAGGGTGAAAAAGAGAGGTGGGGCACATAAATTTAGGCGCATTTTATATAAAACAGCAGCTACTGAGTAAACACTAAGGTACTGTGTAATCCCTTGGTTATATAGCGCTGGGGTGTGTGCTGGCATACTCTCTCTCTGTCTCCCCAAAAGCCTTTGTGGGGTCCTGTCCTCAGTCAGAGCATTCCCTGTGTGTGTGCGGTGTGTCGGTACGTCAGTGTCGACATGTTTGATGAGGAAGGATACGTGGAGGCAGAACAAGTGCAGATGGATGTGGTGTCGCAGCCGACGGTGCCGACACCTGATTGGATGGATATGTGGAAGGTGTTAAATGATAATGTAAGCTCCTTGCATAAAAGGTTGGATAAAGCTGATGTATTGGGACAGTCAGGGTCTCAACCCATGTCAGATCCCACAGCTCAGAGGCCGTCAGGGTCTCATAAGCGCCCACTGTCCCAGATGGTGGACACAGATGCCGACACGGAGTCTGACTCCAGTGTCGATGACGATGATGCAAAGTTGCAGCCTAAAATTACTAAAGCCATCCGCTACATGATTATAGCAATGAAGGATGTATTGCACATATCAGAGGAAAACCCTGTCCCTGACAAGAGGGTTTATATGTATGGGGAGAAAAAGCAAGAAGTGACTTTTCCCCCTTCACATGAATTAAATGAATTATGTGAAAAAGCGTGGGATTCCCCTGATAGGAAAGTAGTAATTTCCAAGAGATTACTGATGGCGTATCCTTTCCTGCCAACGGATAGGTTACGCTGGGAATCCTCCCCTAGGGTAGACAAGGCGTTGACACGCTTATCTAAGAGGGTGGCTCTGCCGTCTCAGGATACGGCCGCCCTGAAGGATCCTGCGGATAGAAAGCAGGAAGCTATCCTGAAGTCTGTATATACACATTCTGGTACTCTACTGAGGCCAGCAATTGCTTCGGCCTGGATGTGTAGTGCGGTAGCAGCTTGGACTGATAATCTCTCGGAGGAGATAGATACTCTGGACAGAGACACTGTTCTACTGACCCTGGGGCATATCAAAGACGCTGTCCTATATATGCGGGATGCCCAGAGGGACATTTGCCTGCTGGGCTCTAGAATAAACGCAATGTCCATTTCGGCCAGAAGGGTCTTATGGACTCGTCAATGGACAGGGGATGCCGACTCGAAAAAACACATGGAGGTTTTGCCTTATAAGGGTGAGGAATTATTTGGGGACGGTCTCTCGGACCTAGTTTCCACAGCTACAGCTGGGAAGTCAAATTTCTTGCCATATATTCCTTCTCAACCGAAGAAAGCACCATATTACCAAATGCAGTCCTTTCATTCACAAAAAAGCAAGAGAGTCAGAGGTGCATCCTTTCTTGCCAGAGGCAAGGGTAGAGGGAAAAAGCTACACCATACAGCTAGTTCCCAGGAACCAAAGTCCTCCCCGGCTTCCACTAAATCCACCGCATGACGCTAGGGCTCCACAGGCGGAGCCAGGTGCGGTGGGGGGCGCGTCTCCGAAATTTCAGCCACCAGTGGGTTCTCTCACAGGTGGATCCTTGGGCTATACAAATTGTGTCTCAGGGATACAAGCTGGAATTCGAGGTGACGCCCCCTCACCGTTTCCTAAAATCGGCATTGCCAGTTTCCCCCATGGAAAGGGAGGTAGTATTGGCGGCCATTCACAAACTATATCTCCAGCAAGTGGTGGTAAAGGTTCCCCTCATTCAACAGGGAAGGGGTTACTATTCCACTATGTTTGTGGTACCGAAACCGGGCGGTTCGGTCAGGCCCATCTTGGAATTTAAAATCCCTGAACATTTATCTGAAGAAATTCAAGTTCAAAATGGAATCGCTCAGAGCGGTCATTGCAAGCCTGGAAGAGGGGGATTTCATGGTGTCGCTGGACATCAAGGATGCTTACTTGCATGTCCCCATTTATCCGCCTCATCAAGAGTACCTCAGGTTTGTGGTACAGGACTGTCATTACCAATTCCAGACGCTGCCGTTTGGCCTGTCCACGGCACCGAGAATATTTACCAAGGTGATGGCAGAGATGATGGTGCTCCTTCGGAAGCAAGGAGTTACAATTATCCCATACTTGGACGATCTCCTCATAAAGGCGAGGTCCAGGGAGTAGTTACTGATCAGCGTAGCACACTCTCAGGAAGTGTTGCGGCAGCACGGCTGGATTCTGAATATTCCAAAGTCGCAGCTGATCCCTACGACGCGTCTACCCTTCCTGGGCATGATTCTGGATACAGACCAGAGGAAGGTATTTCTCCCGGAGGAGAAGGCTCAGGAGCTTGTGACTTTAGTCAGGGGCCTCCAGAAAACAAAACAGGTGTCGGTGCATCACTGCAAGCGAGTCCTGGGAAAGATGGTGGCGTCATACGAAGCCATTCCCTTTGGCAGGTTCCATGCCAGGATCTTTCAGTGGGATCTGTTGGACAAGTGGTCCGGATCACATCTTCAGATGTATCGGCTGATCACCCTGTCCCCCAGGGCCAGGGTGTCTCTTCTGTGGTGGCTGCAGAGTGCTCACCTCCTCGAGGGCCGCAGGTTCGGCATACAGGACTGGGTCCTGGTGACCACGGATGCAAGCCTCCGCGGATGGGGAGCAGTCACTCAGGGAAGAAACTTCCAAGGGTTGTGGTCAAGTCAGGAGACTTGTCTGCACATAAATATCCTAGAACTAAGGGCCATATACAACGCCCTAAGCCAAGCGGAGCCTCTGCTTCGAGACCAACCAGTGCTGATTCAGTCAGACAACATCACTGCAGTGGCCCATGTCAACCGACAGAGCGGCACAAGAAGCAGGGTGGCGATGGCAGAAGCCACCAGGATTCTTCGGTGGGCGGAGAATCACGTGCAAGCACTGTCAACAGTGTTCATTCCGGGGGTCGACAACTGGGAAGCAGACTTCCTCAGGAGACACGACCTCCACCCGGGAGAGTGGGGACTTCATCAAGAAGTCTTCACGCTGCTGGCAAATCGATGGGAACTCCCACAGGTGGACATGATGGCGCCACGCCTCAACAAAAAGTTAAACAGGTATTGCGCCAGGTCAAGGGACCCTCAGGCGATAGCTGTGGACGCACTAGTAACACCGTGGGTGTTCCAGTCGGTCTATGTGTTTCCTCCTCTTCCTCTCATACCAAAGGTGCTGAGAATTGTAAGAAAAAGAAGAGTGAGAACGATATTCATCGCTCCGGATTGGCCAAGAAGGACTTGGTACCCGGAATTGCAAGAAATGCTCACAGAGGATCCATGGCCTCTGCCTCTCAGACAGGACCTGTTACAACAAGGACCCTGTCTGTTCCAAGACTTACTGCGGCTGCGTTTGACGGCATGGCGGTTGAACGCCGGATCCTAGCAGAAAAGGGCATTCCGGATGAAGTTATTCCTACGCTGATAAAGGCTAGGAAAGACGTGACAGCAAAGCATTATCACCGTATATGGCGAAAATATGTTGCTTGGTGTGAGGCCAGGAGGGCCCCTACAGAGGAATTCCAGCTGGGTCGATTCCTGCACTTCCTACAGTCAGGAGTGACTATGGGCCTAAAATTAGGATCCATAAAGGTCCAGATTCCGGCCCTATCTATTTTCTTTCAGAAGGAACTGGCTTCACTGCCTGAGGTTCAGACTTTTGTTAAGGGAGTGCTGCATATTCAGCCCCCTTTTGTGCCACCAGTGGCACCTTGGGATCTCAACGTGGTGTTGGGTTTCCTGAAATCCCACTGGTTTGAGCCACTTAAGACCGTGGAGCTAAAGTATCTCACGTGGAAAGTGGTCATGCTGTTGGCCTTAGCTTCGGCTAGGCGAGTGTCAGAATTGGCGGCTTTGTCATGTAAAAGCCCCTATCTGGTTTTCCATATGGACAGGGCAGAATTGCGGACTCATCCACAATTTCTACCAAAGGTTGTGTCTTCGTTTCATTTGAACCAACCTATTGTGGTGCCTGCGGCTACTCGTGACTTGGAGGATTCCAAGTTGCTGGACGTGGTCCGGGCTTTGAAGATTTATGTTAACAGAACGTCTGGAGTCAGGAAGACTGACTCGCTGTTTATCCTGTATGCATCCAACAAGCTGGGTGCTCCTGCTTCAAAGCAAACTATTGCGCGCTGGATCTGTAACACGATTCAGCAGGCTCATTCTGCGGCAGGATTGCCGCATCCAAAAGCCCACTCCACAAGGAAGGTGGGTTCTTCTTGGGCGGCTGCCCGAGGGGTCTCGGCATTACTGCTTTGCCGAGCTGCTACTTGGTCGGGTTCAAACACGTTTGCAAAATTCTACAAGTTTGATACCCTGGCTGAGGTGGACCTTGTGTTTGCCCATTCGGTGCTGCAGAGTCATCCGCACTCTCCCGCCCGTTTGGAGGCTTTGGTATAATCCCCATGGTCCTTATGGAGTCCCCAGCATCCACTAGGACGTTAGAGAAAATAAGATTTTACTGACCGGTAAATCTATTTCTCGTAGTCCGTAGTGGATGCTGGGCGCCCGTCCCAAGTGCGGACTTTCTGCAATACGTGTATATAGTTATTGCTTAATGAAGGGTTATGTTATGTTGGCATCCATTGGTTGATGCTCAGTTGTTGTTCATACTGTTAACTGGGTAAGTTTATCACGAGTTGTACGGTGTGATTGGTGTGGCTGGTATGAGTCTTACCCTGGATTCCAAAATCCTTTCCTTATAATGTCAGCTCTTCCGGGCACAGTTTCCTTAACTGAAGTCTGGAGGAGGGGCATAGAGGGAGGAGCCAGTGCACACCAGTAGTACTAAATCTTTCTTTAGAGTACCCAGTCTCCTGCGGAGCTCGTCTATTCCCCATGGTCCTTACGGAGTCCCCAGCATCCACTACGGACTACGAGAAATAGATTTACCGGTGAGTAAAATCTTATTTTTATTTATATAGCACTCTTTCTCCAATAGGACTCAAGGCGCTTCACAGATACATAGCATAATACAGTACAGAAAATAATGAAGTACATTTTCATAAAATACAGAAGCATGGAGATACTAAAGGGACAATTATGGGAATGCTTGAGTAAACAGAAAAGTCTTGAGTCTACTTTTGAAGGATTCTATAGTTGGGGCCTCTCGCACTGTGCGGGGAAGTGAGTTCCATAGAGTCGGAGCCGCATGACTAAAAGCTCGACCCCCAGATGAATTATGGTAGATTCTAGGTACTGCTAAAAGTCCTTCATCTACAGATCGCAGTAATCGAGTGGGCAGTATGGGGTCAGTAGCTGCTTCAGGTACCTTGGGCCCTGGTCATGAAGTGCTTTGAAACTCAGTAAGCCAATCTTGAAGATAATTCGCCATCTTACAGGCAGCCAGTGAAGGGAGTAGAGGATGGGTGTTATGTGGCTAGAACGGGGCTGGTTGGTTAACAGCCTGGCAGCTGTGTTTTGCACCAGCTGTAAGCGTTGCAATTCTTTTGCTGGGAGACCAAGGTAGAGGGCATTACAGTAGTCTAATCGAGATGATACAAATGCATGTATGACTTTTGGCATATCATCTGAAGGAATTAAGTGCTTGATTCTGGCTATGTTCCTCAGGTAAAAGAATGAGGATTTGATTGTGGCTGATATCTGATGTTTAAGTGTCAAGCCACCATCCAGGACAACGCCAAGATTGGCATTTTAAGGCTAGGTGTATGAGGACACTTCTGCAGGCTCAACTCTGTATGGCACCGTTATTTTCCCCTTTGGGGTTTCATGAAAATTGTTTTTATATTTTTCAGAAAAAAACAAGGAAACAA
This sequence comes from Pseudophryne corroboree, assembly GCF_028390025.1. Taxonomy (NCBI): domain Eukaryota; kingdom Metazoa; phylum Chordata; class Amphibia; order Anura; family Myobatrachidae; genus Pseudophryne; species Pseudophryne corroboree. The sequence goes on from NC_086446.1 coordinate 723,592,541, forward strand.
CCAGGGCAACTTGCTCAACTGCCTTCATTTTGCATTCAGAGAGGAAAAACAAGCCCGAAAAGACAAATGAAAAGGTTTGTCCTTTCCTTACTTCTGAAAAGACTTATGTTTATATGTCAAGAGCAGAATACTAATCAATTTGTGTTTTTATTCCATTCTCAATAATTACAAAAAGTCTGCAGCAAAATTATGATGATGTCTTTGCTAAAAGATAATGTGAAATCACTTTATGTTGTATCTGATTTAATTGCCTGGAAAACACTGTTAAATTGCAAAAAAATGATTTTGTATTAAGCTAGAAAAAAAGTAATGATATTTTACATGATAACTGTAATTGAAACATTTATTTTAATATAATAAGCTCTTACTAAGTTACATTAAGGATGGTATAATAATAATAATAATAATAATACTAATAATAATAATAATAATATGGTCTGTGTTCTCCATTTAACTTTTTCATATATTGCCTTCAAGGACCATGACATGAAGATATCCAGCGAAGAGGACTGTACTGCTAAAGGGAACAAGCCAGTGGCCTCCACACCTGTTCCTGGTTCACCATGGTAAGGCTTTACTATCAGAAGAACTATATTACTCTTTTGTAATATTTGCATATACTCTGTATTGATCCTAAATATGTTCCCGTCTTCCACTGGCAGTTGCAGAGGTGGGGCTGCAGCAGAGTACAACATTGAAATAGGGGAGCCACACCAACTGCCAGTGAGTCCTGGCCGGTGATGTTTGGCAGCGTTCTTGGTGCCAGTTGCTGTGGCTCCCCTATTTGAAGTTTGGACTCACCTCTGTAACCACCACTGCAGTCATCTAATAAATTGCTGAGATTTACTATCCCCTCCTCGTTTTTCAGCCTCTGCATTATCCAACCCTGCTGTTCTCTTCTTTTATTTGTCAACATAAAGCATCTCTATTATAAAGGTCTTGTGTTTACTTTTCTGTTCCATCTACTGCTTGTGGTGCTAATGAACCCTTGCCGAACTATATAAGCGAAAAAAGAAAAAAAATTGTCCCTAAAATAAAATTATGCTGCACCAGACATGCAGAATGTTCCTATAATTGTAACTCTAGCACATTTTAGAGGTTTGTCTAGAGGTATACAAAACACAGGACCTTGCTTGGGAATGTATGTTTTCTTGTATAAAAAAATGCAAAAAGAAAAGCCACAAAAGAATACCTGCAAGCCAAAACATTGCACACTCCCTTCTTGTGCTATTCCAAATTATGGAACTACAGTATATGTGCATATGAGGGTATTTGCAATGAAGTTCCATAAGAGGCCAACAGCAAAGGAAAACTGATGGAGGCAGGAGTGAATGGTGATTATCAGAGAGTAGATGAGGCGCAGGTCAGGAGAAGATCTAAGAGGATCAGAGGGCAAACGTCTCATAATGAAATCTAGGATGTATAAAGAGGAGGAATTGGTGTGAGCTTGGGGGAGAGAGTGAGATCTAAGTGCCATCTTTGTGGTTGAAGAACAATATTAGTGCATCAAGCAAAATTATATAAAGAGAGAAAAACAGAGGGTTGAAACAGAGATTTGATTGCTCCCAACCAATAGAGGAGTTGAGGAAGTACAAGTGTCATAAATAGATTGAATTGATTGTTTGTCAATTTAGTAAGGTGCATTTCAATGGAGTGGAAAGGGCAGCATCCCAGTTGTAGAGGAGTGGACAGAAAGAAGGCAAGGCAGTTGTACACAAACCTCTTAATTTAGAAGCATAGGGAAGGAGAGCAAAATGGATGGGGAATTAGGTAGGGTCAATCGATTGTTTCTTGGGGAATCAATTGTAAATTGCAAGAAAATAAGCTTGTACTCTATCACCAATGTTGACAATAAGCTCTTGTTTCATAACAAAAGGGAAAGTACAGTACCAGTAAAAGTGGACAGATTGAAGATTGCTGAAACGAGGTGAAGAGTTGATGGGTGTTGATTGGCTGTATGTATATTATGGGCTCATAGTACAGTCACTCTACTTGGTTAATGTCCAGAATGATGAGTGCCAGACGGTATCCACATTGAGAGACCACAGAAACAAATAACTGTGATGAGCTAAGAGGCAGCAGTGTCAATAAGGTTGTCAATAGGAATGTTACAATCCATTAATATAAGATATGTGTACTGTAGATAGAGTTGATGTGGATTTCAAAGAGTACCAGAAAGGTAAGATTCTTGGAGTAGGACTTGGAAAGTGCAGCTATTGGGCAGTAGGAAGCTCCACCAACTTGTTGGTCAAGTACTGTGTGGGAATAAGACACCTGCATAGAAGACTGTAGCTGGGGAAGCAGTGTCAAAGTCGGAGAGGCAGTTTTTTTCAGTAAAGGCAAGGAGGCTGTACAAAATACAAAGGGATATTTTGTGGATGAATGTGAGTTTATTTTAAACTGATCAAGCCTTCCAAAGTGTGCAGTAAAAGGGCTGGTAGGAAAGTGGAAAGGTGAGACTAAGGCTTCAAGTTGTGTTGTTACACGGGTTTTCTCATCCTGCAAAAATCTAATTAATATCTGTGTTTTTGATCTATGAAAAAACATCTCCAATTTGCTCACTACATTTCGTATTCAAACTCTTGTATGTTTTTAAAGTTTTTGATATAGTGAATTGCTTGTAATTGGCATTGCCTGAGTGGGGAACTTGTTCAGTGAATCATAGTTTATTGTTGCATGTTGCCTACACAGTGCTAATTATCTTTTTTTGGCCATTTGTGGTAAGGTGTAGCATGTCTTAAACAGACTTACTATATCTTTAGATGGATTCAGTGTTATATTCTGGCAGTTAAGATACTCGCGGTCAGGAGACCGACACTGGAATCCCGAAAGCCAGAATATTGGTGGCGAGCTCAGTGTTTCTCTCGTGGGCTCACTGCGCTTGCCACTCTTTGGGCACGATGGCGACCTTGGGTTGCTGCAGGATTATATTCCTCCTCGGGTGGTGATGTGGACCACCACTGGAGTGGGGATTCTGGCAGCGGTCGGGATTGCCACCGCCAGTATCTTACCGGGTGTCGGAATTCCGGCATAGAAGATGATATTTTGGCAAGTAAACTAAATCTTCCATGGACAAAAATGATGTTTTGGTGCCAAGTAATGACGTTTTAGAATCTGAATTAGGTGGGAAAATCCAATCTAAATCCGATACCGCACATCTAATTTAGATTTGTAATTTTTATGTACTGTCTGAACATGGCTAGGAATAACAGATGCACACACAAAATTCTTAAAGCTATGGGTGCAAATGCAAGGCACTTAGGAGACAAAATTGCAGAGCTAATTGTGATACTGACAAGGGATGATCTAGATATTGTGGCTGTTACATAAGTCATTGTGCAATGAGAATCATGACTGGGACATAGTTATATCAGGATACAGTTTATTTAGGAAGAACAGAATGGGAAAATGAATGTGAGAAAAAAGCATAAATGCTACTTTAACACAAAATATTGAAGAAAAAAATGGGGCCATTTGGGTAACCATAGAAATAGGGGAGAAGGACACTATTTGCTCTGGGGTGATCTATAGACCAGAAGGACAGGGGCAGGATTTGGACAGGAACCTATTGCTGGATATCACTAAAAAGGCTTTAAAGGGAGAGATCATAATAATGGGAGACTTTAATCTACCTGATTTAAATTTGGAGGGGTCTTTTGCAAGTTCAACTACAAGTGGCAAATTTCTAAATTCCTTACAGGGTGCATCTGTCAAGCAACTGGTGAGGGAACCCACTCACAAAGACTCAATATTAGATTTAATGCTCACAAGTAGTGACAGGATATTAGACATACTGGGTGAGATTCAAATGATATATCACGCCCAATTTCCTTTCTAAAATGATCTCCGTTATCGTGCATATTGCGCCCATAGTAATCAGGTTTAGCTGTGTGAAGGGTTGGGTGCCTCGCTACTCCAGGGTTAGCAAGCTGAAATAATGATACAACGTCCCTGAGGGCAGAAACAGAACGGGTGTGGAAAGGGGTGAAAAGAATTGAATCCCGCCCACTGTATGTGTGGGTGAGAACCTATGATACAATGATCATGAAGCAGTATGGTTTAGTATAAAGACAGGGTTCAACTCCTGTCACACAAAAACAAAGGTGTTGGATTTTAGGAAGGCTGACTTTTCAAAAATGGGGAGATGTTTAAATGGTTCATTGGCAGATTGGAGGAACTTGAAATGAGTGAAGAGCTGGTTATACTACCAGGGTATAAAACCCAGCTCTGTTTTGGGCTGATTCAGAAAGCAGCTTTTTAATATGCAGTAAAGATAGTCACTCTTTAAAACATAAAAACAAAATACATTAAGTAGAAAGAACTGCGCTTAGGTCTGGTTATAGTAAATTAAAAATCTCACATTTAAGCAAAGAAAAAACAATGTTTAAATTTCAAACTCTGTTGCAACAGATAATAAGAAATCACGATTAACACAGCATATCTGGGTAAGTCAGTACTTGAATACTGTAGCTTGGCTCATATTATATGGATAGTTCCAATTTAGAAATAAGCCACAGTCCGGGGATCCACATGAGATGTATTTACTGGCACCATGGTGAATAGTATAGACATTCCAATGTGCTTATTGTCAGACAGGTGGCAAAGTCCTTGTTGAAAGCTCAGGTTCTAAACCACAATTCAGATAATTCAGTGCAGTGGTTTCCTATTGTGGACTGACAGAATGGCTTGTTGTCCAGTTAAATTCAGTTTCAATGACCAGTGCCAAGCTTCTGGTGGAGGAGCTTGGCACTGGTCAGTTCGACTGGATTTAACTGGGCAACAAGCCGTACGGTCAGTCCATTAACTGAATTATTCAATTAGTCACTAGATACAGGTGCAATTCCAGAAGACTGGAAAAGAGTGCATGTACAGTAGATCCGCAGCACAAAATTGGAAGCAAGGCAGAAAAGTAAGTAACTACAGACCAGTAAGCCTTACATCAGTAGTAGGGAAAGTACTGGAAACACTATTAAAAGAAAGAGTAGTGGAATATCTTAAATCAAACAACTTACAGGATCCAAAACAACATGGATTTACTGAGGGGAGGTAATGTCAAACAAATCTTATTGACTTTTTGGACTTTGTGACTAAAATAATAGATCAAGGGGGCTGTAGATGTAGTATATCCAGACGTTAGTAGGGCATTTGACACTGTCCTACATCACAAACTGCTAAATAAACTGAAAAGCGTGGGATTGGGTTATAAAACAGTTAAAAGGATAAGAACCTGGTTGCAGGATAGGAAACAGAGAGATGTAAATGGAGTGCATTCTGTGGAGGGAAATGTTACCAGTGGAGTACATCAGGGATCTGTACTTGGACCAGTGCTCTTTAATATCTTTGTTGCTGACATTGCAAATATGGTATTGAAGGGAAAGTATGCCTTTTTGCAGATGACACAAAGATATGTAACAGGGTAGGCACACCAGGAGGGGTAAAACAAATGACTGATGATCTAGGTAGACTTGAGAAATGGTCAAAAACGTGGCAACTATAGTTTAATGCTAAAAGGTGCAAAATCATGAACTTGGGTCTCAAAAACCCAAAGGCTATATAGTATCAAGGGTATTATAATGCAAACTACTACTACTAAAGGGATTTAGGAGTCACTATTTCAGGTGACTTAAAGGCAGGTAAGCAGTGCAACAAAGCAATGAGGAAGAGCAATTCAGATGCTTGGTTGCATAGGGAGAGGAATCAGTAGCAGAAAAAATAATAAAAGTAATAATGCCACTGTATAGGTCATTGGTATGGCCTCATCTGGAATACTATGTACAGTTCTGGAGACCATATCTCCATAAGGATATAAATTAGAGATGAGCGGGTTCAGTTCTCTGAGAACCAAACCCTACCGAACTCACATCCCGAGCCCAGATCCAAGACAGGCTCGGGTTTTCCCGCCTGACTCGGAAACCAGAATGAGGCAAAACATCATCATCCCGCTGTCAGATTCTCACGGGTTTTGGATTCCAGATAAGGAGCCGCACATCACTGCCATTATCACTCCAGTCCTGGAGAGTGTAACGGGAAGACATGTCTCTCTCCTCAGTGTCTGTCAGTGTCTGTCTGTGCGGAAAAGTGGTGTGGTGACCTGCTCTGTCTTATGTGTGTCATTCCAGTGCTGTGTTGTGCTGCATAAGTCCAGTGGTGGTGTCTTGTGCTGCATCAGTCCAGTCACAGTGGTGGTGTCCTCTGCTGCTGTATAAGTCCAGTCTAGTGGTGCTGCGTTGGGTTGCATCAGTCCAGTGGTGGTGTGTTGTGCTGCATCAGTCCAGTCACAATGGTGGTGTCCTCTGCTGCTATATGTCCAGTGCTGCTGTATAAGTCCAGTACATTGCAGTGGTGCTGTCTTGTCCTGCATCAATCCAGTGGTGGTGTCCCTGTGCTGCTGTATAAGTCCGGTGGTACTGCTGTATATGTCCAGTGATACTGCCGTATAAGTCCAGTGATACTGCCGTATAAATCTAGTCCAGTGGTACTGCCATATAAGTCCAGGGATACTGCCATATAGGTCCAGTATTATTGCCGTATAAATCCAGTGGTACTGCCATATAAATCCAGTCCAGTGGTACTGCTGTATATGTCCAGTGGTACTGCCATATAAATCCAGTGATACTGCCGTATATGTCCAGTGGTACTGCCATATAATTCCAGTGATGCTGCCGTATATGTCCGGTGGTACTGCCGTATAAATCCAGTCCAGTGGTACTGCTGTATAAGTCCAGTGATACTGCCGTATATGTCCAGTGGTACTGCCGTATAAATCCAGTGATACCGTGATATATGTCCAGTGGTACTGCCATATGATTTCAGTATAAATTCAGTCCAGTAATACTGTCGTATATGTCCAGTGGTACTGCCATATAAGTCCAGTGATACTGCCGTATAAATCTAGTCCAGTGATACTGCCTTATATGTCCAGTGGTACTGCCGTATAAGTCCAGTGGTACTTCTATATAATTCCAGTGACACTGCTGTATAAGTCCAGCGGTACTGCCATAGAAGTCCAGTCCAGTGGTACTGCCGTATAAATCCAGTCCAGTGGTACTGCCATATAAGTCCAGTGGTACTGCCATATAAATCCAGTCCAGTGGTACTACCGTATAAGTCCAGTGGTACTGCCATATAATTCTAGTGATACTGCCGTATATGTCCAGTGGTACTGCCGTATAAATCCAGTGGTACTGCCGTTTATATCCAGTCCACTGGTACTGCCATATAAATCCAGTGGTACTGCCGTATATATCCGCTCCAGTGGTACTGCCGTATAAATCCAGTGGTACTGCCGTACAAATCCAGTCCAGTGGTACTGCCTTATAAATCCAGTCCAGTGGTACTACCATATAAATCCAGTCCAGTGGTACTGCCGCATAAATCTAGTCCAGTGATACTGCCGTATATGTCCAGTGGTACTGCTGTATAAGTCCAGTCCAGTGGTACTGCCATGTAAGTTCAGTGGTGCTGTCCTGTGCTGTATATTATTTACTCCAAATAAAGGGGTTATTAATATTTAATAAAAATAATTTTTACAGGGTTTGCCCTTTGTGGTGTAGAGGTACGCTCTCCTGTGCTAAATTTTGTTATATACAGTAACTCCAGAAAAATAATGGAGACCAAAAATTTGGAGGATAAAATAGGTAAAGATCAAGAACCACTTCCTCCTACTGCTGCCGCTGCTGTTGTTGCTGCTGGGAGTCGATCGTCACACCAGAAGGGAAGTTGGAAGACCTCTTGTACTTCTTCAACTAAGCAAATGACTGTTCAACAGTCCTTTGCGAGGAAGATGAAATATGACAGCAGTCATCCTGTTGCAAAGCGGATAACTGAGGCCTTGACAGCTATTTTGGTGTTAGACGTGCATCCGGTATCTGCCATTAGTGCAGTGGGACTGCAATGCCAACCCTAGATGGGCCAGGTGTTTGTGCCGCACACTTGTGTTACTTTGTTTAGTCATTGCACCTCTTTTACTTCGTTGCATGATGTGCTGTTTGGGGACTAGTTTTTTAAGTGCCATCCTGTCTGCCACTGCAGTGCCACTCCTAGATGGGCCAGGTGTTTGTGCCACACACTTGTGTCGCTTAGCTTAGTCATACAGCTACCTCATTGCACCTCTTTTACTACTTTGCACGATGTGCTATTTGGGGACTAGTTTTTTTTAAGTGCCATCCTGTCTGTCACTGCAGTGCCACTCCTAGATCGGCCAGGTGTTTGTGCCTCACACTTGTGTCGCTTAGCTTAGTCATACAGCTACCTCACTGCACCTCTTTTACTTCTTTGCATGATGTGCTGTTTGGGGCCCATTTTTTAAATCTGACATCCTGTCTGTCACTGCAGTACCACTCCTAGATGGGCCAGGTGTTTGTGCCTCACACTTGTGTCGCTTAGCTTAGTCATACAGCTACCTCACTGCACCTCTTTTACTTCTTTGCATGATGTGCAGCAGGGAAGAGAAGTATTAGAAATCAAGGACATGCACTGAAAATGGAAGGAGGCAGGTTCAGGGGAAATTTGAGGAAAATTTACTTCGCAGAAAGGGTAGTGGACAAGTGGAATAGCCTCCCATCAGAAGTGGTAGACTAGAGGCTAAGACAGTTGAGCAATTTAAACATTCTTGGTATAGACATATGAATATCCTTAAAAAGATCTAAGGTACAAAAATGGTTGAGATTGTCTAAAGGATAAAAAGGGGCAGACTAGATGGGCTAAGTGGTTCTTATCTGCCATCAAATTCTATATTTCTATGTAAATCTTGGGGTGGAAGAGGAATGTGAGCAGATTGGAGATTCTGTTGGGCTTAAGGTTTGGGGAGGTGTTGCCATCAGCAGGAAGGAACATGATAAAATTTCAAAGGCATAATCATATTTAGGAAGGACCCTAGGCCAAAGATCCCCTTAAACTAACATTTGAAGAGAAGGTGCACAATGTCATAAATAGTGCTCAATTTACAACATAAACTGTTTGAAAAACAGCTGAGTTTCTGCCAGTGATATTTATAGACTTAAATTTGTGTCATATATATTAGAGAATAGTTTATTGATCAACAAAGTATGAAGTTGAACTTTATGACATTATGCTAAATGATGCTTGTTTAAGTATGGCTCATTTTATGGAGATTTGCTCCAGCACTTTAAGCAAAACATACTCAAAGTCAACACCAATTGTGTAAACCAAATCTATATTTCTGTTTGGCAACTTGGAAACTACTCACACGATTTTATGGCACTTTCGATAATAAAGTTGGATTTGCATTTAAATTTAATTTGCCTGTGAATTGTGTAGCTAAATTTATGTTTGAGTGAAAAGTGGCCCCGCTGAGACATCATAAAAATGTACTGTACAGCTGGGATAATAAATGCTTCTCTGACAAGAATCATAAGCAACGTCTCTAAAAACTACCAGATTTTACTAAGTTACTTATTTTGCAAAAGTTAGCTCTGCCATTGAGAGCTGTGGAGTAGACCGCTGAGATATGTTCTGCCTGGATAAGTGCTTATCAGTCAGGGTATTCAATCTCCGATCTTTCCAAGGGATAAAGACTTTGTTCAACTGAGGAGGAAATAAACCTTGAAAAAAAATGTTACTAGAACATGAAGACTTTTTTTTAAATCAGTCTATCAGACATGTGTCCTCATTTTTGAAATGGCCATGGATAGAACAGAAGGCAGCCAATCATAATCCAAATACCCACAACAACACAAAGTATTTCATGAGAATATGCTGGAGCAGTCCACCAATTGATTATGTATATGAGGAAAGGGCTGACTATGACAGGTGTTTGAAGGGAAATGTAGACAAGCAATAGACAATAGACAGAAGGGACTGTAGCCTGGTCCTACAAAAAGGGCCATAGAGTACTGCAGAGGTGTGGCCTTGCAGTGGAGGTGTGCCATAGCCCAGTAGCTCCAAAAATATGAGTAAATGGTATGCACAGGGGGTTCCTGGTGCCTTCAGCCAGGGCTAGATCCAGGAGGGAGAGGTGATCAGTACGATCGGTGGCCCAGCACATCATGCAGGCATAGCAGACAGGTAAGAAGAGTGGGAGGAAAATGGATCTATCTGGGTCCATTCAACAAGACCAGGCACAGGTATATAGTACCCAATCGCTCTATCTCTCTCTCTCTCTCTCTCTATACCTCTGTCTAAAACAGCACAAAATAGGGATTTATGGCACTTGCCAAAATGATACTGGAAAAATGTTATGTCAAATGCACCTCTATATAAAATGGGCTTCATAAAATCGGACATATTGACATTTTGTTGAGAAAGGCAAACAGTAGGATTTGATTTTCTTGATTGTCACAACATTTTTGTTTGGTCAGTAAAAAAAAAAGTTCTCAGAATAATAATTAACAAAATTGGGCATTGTAATATAATGTTGGATAAATAATTTATTTTTCAAGATAAAACTGGGCATATACCATACAATTATCTGGCAGTTTTAGAGCCCCAGTTTGTCCCTGATGTACTTTATTATACACTCAGGGCTGGTGCTAGGGTGTTCGGCTCCCTCCTGCAAACAATAAATTTGCGCCCTCCCACACTGTACAAAGTGAAAGCGCGCACCTAAGACGCGTGTCAGAAAAAAGGGTGAGAGAAAGACAGAGAGGAGTGAGAGAGAGGGTTTCAGGGAGAAAGAGAAAGGAAAAGAGAGAGAAGGCATCAGGGAGCGAGAGGGTACCAGAGAGAGAGGGGGGGTGGAGCAAAAGAGAGAGGGAGGGGAGTGAGAGAGAGAGAATGTCAGGGAGAGAGAGAGGGGAGCAAGAGAGAGTAAGAGAATGTCAGGGAGAGAAAGGGAGAGACGGAGAGAGAGAACAAGAGAGAGAGGGTGTCATGGGGAGAAAAATTGAGCCAGTGTCAGAGAGAGGGAAAGACAGTGTCAGAGAGAGAAACAGTGGCAAGGAGAGGGAGAGATACAGTGTCATGGAGAGAGGGAGAGACAGGGTCAGAGAGAAGGAAGAATGAGGGAGGGAGACAGCATTATCAGGGAGCTAGAAAGAGAGAAAGTAGCAAGAGAGTGTCAGGGAGAGAGGGAGGGAGGGGGAAGCGAGCACTACCTGACTCCAGCAGAGGTCTCTGATGGGGGCGGGCACTTTCCGGCATTAGGCCCAGGTTTAGAGTAATGGCGGCGGTTGTTCTTAGCTGGGGTGAAGGGGGGCTACGACCTTGGATGAAGCCCATGACTGAGTGCAGGGGGAGCAGCGGGTCCTTAAAGCAGCCCTGGCCACATAGCAGCTGCACCCCTGCACCCACAGTAGTTATGCCACTGATGGAGAGGGAGACAGATGGAAAGGGAGAGGTAAAGATAAAGAGAGAGGAAGGGAGATGGAGAAAGAGAGAGAGGGAAAGGGAGAGGGAGATAGATGAAAAGGGAGAGGAAAGATGAGAGTGGAAGGGAGATGGAGAAAATAGAGAGACACAGGGGAGCGGGGGAGAGAGAGGGAAAGGAGAGGGAGACAGAAGGAAAGGTAGAGAAAGATGGAGAGGGAGGAAGAGACTGAATGAGTGTGCCCGGGAGTCACTTTTTTTTATTTTCAGAACAGAAACAAACATACTTGCAGCTGGCCTGGCTTTTGGCTTGCTCTCCACAGCGACTGAGGCTCTGCAGCGGCCCTCCCTGCAGCTGTTCATGCCTTCACTGTGTCCCTCCTCCAAGCATGCAGTGTGTGTCAGCGGGCAGCTGAGAGAGGTGAACTGGCGCTGACTTGTCTTGAAGGGTGATAAGGGGTGTGATCATCCTCTCATTACCCTTCATGTGAAGTGATAACAGCGCTGCGGCTCACATCTCCCCCCCAACCACCACCACTCCTCTCCTTCGGCTCCGGCATACTCTTTTTTTGCGGCCAGTAGCACAGCGACAGGCGGCATGTCATGAGTCAATCTGACTCATTGTAATGCCACTGGTAACTGGGCCCCTTCATGGTGTTGGGCCCCGGTGCATTGCACTGGCACTAGTTCCGTCACTGGCCCACAAATGCACATACATACACATACACAGATATAGAAGCACACACACACACACACACACACACACACACACACACACACACACACACACACTTTATTTCTTTCTCTCACTCATTTTTCAACCACTTACCGAGCTGTCTGGCAGGCAGGATCTGTACTGTAGCAGCCTGCTCCTGTGTAGTTCCGCCCTTTAAGTCCCGTGTAGCCCCGCCCCCTCATCTCTGTGTAGTTCCTCCCCTTTTCGGCCAAACACATCCGCTGTAACAGGCGAGGGACAGGAGGAGGATACAAGCTGTTGGCGCCGCTGCCTGTCAGAGTGACAGGCACAGTAGCCAGCAGCAGCAGGGGGACAGGCGGCGCAGCAGCTGAGCAGCGTGGATGCAGGGCAGGTAGAGCGCCTCTACTACCTGGCGCCTACCTGCACTGCATCCCTTTGTTGAGCGAGTAGCGACGGGCCTGTGTACACTGTTTCAAATAGGGATTAATGATCCCAGAATTTAGTGTTTCCCTGGAAAGCTGAATGTAGCAATGAAAAGTCATTGACATACGGTCTCTTTCTCTTACGTCCTAGAGGATACTGGGGTCCAGGAGGCACTGGTTAGCACCAGAGCCAGATTTACACACAATATATGAGCCAAAGGGTACATCTGGGCATTATATACAGGTGCAGCAGTATAAACTTCTGGAAATTTGGTGAGTTTTGATCAGAGATGTGCGGAAAAAATAGGCAGATGAGGCAGTGCCTCACCTGCCATAGACTTTTTACTAGAGTTTTGGCTATAAAAATGAGTAGAATAATACAAAGAAGATATTTCAAACATATTCTTTGTATTTATCATATACTTTATACCAGAGGTTCTCAAACTCAGTCCTCGGGGGCACACACAGTGCATGTTTTGCAGGTCTCCTCACAGAATCGCAAGTGAAATAATTAGCTCCACCTGTGGACCTTTTAAAATGTGTCAGTGAGTAATTAATACACCTGTGCACCTGCTGGGTTACCTGCAAAACATGCACTGTGTGTGCCCCCGAGGACCGAGTTTGAGAAACTGTGGCACTAATGTTAGTATGACAGGAAAGGCTCTGCCTCACCTGCCTCATCTCACCATACGTCACTGGTATAGTCGGGTCAACTAGGAGCCATGGGCACTTTAAGAATTTGATAGTGTGGGCTGGCTCCTCCCTCTATGCCCCTCCTACCAGACTCAGTTTAGAAAATGTGCCTGGAGGAGCCGGTCACGCTGAAGGAAGCTCCAGCAGAGTTTTCTGTATTTATTTTCTATGTTTGATATTTTCAGGCAGGGCTGGTTGGCCTGCCTACTTAGTGGGATTTAGGGGGGGAACGGCCCAACCTCTTGATGGGTTAATTGTCCCGTTCCCCGCTGACAGGACACTGAGCTCCTGAGGGAACTATTCGCAGCACGCTGCCACCCCTAACAGAGCCAGAAGACTGAAGAGTGGTGAGTACTGAGCCGGCATCCCGGTTAGCGGGGTGTAAAGATACAGATTCTCTGATCACTCAGGTAAACAGTTTAGTAAAGTGGCAACTGCCCTTTATTGTAAATATACACACACACAGTCCACAATAACATTAACAATTGCAAGCCAGGATGGTATCTTACTTACTAAGTGCCACAGTAGTATAGGGTTACAGTCTCCTGATGTCACATGCCAGCAGTAGTTCTGTGTCCCGTATCCCCTGGTCTGGGATACCAGCTCACACAGTGCCCTTTGCCACGGATTCTCGCCACTGACGGAACCGCAATGCCTAGTCAGTGTCTCCACTCCAGAGGTACATCCACTCTCTCTGACCTTCTGTGTAGATCTCTCCCTGCAGTTACTGGCATCGAATGTCCATCACTTGTTCCTCCTCATCTGACGCCTCAGAATCCTCCTCCTCATCACAAGGGTGTTCTTGATCCCATTGCACCAATTTCACAATTAGGGATTCCTTTACATCTGTTGCGGTCACCTTAATACCTCACGCTCGACAGACCATATGCAGGAATCTCTTGTTGAGGTTTGTGTACGCCTCTGTTTCTGCCTCCATACTGCTGACTTTCCAAACGTACCAACAACTTTTCAGCAAGATACCTGGCTACTGTGTGCCAAACTGTTTACAAGGCTCTTAGGTGCACTCCGCTGACACCTCTTGCAACCTTACCCGGGGTAAACCAGGACTAAGTGATCCCACTGCTGCCACCAATTGTGACGGTACGGATTCTCTGATCACTCAGGTAAACAGTTTAGTAAAGTGGCAACTGCCCTTTATATTAAATATACACACACAGTACACAATAATATTATTAATTACAAGCCAGGATGGTATCTTACTTACTAAGTCCCCACAGTAGTTTAGGATTACAGTCTCCTGATGTCACATGCCAGCAGTAGTTCTGTGTCCATAATGCATCCAGACACAATCCTTACTCAGCACACTGGAAGCGCTATCCTACCAGTAGCTTTCAGAAGAAATCCACCTCATTCCTCTCAGGTCAAAAACTCCACTCTCTGTTCCAATAGCCCCTGTTTGTTATCCTCAAACCTTTGTCCTACCATAAGGCGACACTTTCTGGCTCTGTATTTGGTGGGTTACATTAAAGGGGCTGACTACAGAACACTTTCAGGTAGACCTACTTTCACATGTCCAGGCATGTCCTCTAGGCCACAATAGAAGTTAACTAAATTAACCTTACTTAATTAATCTGATTGTGTAGCCTGGAATCCATTGTGTGGAGAAGAATGAGGGGGGGGGGGGGTGTATGGACTGACATCTGAGACTGGCTGTATCTCCAACAGCAAACAAACAGGTTATCAGAGCAGTAACATGGGGGAACATTATTTTACAAACTATAACACAATAACCAAAACATTCATATATATACATCTACATGTGCATTCTGTACAAAACATCAGGCTAGAGATATTATTCCCTGATAAACACAGACACATATAACAGAGGGATGATGTTTCACAATAATATGTGATGTCCATTTCTATTGGGAATCCAGGCAGCATGCTGTATAGGTGATAACACAGTTCTGTCCTGTCTCTTTACACTTACGCACTGAATCTAGAAACAGGCTGGCAAAAATTACTCCTCACGAGCCAGCTGGGGCTGCGTCCTTTCGCAGCACGCCGCCACCCCTAACAAAGCCAGAAGACTGAAGAGTGGTGAGTACTGAGCCGGCGTCCTGGTTAGCGGGGTGCCAGCCATTATGGCGGAACGAGGGTACGGAGATGCATGGCTCCTAAACAGGGCGGAATGCGTTTCCAGACACAGTACACAGCTGCGTCTCAGTACACTGTACACAGTACCCAAACTGGCAAACACAGCCTTAAAACGGTTTTGCTCCATTTTAAGCACAAAAATTACCTCAGCCAGTATAAAAAAAGTGGGAAGACCGCACGCCATTGAAGGGGCGGGGCTTCACTATGAGAGGATCCAGCAGCTCACCAGCGCCATTTTCCCTCTGTAGTGGACACAGACGCTGACTGACAGGGACACGCAGCTCCTCCGGTGTGACTCCAAATTACCTCAGCAGTACCAGGGGGTCATAGCAGGGGGAAAGCGACTATTAGTGTACTAAGTCACCTATCAGGGTACTTAGTCTGCGAGCCGGCTAAGCTTGGCATTAGCGGTAAGGGCACGGTGGGGGCTGGCTCCAAACAACTCTGTGTCTACCTGAAGGGCTCTTTGTGGGTTACTTGTGTTTAACCTTTTCCTGTGTGTGTGTGTACTGTCACATTTACATTATGTCAGGCAAAGAGTGTGTTTCTTGTACAGCGGAGTGTTCCTCTTCACCAGGGGGCTCACTACTGGGTACTCAGGGTTCACAGAATAGCGGGGCTGAACCGGAATGTTCTCCACTGTTTCTACAAAATTGTCCCGCAATGAAAAAGAGACGCAATACTTAAAACAGACTGTGGATGAGTTTATGAACAGAGACTCAGTCCCCAAAACAGCGTCTCAATTCCCTCCCATTTGTCCACAAAAGCAATCTCTGGCCCATATCCTGCAGTCTAACTCTGACAGGTCAGACATGGAGGAGGGTGAGGTGGATTTGGAGTGGGGGATGAGGCTCTGTCACAGGGAATAGAAGCTCTTATAGAGGCTATCAGAGATGTTCTGCATATTCCTGATAAGGTGTTAGAGGAGTGTGAGGAATCTTATTTTAATGTAAAAAGAAGTCCTCAGTCACTTTTCCTGCGTCACAGGAATTGAATACCCTGTTTGAAGAACCATGGGTTAATCCTGATAAGAAATTTCAGACCCCTAAAAGGTTGTTCTCATCTTTTCCTTTTCCTCTGGAGGATAGGAAAAAATGGAAAAATCCACCGATAGTGGACGCATCAGTCTCTAGTCTTTCACATAAAATTGTATTGCCTGTTCCTGGTGCAGACTCCCCGAAAGACGCGGCTGATCGTAAAATTGAGACTACACTGAAATCATTGTACACAGCTGCTAGGGTGTCCCAAAGACCCACTATTGCATGCGCATTGATCACAAAAGCCATTGCAAAATGGTCAGGTAACCTAATTGAGGGGTTAGATTCCTTGTCTAGGGGGGATGTTGTTTTACTCCTGCAGCATATACAGGACTCTGCAAACTTTATGGTGGAAGCCATAAAAGAAATAGGCTGGCTTCATGCACACCCATGGCAGTGTCGGCATGCAGGGGCTTGTGGCTACATCAGTGGACTGCTGACACGGACTCCAGGAAAGGTGTGGAAGGCCTACCATTCACAGGAGAGGTCTTATTTGGAGATGAACTAGACAAATGGATCTCCACAGTTACTGCGGGTAAGTCTACGTATCTTTCTTCCCCAGCCCCCCCAACCAAGAAGACTTATTCAGCTTCTAAGTTGCAATCCTTTTGGATGGCCAAGTTCAAGGGCAAATTCAGAGGTGCTTCTACGTCCTCTAGCGGAGCAAGAGGTAAACCACACAAACCAGCAACTGCCAGTGCTCAGGAACAGAGCTCAGGCTCTGCTTCCTCAAAGCCTTCAGCATGATGGTGGACCGCAGTCAATGGAAGGCTGTCAGGTGGGAGCCCGACTACAATTCTTCAGTCAGATCTGGTCAAGTTCGTGCCAGGATACTTGGGTCATAGATCTTATTTCCCAGGGCTACAGACTGGCGTTCCAAGAGCTCCCACCTCACATATTCTTCAAATTAGGCTTACCAGTTTCACAAGAAGCAAGCATAACTTTACAGCATGCCATCCAAAAGCTGGTACAGACTCAAGTCATTGTTCCAGTTCCACCTCATCTGCAAAACAAAGGTAATGGGGTCATTCCGAGTTGTTCGCTCGTTATTTTTTTTCGCTACGGAGCGATTAGTCGCAAACTGCGCATGCGCAATGTTCGCAGTGCGCCTGCGCCAAGTAAATTAGCACAAAAGTTTGGTATTTTACTCACGGCGTAACAAAGTTTTTCTTCGTTCTGGTGATTGGAGTGTGATTGACAGGAAATGGGTGTTTCTGGGCGGAAACTGGCCGTTTTCTGGGAGTGTGCGGAGAAACGCAGGCGTGTCAGGGAAAAATGTGGGAGTGTCTGAAGAAATGGGGGAGTGTCTGGCCGAACGCTGGGTGTGTTTGTGACGTCAAACCAGGAACGAAACTGACTGAACTGATCGCAGTGTAGGAGTAAGTCTCGAGCTACTCAGAAACTGCTAAGAAATTTCTATTCGCAATTCTGCTAATCTTTCGTTCGCAATTCTGCTATGCTAAGATACACTCCCAGAGCGCTGCGGCTTAGCGTGTGCAATGTTGCTAAAAGCAGCTAGCAAGCGAACAACTCGGAATGAGGGCCAATATTCCAACTTGTTTGTAGTATCGAAACCGGACAGTTCGGTAAGACCAATTGTGAACCTCAAATCGTTGAACCCGTACTTACAAGTGTTCAAATTCAAGATGGAGTCTCTGAGAGTGGTGATCTCATGTCTGAAGGAAGGGGAATGTCTAGAGTCTCTGGATATCAAGGATGCGTACCGTCACATTCTGAACTGGCCGCCTCATCAGGCTTATCTACGGTTTGCACTGCAGGACTGTCACTACCAGTTCCAGGCCCTGCCATATGGTCTCTCCACAGCACCGAGGGTGTTCACCAAAGTGATGGCACAGATGATATTTATACTCCGCAAACAGGAAGTGATCTCCTGATAAAAGTACCGTCCAGGGAAAGGTTGCTGGACAGCATTGGCCTCTCAACCAAACTCCTCCAGGATCGTGGGTGGATTCTGAACCTTCCGAAATCTCACCTAGAGCCAACACGGAGGCTCCCATTCCTGGGAATGATACTGGACACGGAGTCCAGCCCATTGGAGAAGGCATTGATAATCCAGTCGATGGTTCAGGATGTCCTGAAGCCAACCCGGGTATCGGTGCATCTTTGCATTCGCCTTCTGTGGAAAATGGTGGCCTCTTACGAGGCTCTTCAATATGGAAGGTTTCATGCAAGACCCTTCCAGCTGGATCTGTTGAACAAATGGTCCAGATCGCATCTTCACATGCACTAGAGGATCCGTCTGTCGCCAAAAGCCAGGATCTCCCTTCTGTTGTGGCTACACCTCGTAGAAGGTCGGAGGTTCGGAAATTCAGAACTGGATTCTGTTAATCACAGACGCAAGCCTCAGAGGTTGGGGAGCAGTCACTCAGGGGGTGCAGTTTCAAGGAAGATGGTCAACTCAGGAAGTCGTCCTTCCAAACAACATTCTGGAACTCAGGGCCATATACAACGCCCTTCTGCAGGCCTCACATCTTCTTCAAGATCGGGCCATTCAGGTCCAGTCAGACAATGTGACGGCAGTGACATACATAAACCGACAGGGCAGAACGAAGAGCAGAGCAGCGATGTCAGAGGTGTCAAGAATTCTCCTCTGGGTAGAAAAAAATGCTGTGGCGTTGTCAGCGGTCTTCATTCCGGGAGTAGACAACTGTGAATTAGACTTCCTCAGCAGACACGACCTGCACCCGGGGGAGTGGGGCCTTCACCCGGAAGTGTTCAGTGCTTGACAAGTCGATGGGGATATCCGCAGATCAACATGATGGCCTCTCGGCTCAACAAGAAGCTCAAGCGGTATTGTTCCAGGTCGAGAGACTCACAGGCAGTGGCGGTAGACGCCCCCCTGATGACTCCATGGGTCTATCAGATGGTGTACATGTTTTCTCCACTGCCGCTGATCCCAAGAATTCTTAAAAGAATACAAAGGGAAAGGGTTCAAGCAATCCTCATTGCTCAGGACTGGCCAAGAAGGGCCTGGTATGCGGACCTTCTAGAGATGCTCCTCGAGCGGCACCTTGGGATCTCAACATGGTGCTGCAGTTCCTCCAGTCGGACTGGTTTGAACCGTTACAGGAGGTGGACATAAAATATCTTACGTGGAAGACCGTCACACTGTTAGCCTTGGCTTCAGCAAGACGTGAGTCGGAGTTGGGGGCTTTGTCTCATAAAAGTCCCTATTTAATTTTCCATGAGGACAGAGGTGAACTCAGAACTCATCAGCAATTTCTTCCTAAAGTGGTGTCTGCGTTTCACATCAACCAACCTATTGTGGTTCCAGTTGTCATTGACACTGCTGCTGCTTCAAATTCTTTGGATGTTGTGAGGGCTTTGAAGGTGTATGTGAAGAGAACAGCTCGCCGCAGAAAAACGGACTCGCTGTTTGTTCTTTATGATCCCAATAAGATTGGGTGTCCTGCTTCAAAGAAGACAATTGCACGCTGGATCAGACTTACTATCCAGCATGCTTATGCCACGGCAGGTTTGCCATGTGCAAAATCTGTACAGGCCCACTCTGCTAGGTCGGTGGGTTCTTCATGGGCTAAATGGACCCCAGTATCCTCTATGGACTATGAGAAAAGGATTTACCGGTAGGTAATAAAAATCTTATTTCCTGCCACATACAGTATAGACATTGGACCAGATGTGAAGTTATAATGTGCAACATTTGCAAAGTACAGAGATAAGTAGCACTAAAATTAAAGCAGCAATTTTATTTTTACAATTTAAAGGGCCTAATTCAGACCTGATCGCAACAGCAAAATTTTACTCTAATGGGCAAAACATTGTGCAGTGCAGGTGGGGCAGATGTAACATGTGCAGAGAGAGTTAGAGTTGGCTGGGGTGTGTTGAAACTGAAATCTAAATTGCAGTGTAAAAATAAAGCGGCCAGTATTTACCCTGCACAGGAACAATATAACCCACCCAAATCTAACTCTCACTGCACATGTTATATCTGCCCCACCTGCAGTGCACATGGTTTTGCCCATTAGAGAAATATTTTTCATTTGCAATCAGGTCTGAATTAGGCCCAAAACCAAGTTGGTTTTTCACATATACAGGAAATATGCAAACTGAGCATATATATTGCCTAGTTGGGAATCAAAATAGTACCCCAGTGATATGATACAGCAATGCAAACAACTGTGTTATCATGTTGCTTAAATGTAAGTTGAGATAAATTACTAAAAAAGCTGGGGCATGCTTGGCAGATGCGCTGAATATTGTTAAATGGCATGCCAAGGTTTGAGAAGATTTCTAAAACAAACTTAAATATGTACCTCAAATATTTTATAATTAAAAGATCTATTTATTTATTCACATAGAACTACAGTAGCAGACATTACCAATAAGCTTAAAACAATTAATTTATGTATAAGTTCAGTCATTGTATTGGTCTTGCTGCATGCCACCAACTCTTTGATCCTACTACTCTCATTATTGGTCAGTAATATTAAACTAAAGTGGCATAAGACCATATCACACTGATGCTATATTATATTAATGCTAGATGATATATAGAGTATACACTGTGGTAAAGATAACAGAAAAGACATAGCAGAAACTAAAATGGAAAATAAGAATAAATACATAAAAATAACAAAGTGGAAAATAAGTATAAAAAAAGCAGAATACAAAAAATGAAGGCAAACAGAAGAGAAATAATGTTGAAATAAAGCTGATTATAAAACAATTAAGATAAAATACCTGTAAGTGGAAAATAAGTACAAAAAGCAGAAAAAAACAACAAAATTATGGAAAAAGCAGAGGAAAAAAAAGAATTGAAGAGAAATTATTCTGAAATAAAACTGACAATAAAAATAAATAAATTAAAAATAAGTTTGGAAAATAGGTACAAAAAGCAGAAATAAAAAAAAAAGAGTAGAAAAAGCAGAGAGAAGGGAAAAAATACACTGTTAAATTTGTGTTTATAATGACTACTCTGTAGACCAATCATATTAGGGAGTTTAAATTGATATTTGCATTAATTCCTTGAGCAAGGAAATATCCATCTTGTTTGCAATTGAAATATCCATCTTGTTTCAAGGTTCAATAGTTTGCCTGCTCGATCTCTGCCTAATTAATGCCGGTATGTGGTCAATTATTTATACTTTAAACTGGAGATTGAATTGAATTCCATATTGTATGAAATGTTTTTCTATTGCTTGTTCCTCCTCATTCCTCTCCAAGGCTGATCGGATGGCAGATTAATGGAGGGCCATTCATTCCTTGAAGGTCCTCATGTATTGTCCCACATAATGAAAGGGCCGGATTTAATGTCTTTTGAGTTGGCCAGAGGTGCAGGTTGCCGGCCGATCTCTGATATTTTTTTAAAGTGGCAATCACTTACAAGGCAGTGCCTTGAAAAAAATTTTTTCTCAGTTCGGCCAGCAACCCGCATCTCCGGCCCCACAATATGTTCAATTATATTACAAGTTTACTAGATCAAGTTAGTACTGTATGTAATAGGTTTGGTATGTCTTTCCAGTATGAGGGTTTCTGAATGTGGAGCCTGCTTCATGATAGTTGCATGTCATACAATTGATAAAGCCATGGTGTCGTAGTCAATCAATTTCCTTGTCGTTTTTAATTCATGGATCTCATATCTATACATACTGAACCAAAAAGTCTCTTAGGTTCTATCCTCTTCTGTAACATGCCATACATTTTTTGGCATTTAAACCTGGGAAATTTTTGTCGCTATTCAATAGGCCATCGTGCCTTAGTCAGTTTCTGGATGACTAGACTAGATTGAATATGAGTATCCATGGTAAAACTTCAAATCAATGTTTTTTTGTGACGTGACCCCAATAATTGCTGTGTGGGTAGCACTAATACTTCCTTTTTCTGTTGTCCTAGCAGGTACAATGGATATCATCTATTAAAAACATTAAAGACCTCTTGTTATAATTGTGCAAGTAATTCTAAAGGGTCACTTGTAATTCTGGCCACTCTCAGCATCTGTGACCATGGTAGACCTCTTTTTAGAGCTGGTGGGTGGTGGCTATCTGCACTTGTATATATAAATTAAACAAACACCCTACTCATTGAGCTATTTGATCCTGCATAAAAACTATGGCCCTCATTCCGAGTTGTTCGCTCGGTATTTTTCATCGCATCGCAGTGAAAATCCGCTTAGTACGCATGCGCAATGTTCGCACTGCGACTGCGCCAAGTAACTTTACTATGAAGAAAGTATTTTTACTCACGGCTTTTTCTTCGCTCCAGCGATCGTAATGTGATTGACAGGAAATGGGTGTTACTGGGCGGAAACACGGCGTTTCAGGGGCGTGTGGCTGAAAACGCTACCGTTTCCGGAAAAAACGCAGGAGTGGCCGGAGAAACGGTGGGAGTGCCTGGGCGAACGCTGGGTGTGTTTGTGACGTCAACCAGGAACGACAAGCACTGAAATGATCGCACAGGCAGAGTAAGTCTGGAGCTACTCTGAAACTGCTAAGTAGTTAGTAATCGCAATATTGCGAATACATCGGTCGCAATTTTAAGAAGCTAAGATTCACTCCCAGTAGGCGTAGGCTTAGCGTGTGTAACTCTGCTAAATTCGCCTTGCGACCGATCAACTCGGAATGAGGGCCTATGAACACTATATGAAGCTACTGGTACTTTGTAAAAAAATAATCAGCATTGCAATTGAGCAGATCAATGTAGCGTTCAGCCACACATCCAATACCTTCCAGTCACATACTACATAGATCTGCTCAGTCGCAATGCTTATCATTTTTTCACAAACTACAAGGTAAGCTTCAAATAGAATTATCTAGCTTAGAATTATCTACCTTTCTATGCAAGGGCAGATAGCTCAACGAATAGATTCTCTCAGGGCTATTTCTAGCCAATTTGGCTCCCAGTGTGAGATTTCAAAATGCGCCCCACCCCCATAGCAATAAAAAGAAAAAGCATGCGTGCGCTCACAGCAAGGGGGCGTGACCTCATTAAAATGGGTGTGGTCTCATTAAAGTGGGCTGGCCTAATCTGATATC
This sequence comes from Pseudophryne corroboree, assembly GCF_028390025.1. Classification (NCBI taxonomy): domain Eukaryota; kingdom Metazoa; phylum Chordata; class Amphibia; order Anura; family Myobatrachidae; genus Pseudophryne; species Pseudophryne corroboree. Next base: position 723,615,786 of record NC_086446.1, read on the forward strand.
ATCACGGCCACCACAGGGAAAAATAAAAAAATCAAAAGCCCTCATTTTACACAGTATGGCAGGCAAGAGTCCCCATTTTAGACATTACAGCAGGCACGTGTCCCCATTTTACACAGTGCTGGAGGCACGTGTCCCCATTTCACATATTACGCAGGCAGGTGTCCCCATTTTACACAGTATGGCAGGCAAGAGTCCCCATTTTACACAGTACGGCAGGCAAGAGTCCCCATTTTACACAGTATGGCAGGCAAGACTCCCCATTTTACACATTACGGCAGGCACGTGTCCCCATTTTACACAGTGCTGGAGGCACGTGTCCCCATTTTACACATTACGGCAGGCAGGTGTCCCCATTTCTCTGACGTCCTAGTGGATGCTGGGAACTCCGTAAGGACCATGGGGAATAGCGGCTCCGCAGGAGACTGGGCACAACTAAAGAAAGCTTTAGGACTACCTGGTGTGCATGCACTGGCTCCTCCCACTATGACCCTCCTCCAGACCTCAGTTGGAATCTTGTGCCCGGCTGAGCTGGATGCACACTAGGGGCTCTCCTGAGCTCCTAGAAAAGAAAGTATATTTTAGGTTTTTTATTTTCAGTGAGATCTGCTGGCAACAGACTCACTGCTACGAGGGACTAAGGGGAGAAGAAGCGAACCTACCTGCTTGCAGCTAGTTTGGGCTTCTTAGGCTACTGGACACCATTAGCTCCAGAGGGATCGAACACAGGACCCGACCTCGATCGTCCGGTCCCGGAGCCGCGCCGCCGTCCCCCTTACAGAGCCAGAAGCATGAAGATGGTCCTGAAAATCGGCGGCAGAAGACTTCGGTCTTCAACAAGGTAGCGCACAGCACTGCAGCTGTGCGCCATTGCTCCTCATGCACACCTCACACTCCGGTCACTGATGGGTGCAGGGCGCTGGGGGGGGGCGCCCTGAGCAGCAATATTAACACCTTGTCTGGCAAAATAAGCACAATATATAGTCCTAGAGGCTATATATGTGTAAAATACCCCTGCCAGGATCCATAAAAAAGCCGGAGAAAAGTCAGCCAAAAAAGGGGCGGGGCTATCTCCCTCAGCACACCGGCGCCATTTTCTCTTCACAGTGCAGCTGGAAGACAGCTCCCCAGGCTCTCCCCTGTAGTTTTCAGGCTCAAAGGGTTAAAAAGAGAGGGGGGGCACTAAATTTAGGCGCAAATCTGTGTATTATAGCAGCTATAAGGGAAAAATCACTGTGGGTAGTGTGAATCCCTGCATTATATAGCGCTCTGGTGTGTGCTGGCATACTCTCTCTCTGTCTCCCCAAAGGACTTTGTGGGGTCCTGTCCTCAGTCAGAGCATTCCCTGTGTGTGTGCGGTGTGTCGGTACGGCTGTGTCGACATGGTTGATGAGGAGGCTTATGTGGAGGCGGAGCAGATGCCGATAAATGTGATGTCGCCCCCTGTGGGGCCGACACCAGAGTGGATGGATAGGTGGAAGGTATTAACCGACAGTGTCAACTCCTTACATAAAAGGCTGGATGACGTAACAGCTGTGGGACAGCCGGCTTCTCAACCCGCGCCTGCCCAGGCGTCTCAAAGGCCATCAGGGGCTCACAAACGCCCGCTACCTCAGATGGCTGACACAGATGTCGACACGGAGTCTGACTCCAGTGTCGACGAGGTTGAGACATATACACAATCCACTGGGAACATCCGTTGCATGATCTCGGCAATGAAAAATGTGTTACACATTTCTGACATTAACCCAGGTACCAAAAAAAAAGGGGTTTTATGTTTGGGGAGAAAAAGCAGACAGTGGTTTGTTCCCCCATCAGATGAGTGAATGAAGTGTGTGAAGAAGCGTGGGTTCCCCCGATAAGAAACTGGTAATTTCTAAAAAGTTACTGATGGCGTACCCTTTCCCGCCAGAGGATAGGTCACGTTGGGAGATATACCCTAGGGTGGATAAGGCGCTCACACGTTTGTCAAAAGGAGCCTGCTGATAAAAAGCAGGAGGCTATCCTGAAGTCTGTATATACACACTCAGGTACTATACTGAGACCTGCAATTGCCTCAGCATGGATAGTGCTGCTGCAGCGTGGTCTATTACCCTGTTAGGACAGGGATACTATTTGCTAACCATAGAGCATATTAAAGACGTCGTCTTATATATGAGGGATGCACAGAGGGATATTTGCCGGCTGGCATCCAGAATTAATGCAATGTCCATTCTGCCAGGAGGGTATTAGGGACCCGGCAGTGGACAGGCGATGCTGACTTTAGAAGGCATATGAAGATTCTGCCTTATAAGGGTGAGGAATTGTTTGGGGATGGTCTCTGGGACCTCATATCCACAGCATCATCTGGGAAGGAAAAAATTTACCTCAAGTTTCCTCACAGCCTAAGAAAGCACCGTATTATAAGGTACAGTCCTTTCGGCTTCAGAAAAGCAAGCGGGTCAAAGGCGCTTCCTTTCTGCACAGAGACAAGGGAAGAGGGAAAAAGCTGCACCAGACAGCCAGTTCCCAGGATCAAAAATCTTCCCCCGCTTCCTCTGAGTCCACCCCATGACGCTGGGGCTCCACAGGTGGAGCCAGGTGCGGTGGGGGCGCGTCTCGGGAACTTCAGCGACCAGTGGGCTCGCTCACAGGTGGATCCCTGGGTTCTGCAAGTAGTATCACAGGGATACAAGCTGGAGTTCGAGGCGACTCCCCCTCGCTGTTACCTCAAATCAGCCTTGCCGGCTGCCCTCGAGGAGAGGTAGTACTGGCGGCAATTCACAAGCTGTACTTCCAGCAGGTGATAATCAAGGTACCCCTCCTTCAACAAAGCCGGGGTTACTATTCCACAATGTTGGTGGTACCGAAACCAGACGGTTCGGTGAGACCCATTCTAAAATTGAAATCCTTGAACACTTATATACGAAGGTTCAAGTTCAAAATGGAATCGCTCAGGGCGGTTATTGCAAGCCTGGACGAAGGGGATTACATGGTATCACTGGACATCAAGGATGCTTACCTGCATGTCCCCATTTACCCTCCTCACCAGGAGTACCTCAAAATTGTGGTACAGGACTGTCATTACCAATTCCAGACGTTGCCGTTGGTCTGTCCCCGGCACCGAGGGTATTTACCAAGGTAATGGCCGAAATGATGATACTCCTTCAAAAAAAGGGAGTTCTAATTATCCCCCCGTACTTGGACGATCTCCTTATAAAGGCGAGGTCCAGGGAGCAGTTGTTCGTCGGAGTAGCACTATCTCGGGAAGTGCTACAACAGCATGGCTGGATTCTGAATAGTCCAAAGTTGCAGCTGGTTCCTACGACGCGTCTACTGTTCCTGGGTATGGTACTGGACACAGAACAGGAAAAAGGGTTTCTCCCGGAGGAGAAGGCCAAGGAGTTGTCATCTCTAGTCAGAGACCTCCTAATACAAATACAGGTGTCGGTGCATCAATGCACGCGAGTCCTGGGAACGATGGTAGCTTCTTACGAAGAAATTCCATTCGGCAGGTTCCATGCAAGGATCTTCCAGTGGGATCTGTTGGACAAGTGGTCCGGGTCGCATCTTCAGATGCATCGGCTGATAACCCTGTCCCCAAGGGCCAGGGTGTCGCTGTTGTGGTGGCTGCAGAGTGCTCATCTTCTAGAGGGCCGCAGATTCGGCATACAGTACTGGGTCCTGGTGACCACGGATGCCAGCCTTCGAGGCTGGGGGGGCAGTCACACAGGGAAGAAACTTCCAAGGACTATGGTCAAGTCAGGAGACTTCCCTACACATAAATATTCTGGGACTAAGGGCCATTCACAAAGCCCTAAGTCAGGCTAGACCCCTGCTTCAACACCAGCCGGTGCTGATCCAGTCAGACAACATCACGGCGGTCGCCCATGTAAACCAGCAGGGCGGCACAAGAAGCAGGATGGTGATGGCAGAAGCCACAAGAATTTTCCGATGGGCGGAAAATCATGGGTTAGCACTGTCAGCAGTGTTCATTCCCGGAGTGGACAACTGGGAAGCAGACTCTCAGCAGGCACGACCTCCACCCGGGAGAGTGGGGACTTCATCCAGAAGTCTTCAAAATGATTGTACACCATTGGGAAAGGCCACAGGTGGACATGATGGCGTCCCGCCTCAACAAAAAGCTAAAAAGATATTGCGCCAGGTCAAGGGACCCTCAGGCGATAGCTGTGGACGCTCTGGTAACACTGTGGGTGTACCAGTCGGTGTATGTGTTCCTCCCTTTGCTTCTCATACCCAAGGTACTGAGAATACTAAGACGGAGAGGAGTAAGAACTATACTCGTGGTTCCGGATTGGCCAAGAAGAGCTTGGTACCCAGAACTTCAAGAAATGATCTCAGAGGAACCATGGCCTCTGCCGTTCAGACACGACCTGCTGCAGCAGGGGCCCTGCCTGTTCCAAGACTTACCACGGCTGTGTTTGACGGCATGGCGGTTGAACACCGGATCCTAAAGGAAAAAGGCATTCCGGAGGAAGTCATTCCTACGCTGATTGAGGCTAGGAAAGATGTGATCTAAAAACACCGCATATGGCAAAAATATGTTGCTTGGTGTGAGGCCAGGAAGGCCCCAACGGAGGAATTTCAACTGGGTCGATTTCTGCACTTCCTACAGTCAGGAGTGACTACGGGCCTAAAATTGGGTTCCATTAAGGTCCAGATTTCGGCTCTGTACATTTTCTTCCGAAAAGAACTGGCTTCACTGCCTGAAGTTCAGACTTTTGTTAAGGGAGTGCTGCATATTCAGCCCCCGTTTGTGCCTCTAGTGGCACTGTGGGATCTCAACGTGGTGTTGGATTTCCTGAAGTCGCATTGGGTTGAGCTACTTAAATCCGTAGAGCTAAAATACCTCACGTGGAAAGTGGTCATGCTGTTGGCCTTGGCGTCGGCCAGGCGTGTATCAGAATTGGCGGTTTTATCATGCAAAAGCCCTTATCTGATTTTCATATGGATAGGGCGGAATTGAGGACTCGTTCCCAGTTCCTTCCTAAGGTGGTATCAGCTTTTCATGTGAACCAACCTATTGTGGTACCTGCGGCGACGTGGGACTTGGAGGACTCCAAGTTACTGGACGTAGTCAGGGCCCTGAAAATATATGTTTCCAGGATGGCTTGAGTCAGGAAAACTGACTCGCTATTTATCCTGTATGCACCCAACAAGCTGGGTGCTCCTGCTGCTAAGCAGACTATTGCTCGCTGGATCTGTAGCACGATTCAACTTGCACATTCTGCGGCTGGACTGCCGCACCCTAAATCTGTAAAAGCCCATTCCACGAGGAAAGTGGGCTCTTCTTGGGCGGCTGCCCGAGGGGTCTCGGCTTTACAACTTTGCCGAGCTGTTACTTGGTCGGGTTCAAACATTTTTGCAAAAGTCTACAAGTTTGTTACCCTGGCTGAGGAGGACCTTGAGTTTGCTCATTCGGTGCTGCAGAGTCATCCGCACTCTCCCGCCCGTTTGGTAGCTTTGGTATAATCCCCGTGGTCCTTACGGAGTTCCCAGCATCCACTAGGACGTCAGAGAAAATAAGATTTTACTCACCGGTAAATCTATTTCTCGTAGTCCGTAGTGGATGCTGTGCGCCCGTCCCAAGTGCGGATTGTCTGCAATACTTGTATATAGTTATTGCCTAACTAAAGGGTTATTGTTATGAGCCATCTGTTACTGAGGCTCAGTTATATTTCATACTGTTAACTGGGTATAATATCACGAGTTATACGGTGTGATTGGTGTGGCTGGTATGAGTCTTACCCGGGATTCCAAATCCTTTCCTTATTGTGTCAGCTCTTCCGGGCACAGTATCCTAACTGAGGTCTGGAAGAGGGTCATAGTGGGAGGAGCCAGTGCACACCAGGTAGTCCTAAAGCTTTCTTTAGTTGTGCCCAGTCTCCTGCGGAGCCGCTATTCCCCATGGTCCTTACGGAGTTCCCAGCATCCACTACGGACTACGAGAAATAGATTTACCGGTGAGTAAAATCTTATTTTTACACAGTACGCAGGCAGGTGTCCCCATTTTACACAGTACGGCAGGCAGGTGTCCCCATTTTACACATTACGCCAGGCAGGCATCCCCATTTTACACATTACGCTGGCAAGACTCCCCATTTTACACATTACGGCAGGCAGGTGTCCCCATTTTACACAGTATGGCAGACAGGTGTCCCAATTTTACACAGTACGGCAGACAGGTGTCCCCATTTTACACAGTATGCAGGCAGGTGTCCCCATTTTACATAGTACGGCAGGCGTCCCCATTTTACACATTACGCCAGGCAGGTGTCCCCATTTTACACATTACGCAGGCAGGTGTCCCCATTTTACACATTACGGCAGGCAGGTGTCCCAATTTTACACATTACGGCAGGCAAGTGTCCCCATTTTACACATTACGGCAGGCAAGAGTCCCCATTTTACACAGTATGGCAGGCAGGTGTCCCCATTTTACACAGTGTGGCAGGCAGGTGTCCCCATTTTACACAGTACGGCAAGTGTCAAGTGGGGGAGAAGGAAGGGAGAGGGAGGGGGGGAGAGAGAGACTACTTACATATAGAGACTCTTCCCGCTCTTCGGGTCTGGCTGCCTCACCTCCCTCGCGCCAGCCGCCTCCTCCTTCCAGCTTGTCTGCTCCTCCTCCCTCTTCCCGAGTACTCCTGCTCGGGGGGCGGGGTTTCTCGGAATGACGTGATTCTGTCATGACGTCACGACGCAACCGCGTCATTCTGTGAAACTCCGCCCCCGAGCAGGAGTGCTCGGGAAGAGGGAGGAGGGGGAGACAAGGACACGCAAAGTGCCGTGGCGGGCGTTCCGTGCGGTTGCACGGCTCGCCCGCAGCAAGAAACGGCACTGGATTGTCTGACTGCAATGCACAGGCAATGGGTTCGAATTCCAGGTATGTCAGCATCTTGAAATGTAATAAAGGACAGTGTGACTGAATAAGAAAGAAATCTCAAGTTGAGTTCATGAATGCTGTATAGGTATTATCGACAGAATGGGTCAGGGTAGGAGAATGCAGCGGTCAGGAGATGCTGGGCTTCAAAAAGGGGAGGAAGCTGCAAGTGAAAGTAATGAAAACACATAATTGACAAGTGCCGCCAACAGCGCCCCCTACCCTGTGGCGCTATGTGCGGTGCCCCTTCGCACACACCTAGTTACGGCCCTGGCTAATAGGATAGCCCCTGAAATCTAATTACCGCTGCTAATTGGATATCCCCTTTGGGGGGTCATTCCGAGTTGTTCGCTCGTTGCCGATTTTTGCAACGGAGCGATTAAGGCAAAAATGCACATGCGCATGGTTCACAGTGCACATGCGGTTAGTATTTTAACACAAAACTTAGTAGATTTACTCATGCCCGAACGAAGATTTTTCATCATTGAAGTGATCGGAGTATGATTGACAGGAAGTGGGTGTTTCTGGTCGGAAACTGGCCATTTTCTGGGAGTTTGCGGAAACACGCAGGCGTGTCAGGGAAAAACACGGGAGTGTCTGGAGAAACGGGGGAGTGGCTGGCCGAACGCTGGGCGTGTGTGTGACGTCAAACCAGGAACGAAACTGACTGAACTGATCGCTATTTGTGAGTGTCTCGAGCTACTCAGAAACTGCTAAGAAATTTATTTTCGCAATTCTGCTAATCTTTCGTTCGCAATTCTGCTAAACTAAAATACACTCCCAGAGGGCGGCGGCTTAGCGTGTGCAATGCTGCTAAAAGCAGCTAGCGAGCGAACAACTCGGAATGACCCCCATAGCCTCTTAAAAGCATGTAGTATGAATCTTGTGCAGTACGGATGGTATAATGGTTAGCATTTCTGCTTCACAGCAAGGTCATGGGTTCAATTCCCACCATGGCTTTAACTGTGTGGAGTTTGTATATTCTTCCTGTCACTGTGTAGATTTCCTCCAGCCTGATGTTTGCAAGAAAAATGTAGCATTGTGGATAGAGTTATTTTCTGTACCAGTTCCAAAAGTTGAATGCATAGGTTACTATTCCTGCCTTCAGTAGGGTTCTTGTCAAAAAAATGTTTAACTGCAGTTAATCCTTCTTGCTGTAGGATAGAAGTACAGTTTGTAGACTTTTTACATTGACTTTACATAGCAGTGTGTCTGGAGGTAAGTTGTATCTTTGAGATATATGGGTTTTTTCATAATTGGGGGCTATAGCAGGAAATCCACTAACTGAGAGAACAGTTGATATAATGATAACCTGGCTGATACGATGGGTCTGCCGGGGGGGATTTATAGGTTCTTTATGTACTTTAGTACAGTGTACATAGTAGGAATAACAGAAGGATTGTATTAAGGCTTCCTTCTTTGATAATTCTCCTATTAGTTACAATATCATACGTTTCCTCCCTATATGTCTGTTGAATTTTGCCTTGATAATTTGTAAGTACTGTATTACAGTACTATCTGCCTGGTGATCACCAATTTATTTATCTATCGTATTTCTCTATGTTCTGTATAACTACTGTATAATCCCTCCCTTATACGCAGGGGGAATAGTGCTATCCTCATCATTTGATAAGCATTTCAGTGCCTGGTTTCACTCCTTGAGAAAAAATGGCAGAAGAACCTATGCTCCCAGTCCAGTCACAAGTGTCCTGCTCAGGGTTACCACATCTTACTTAGCCAATGATAAAAAAACATGTAGGCCACCAAGAGCTGGAATCCATCTCTAAAGTCCTAAGAAAATGGAAAAGTTCAACAGTTGACTACAATATATAGATGTTTCCACATACATCTTCCCTTTTTTGTGTCATATGGCATAAGATGCTTATCACAACTATCACATCATGGATAGCGATTGTATGGATTCCCGTTCTTTTTTTATGGTGTATTACTTCATGCCGCTAATGGCCTTCTCAGAAAGGCACACTTTACCACTTGCCATCATATGCGACCACACCAGATTGTGCGTTATCTGACCTGATCGCAAACAATGTGACCAGTCAGAGACACAAAGTGGGCAACTGCCGGAAGATAATCTTCCTGCAGCTGCCAATCACTGAGGGATCTCCCGGGTCCCTCGGCTTCCCTGCACCCTTCCCTAGTGTCTGCTGTGCTGCCGATCACTGCTGAGGAGCATCTGCCCGGCAAATGTAAATGAACCCTCCTCAGCCCCCTAGTGTGTACCTGGTGGATGCAGCAGCTGGGGAAATCAAAGTCATGATGTTCCGATGGTGATATTGTGATGTTTGACAAAAATAGGATTTCTGCTGCGGGGTACACTGGGCTCCACAAGGATAGACATTGGGGTGTAGAGTAGGATCTTGATCCGAAGCACCAACAGGCTCAAAAGCTTTGACCTTCTTCCCAAGATGCATAGCGCCGCCTCCTATATCACCCCGCCTCTGTGCACAGGAGCTCAGTTTGTAGTTGGTGCTTGCAGTGCAAGCATAGAACAGGAAGAGCTGCTCACAGCAGCTCTATAATAGCTTTTTCTGAGGAAAAAAGAAGACTACAAGGGCTGCAGCAGAGGCACAGATTGTGTTGGATGTCAGTAGACATTGCCTGCTGCAGCTCCATCTCTCCCCCAGCGGCGCTGTACACTCCCGAGCCCTGGTTGCCGGGTACCTACAGCGGAGGCTCCGGTTTTCTTCACGTTAGATACACACGGCTGGGGCTCTCCAGGATCGCGTGGCCGCGCTTCGGGAGGTGGTAAGTGGGACCCGCTTGCAGGACCCGGTCTTTATCGCGATCCGGCGCGGTCAGTGGGAGGCGGGCCGCGCGCGCTGGCGGTGGACACTGTGGCAGTACAGGCGATCCCACTAGATCACCAGGGCATGGGCGCAGGTCAGGTTTTCTCTCTAAACTGGTTTTTATATCGCCCACAGTACTCGGTGGTTTTGCCAGCAGAGGGGATAAGGCTTAGACCTGAAGCCCCAGCTCCAGGGCGCCATTTCCAGCAAGTGTTCCCTCCCTGGAGCTGCATTTCTGTCTTTTCCTTACTCCCTGTCAGTGTCTGCGGCGCCATCATTCCTCAGTTCACTGTTCCTGGGACTGCTTGGGCATATCCTCCTATGTAAAGCCGCCTGGTTGTCAGCGCTGTTCCCTTACATGACACTTAAGTAGTGATGAGCGGGTTCGGTTCCTCGGAAACCGAACCCCCCCGAACTTCACCCATTTTACACGGGTCCGAGGCATACTCGGATTCTCCCGTATGGCTCGGTTAATCCGAGCGCGCCCGAACGTCATCATCCCGCTGTCGGATTCTCGCGAGATTCGGATTCTATATAAGCAGCCGCGCGTCGCCGCCATTTCACTCGTGCATTGGAAATGTTAAGGAGAGGACGTGGCTGGCGTCCTCTCCGTTTATTAATATTTGTGCTACTGCTTATTGCTTAATTGTGGGGACTGGGGAGCAGCTGTATTATATAGGAGGAGTACAGTGCAGAGTTTTGCTGACCAGTGACCACCAGTATACGTTGTCTGCCTGAAAAACACTCCATATCTGTGCTCAGTGTGCTGCATATATCTGTGCTCACACTGCTTAATTGTGGGGACTGGGGAGCAGCTGTATTATATAGGAGGAGTACAGTGCAGAGTTTTGCTGACCAGTGACCACCAGTATACGTTGTCTGCCTGAAAAACACTCCATATCTGTGCTCAGTGTGCTGCATATATCTGTGCTCACACTGCTTTATTGTGGGCACTGGGGACCACCAGTATATTATATAGGAGGAGTACAGTGCAGAGTTTTGCTGACAGTGACCACCAGTATATATAGCAGTACGGTACGGAAGGCCACTGCTCTACCTACCTCTGTGTCGTCAAGTATACTATCCATCCATACCTGTGGTGCATTTCAGTTGTGCGCAGTATATATAGTAGTAGGCCATTGCTATTGATACTGGCATATAATTCCACACATTAAAAAATGGAGAACAAAAATGTGGAGGTTACAATAGGGAAAGATCAAGATCCACTTCCACCTCGTGCTGAAGCTGCTGCCACTAGTCATGGCCGAGACGATGAAATGCCATCAACGTCGTCTGCCAAGGCCGATGCCCAATGTCATAGTAGAGAGCATGTAAAATCCAAAAAAACAAAAGTTCAGTAAAATGACCCAAAAATCAAAATTGAAAGCGTCTGATGAGAAGCGTAAACTTGCCAATATGCCATTTACGACACGGAGTGGCAAGGAACGGCTGAGGCCCTGGCCTATGTTCATGGCTAGTGGTTCAGATTCACATGAGGATGGAAGCACTCATCCTCTCGCTAGAAAAATGAAAAGACTTAAGCTGGCAAAAGCACAGCAAAGAACTGTGCGTTCTTCTAAATCACAAATCCCCAAAGAGAGTCCAATTGTGTCGGTTGCGATGCCTGACCTTCCCAACACTGGACGGGAAGAGCTTGCGCCTTCCACCATTTGCACGCCCCCTGCAAGTGCTGGAAGGAGCACCCTGATAGTCAAATTGAAGATGTCACTGTTGAAGTACACCAGGATGAGGATATTGGTGTTGCTGGCGCTGGGGAGGAAATTGACAAGGAGGATTCTGATGGTGAGGTGGTTTGTTTAAGTCAGGCACCCGGGGAGACACCTGTTGTCCGTGGGACGAATATGGCCATTGACATGCCTGGTCAAAATACAAAAAAAATCACCTCTTCGGTGTGGAATTATTTCAACACAAATGCGGACAACAGGTGTCAAGCCGTGTGTTGCCTTTGTCAAGCTTTAATAAGTAGGGGTAAGGACGTTAACCACCTCGGAACATCCTCCCTTATACGTCACCTGGACCGCATTCATCAGAAGTCAGTGACAAGTTCAAAAACTTTGGATGACAGCGGAAGCAGTCCACTGACCACTAAATCTCTTCCTCTTTTAACCAAGCTCTTGCAAACCACACCACCAACTCCCTCAGTGTCAATTCCCACCTTACACAGGAAAGCCAATAGTCCTGCAGGCCATGTCACTGGCAAGTCTGACGAGTCTTCTCCTGCCTGGGATTCCTCCGATGCATCCTTGAGTGTAACGCCTACTGCTGCTGGCGCTGCTGTTGTTGCTGCTGGGAGTCGATCGGCATCCCAGAGGGTTAGTCGGAAGACCACTTGTACTACTTCCAGTAAGCAATTGACTGTCCAACAGTCCTTTGCGAGGAAGATGAAATATCACAGCAGTCATCCTGCTGCAAAGCGGATAACACAGGTCTTGTCAGCCTGAGTGGTGAGAAACGTGGTTCCGGTATCCACCGTTAATTCAGAGGCAACTAGAGACTTGATTGAGGTACTGTATCCCCGGTACCAAATACCATCTAGGTTCCATTTCTCTAGGCAACGATACCGAAAATGTACACAGACCTCAGAAAAAGAGTCACCAGTGTCCTAAAAAATGCAGTTGTACCCAATGTCCACTTAACCACGGACATCTGGACAAGTGGAGCAGGGCAGACTCAGGACTATATGACTGTGACAGCCCACTGGGTAGATGTATTGCCTCCCGCAGCAAGAACAGCAGCGGCGGCACCAGTAGCAGCATCTTGCAAACGCCAACTCGTTCCTAGGCAGGCTACGCTTTGTATCACCGCTTTCCAGAAGAGGCACACAGCTGACAACCTCTTACGGAAACTGAGGAACATCATCGCAGAATGGCTTACCCCAATTGGACTCTCCTGGGGATTTGTGACATCGGACAACGCCAGCAATATTGTGCGTGCATTACATCTGGGCAAATTCCAGCACGTCCCATGTTTTGCACATACATTGAATTTGGTGGTGCAGAATTATTTAAAAAACGACAGGGGCGTGCAAGAGATGCTGTCGGTGGCCCGAAGAATTGCGGGCCACTTTCGGCATTCAGCCACCGCGTGCCGAAGACTGGAGCACCACCAAACACTCCTGAACCTGCCCTGCCATCATCTGAAGCAAGAGGTGGTAACGAGGTGGAATTCAACCCTCTATATGCTTCAGAGGATGGAGGAGCAGCAAAAGGCCATTCAAGCCTATACATCTGCCCACGATATAGGCAAAGGAGGGGGAATGCACCTGACTCAAGCGCAGTGGAGAATGATTTCAACATTGTGCAAGGTTCTGCAACCCTTTGAACTTGCCACACGTGAAGTCAGTTCAGACACTGCCAGCCTGAGTCAGGTCATTCCCCTCATCATGCTTTTGCAGAAGAAGCTGGAGACATTGAAGGAGGAGCTAAAACAGAGTGATTCCGCTAGGCATGTGGGACTTGTGGATGGAGCCCTTAATTCGCTTAACTAGGATTCACGGGTGGTCAATCTGTTGAAATCAGAGCACTACATTTTGGCCACTGTGCTCGATCCTAGATTTAAAACCTACGTTGTATCTCTCTTTCCGGCAGACACAAGTCTGCAGAGGTTCAAAGACCTGCTGGTGAGAAAATTGTCAAGTCAAGCGGAACGTGACCCGTCAACAGCTCCTCCTTCACATTCTCCCGCAACTGGGGGTGCGAGGAAAAGGCTAAGAATTCCGAGCCCACCCGCTGGCGGTGATGCAGGGCAGTCTGGAGCGAGTGCTGACATCTGGTCCGGACTGAAGGACCTGCCAACGATTACTGACATGTCGTCTACTGTCACTGCATATGATTCTCTCACCATTGAAAGAATGGTGGAGGATTATATGAGTGACCGCATCCAAGTAGGCACGTCAGACAGTCCGTACGTATACTGGCAGGAAAAAGAGGCAATTTGGAGGCCCTTGCAGAAACTGGCTTTATTTTATCTAAGTTGCCCTCCGTCCAGTGTGTACTCCGAAAGAGTGTTTAGTGCAGCCGCTCACCTTGTCAGCAATAGGCGTACGAGGTTACTTCCAGAAAATGTGGAGAAGATGATGTTCATCAAAATGAATTATAATCAATTCCTCCGTGGAGACATTCACCAGCAATTGCCTCCAGAAAGTACACAGGGACCTGAGATGGTGGATTCCAGTGGGGACGAATTAATAATCTGTGAGGAGGGGGATGTACACAGTGAAAGGGGTGAGGAATCGGAGGATGATGATGAGGTGGACATCTTGCCTCTGTAGAGCCAGTTTGTGCAAGGAGAGATTGATTGCTTCTTTTTTGGTGGGGGCCCAAACCAACCAGTCATTTCAGTCACAGTCGTGTAACAGACCCTGTCGCTGAAATGATGGGTTCGTTAAAGTGTGCATGTCCTGTTTATACAACATAAGGGTGGGTGGGAGGGCCCAAGGACAATTCCATCTTGCACCTCTTTTTTCTTTCATTTTTCTTTGCATCATGTGCTGTTTGGGGACAATGTTTTTGAAGTGCCATCCTGCCTGACACTGCAGTGCCACTCCTAGATGGGCCAGGTGTTTGTGTCGGCCACTTGTGTCGCTTAGCTTAGTCACACAGCGACCTTGGTGCGCCTCTTTTTTCTTTGCATCATGTGCTGTTTGGGGACTATTTTTTTGAAGTGCCATCCTGCCTGACACTGCAGTGCCACTCCTAGATGGGCCAGGTGTTTGTGTCGGCCACTTGTGTCGCTTAGCTTAGCCATCCAACGACCTCGGTGCAAATTTTAGGACTAAAAATAATATTGTGAGGTGTTCAGAATAGACTGAAAATGAGTGGAAATTGTGGTTATTGAGGTTAATAATACTATGGGATCAAAATGACCCCCAAATTCTATGATTTAAGCTGTTTTTGAGGGTTTTTTGTAAAAAAACACCCGAATCCAAAACACACCCGAATCCGACAAAAAATTTTCAGGGAGGTTTTGCCAAAACGCGTCCGAATCCAAAACACGGCCGCGGACCCGAATCCAAAACCAAAACACAAAACCCGAAAAGTTTCCGGTGCACATCACTACACTTAAGTATTCTACCTGCCTTTTTAGACAGTGATAGTTTAGAAAGAGTGCGTTTAGTCAGGGTTTTATAGTACAATTACCCTGTGATATACATCCAGTTCTTACTGTGTACTGTTATATCTATTGTTATATAGCTGTGTAAGCTAGTCCAGTGCAGTATTATTGTCAGTACAGGTTGAGTATCCCTTATCCAAAACGCTTGGGACCAGAGGTATTTTGGATATCGGATTTTTCCGTATTTTGGAATAATTGCATACCATAATGAGATATCATGGTGATGGGACCCAAGTCTAAGCACAGAATGCATTTATGTTACATATACACCTTATACACACAGCCTGAAGGTAATTTTAGCCAATATTTTTTGTAACTTTGTGCATTACACAAAGTGTGTGTACATTCACACAATTCATTTATGTTTCATATACACCTTATACACACAGCCTGAAGGTAATTTAATACAATATTTTTAATAACTTTGTGTATTAAACAAAGTTTGTGTACATTGAGCCATCAGAAAACAAAGATTTCACTATCTCACTCTCACTCAAAAAAGTCCGTATTTTGGAATATTCCGTATTTCGGAATATTTGGATATGGGATACTCAACCTGTAATAACCTCTGCATTGTACAAACTGTGACTTTCTGTGTGTGCATTTTATAGCTGAGTGGTGTCCATTTCGTGTCTTTCACTCAACTTGCTATCCCTATATTCCATAACCTGAGGGGGCTTGGTGCGTCAGGTGTTATCTAATATAGGATTTTCACAAAGATATACTGTATTACGTATTTTTCTCTGTGATTTAGTCACCATATCTCTACTTTAGCTCTGCTAGTGCTGACTACACTGCGCAGGGGTTTGGGTTTAGGGATATAGTGTTGCTGATAATTGTACTGTGTTACCTCATACTGCAAGTTATATCATGTCTGCTTCTGAGGGTAACGGTTCTGGGGCTGAACACACTGCTGGTGTTGCTGAAGCCACAGGCACATTTGAGGAGAATATAGCAGCTGTGGGTTCAGGTTCTGGGGGCTCCTTACCCCCCAGTGGGACTGTGGCAACGGAGGCACATACTGACCCACCGTGGGCCGCTTTTTCCACGCTTCTGTATATGCTAGTTCATAAACTAACACCCCCTATGGGACCCCCAATGCCGGTACAACTGTATGTGGTCCCTGCAGCTAACCCGCCGTGGGCGGACAATTTATCTGCTCAATTAAAGAAGTTGAACCAGTCCTTGATACTAAAAAGTCTGACCAACGCTCGCCTAAGTCCAAGCGGTCCTCTAAGCGAGCACTTGTTTCCTCACAATCCACTGCTGTCACTGACACCTCGTCTGATGAAGACGGCACTTACACTGACCCCACAGGTTCTGACTCAGATACGGCTGATGGGGAGGGTAGTTCACATGTGGATGTTCCTGATCTTTTGGAGGCTATTAAGTTAATTCTGCAGATTACGGATGAACCCGAGCCATCCGTCCCTCCTAAGAAACCAGATAGGTTCAAGCGTCAGAAGGTGGTTAAACAAGTTTTACCTCACTCTGATCACCTAGTGGATATACGTCAGGAACCCTGGGAAAACCCGGGTACGAAGTTTGTGCCTCAAAAGAAGATGCTGGCTCGCTATCCCCTCGTGCCAGAGCTGTCTAAGAATTGGGAAACGCCTCCTCCAGTGGACTCGCATGTGGCTAGGATGGTGGTTTCCTAAGCTCTACCTGTCACTGCCGTCACGTCTCTAAAAGAGCCTACAGATAAACGTGTGGAGGGTTGTCTGAAAGCGATTTACACCCTCACGGGTGCTGCACAAAGGCCCACTATTGCAGCTACATGGGCTGCAGAGGCTATTGAAGCATGGGCCTTGGAGTTAGAAGCTGAAATCTCCTCTGACCATGCTAGACAATGCTTGCCATATATTGTCACAGCTTCTCGATATATTAAAGAGGCGGCTTCTGATGCCGGTATCCTAGCAGCCAAGGCCTCTACTTCGTCAGTTCTGGCTCGCCGGATATTGTGGCTGAGATCCTGGTCTGTGGATCTGGACTCTAGAAAAACCCTGGAGGTACTCCCTTCCAAGGGAGATATTCTGTTTGGGGAGGACTTAAATAAGATAGTGGCTGACTTGGCTACTACCAAAACTGCCTGTCTGCCTAATACCGCTCCTTCTGTGTCGAAGGCTAAAGGTACATCCTTTCGCCCCTTTCGTCCTCCAGGTAAAGCAAAAGGACAGGTGTACCATAAGCAGGCCCGCACTTTTAAACCTGGTAAGCCGAAGCCCAAAAGAGCCTGAGCTGCCCGTCAGCCAGCTGCCAAGACCGATAAGCCTGCCGCATGACGAGGCGGGCCTCCCCATGGGGGATCCCAGGGTGGGGGGCCGGCTTCTAGGGTATACCCAGGAATGGTTGAAGACCACTTCAGATGCCTGGGTACGGGAAGTCATCACTCGAGGTTACGCCATAGCCTTCAAAAACCAACCCCCTCATCGATTTGCAGGACAGACGTCCCTTTGGACCAGACAAAGGCAAAAACTCTACACTCAGTGGTACAGACCCTCCTGGATACAGGAGTCGTAGTACAGGTGCCCCTTGCTCAGAGGGGCCGGGGGTACTATTCTCCGCTGTTTCTAGTCCCGAAACCGAATGGGTCCTCCCGGCCCATTCTCAACCTCAAGGCATTGAACAGGTTTGTGAAGATTTCCAAGTTCCGTATGGAAACCCTTCGCTCTATAGTTCTGGCCTTGGAACCTGGGGACTACATGGTCTCCCTGGACATACAGGATGCTTACCTGCATATTCCTATAGCAGTGTCACATCAACAATACCTGAGGTTTGCTATTGGCAACATCCATTACCAGTTTCGGGCATTACCTTTTGGTTTAACAACGGCTCCGCGAGTCTTCACCAAAGTTATGGCGGTGATGATGGTGGTACTCCGCCGTCAAGGTGTCAGGATACTGCCGAATCTGGACGACTTGTTAATCCTGGCAAATTTCCCATATCTTCTCCTACGTCATCTGGATATGACGGTCCAGTTTCTACAAGCCCACGGGTGGCTCATCAACTGGAAGAAATCCTCCCTGGTCCCTGCTCAGAGCATGGTGCACCTGGGAGCGCTGTTGGACACTCACAACCAGAGGTTGTTCTTGTCTCAGGAGAAAGTCCTGAAGCGTCAGGACAGGATTCGTTGCTTCCTTTCTCATCCGCAAGTGTCGATACATTCGGCAATGCAGGTGCTGGGCCTCATGGTATCAGCATTCGACATGGTGGAGTATGCTCAATTCCATTCTCGCCCCCTTCAGAGGCTAATTCTAGCCAAGTGGGACGGCCTGCCTCACCAGATCAGATCTCAAATGATCTCATTGACTCCGGAGGTTCGTCTGTCGCTGCTCTGGTGGCTCCAGGACCAACAATTGTGCAGGGGCCATCTCTACTGGATATCCAACTTGGTCCTGTTGACGACAGATGCCAGTCTAAGAGGTTGGGGCGTGGTGCTGGAGCAGCACTCCCTTCAGGGTCGGTGGACCACGGAGGAATCTCTCCTCTTGATCAACATTCTGGAATTGCGGGCGGTCTTCAATGCGTTGAACCTGGCCCAGCATTTAATTCAGAACCATCCTGTTCAAGTACAGTCGGACAACGCCACCACAGTGGCTTACATAAATCATCAAGGCGGCACTCGAAGCCATTTGGCAATGAAGGAAGTCTCACGGATTCTACGTTGGGCGGAACGCCATCTACCGGCAATATCGGCAATATTCATTCTGGGAGTCCTGAATTGGGAAGCAGACTTTCTCAGTCGTCAGGAAGTGCATGCCGGCGAGTGGGGCCTCCATCCAGAAGTGTTTCAACTCCTCGTGGAAAAGTGGGGTCTTCCAGATGTGGATCTGATGGCGTCTCGACACAATCACAAGGTTCCGGTCTTCGGAGCAAGGACAAGGGATCCTCAAGCAGCATTCGTGGATGCGCTAGTGGTGCCGTGAAGGTTTCGGCTGCAGTACGTGTTCCCTCCGGTGTCACTCCTGCCAGGGTAATTCGGAAGTTCAAGCAAGAAAAAGGAAATCTGCTTCTCATAGCTCCAGCGTGGCCCAGACGGCACTGGTTCTCAGACCTGCAGGGCCTATCGTCAGAGCGTCCAATTCTACTTCCACAACGCCCAGACCTCCTCGTACAGGGCCCCTGTGTCTACCGGGACCTAGCCCGGCTGTCTTTGACGGCGTGGCTCTTGAAGCTTACGTCTTGAGGGCTAAAGGGTTTTCCTGAGGAGGTCATTAAAACTATGTTGTGGGCCCGGAAACCGGCTTCCGCTCGGATTTACCATAGGGTCTGGCATTCCTACTTTGGTGCGCATCTAACAATTATGACGCTTCCAAGTTTAGTACAGCCAAGCTTTTGGCTTTTCTGCAGCAAGGTCTAGAGTTAGGCCTGCGTCTGGCCTCCCTCAAGGTTCATTTTTCTGCCTTGTTGGTGTGGTTTCAGAGAAAAATTGCGACTTTACCTGATGTTCATACTTTCACTCAGCGTGTGTTGCGTATCCAACCTCCCTATGTCCCGCCTGTGGCTCCTTGGGACTTGTCGGTGGTTTTGGAGGCGTTGCAAGAGCCTCCATTTAAACCCTTGGTTCAGCTGACCTTAAGTGGCTTTCCTTTAAGGTGGTGTTCTTGCTGGCTATTGCCTCTGCTAGAAGAGTGTCGGATCTGGGTGCCTTGTCTTGTAGTTTCCCATATCTGATTTTTCACCGTGACCGGGCGGTTCTTAGGACTTGTCCCGGATATTTACCTAAGGTGGTTTCTTCGTTCCACCTTAATCAGGAGATTGTGGTTCCGGCTTTTGTCTCTCCTGATTTGTCTTCCAAAGAGCGGTCTTTGGATGTGGTACGGGCTCTCCGTATCTATGTGAAGAGAACTGCTTCTGTTAGGAAATCTGATTCTCTCTTTATTCTGTTTGGATTTCACAAACGGGGCTGGCCTGCTCACAAGCAGACTTTGGCCAGATGGATTAGAATGGTGATGATTGCACATGCTTATGTGAGGGCTGGTCTGTCAGCTCCTGCTCACATTAAGGCCCATTCTACTCGGTCTGTTGGACCTTCTTGGGTGGCCCACCGTGGTGCGACCCTTGAACAATTGTGCATGGCGGCTACGTGGTCCTCAGTGAACACGTTCATTAGGTTCTATGCCTTCGATACCGCCGCTTCCCAGGATGCTTCCTTTGGATGCCGGGTTCTTGTGTTCGCTACAGTGCGTCCCCTCCCATAAGGAACTGCTTTAGGACATCCCCAATGTCTATCCTTGTGGAGCCCAGTGTACCCCGCAGCAGAAAACGAGTTTTATGGTAAGAACTTACCTTTGTTAAAACTCTTTCTGCGAGGTACACTGGGACCCACAAGGTGCCCACCCTGATGCACTTAGCTTCCTTGGGTTGGTATGGCATTAGCCGCTGACACTTCTCCTGTCGGGAGAGTGTGGTGTTTGTGGCAACTGGCAGTTGTCGTCTCTTTTACTTGCTACTGCATTGGGCTGGTTAACAAAACTGAGCTCCTGTGCACGGAGGCGGGGTGATATAGGAGGCGGCGCTATGCATCTTGGGAAGAAGGTCAAAGCTTTTGAGCCTGTTGGTGCTTCGGATCAAGATCCTACTCTACACCCCAATGTCTATCCTTGTGGGGCCCAGTGTACCTCGCAGAAAGAGTTTTAACAAAGGTAAGTTCTTACCATAAAACTCGTTTTTAATTACCTACCGGAAAATCATTTTCTCATAGTCCGTAGAGGATAAAGGGAATCCATTTAGTACCATGGGGTATAGACGGGTCCACTAGGAGCCTTGGACACTCTAATAATTTGATAGTGTGTGTTCGCTCCTCCCTCTATGCCCCTCCTACCAGACTCAGTCTAGGAAACTGTGCCCGAGGAGATGGACATACTTTGAGAGAAGGATAGATAAGGGAAGTGGTGAGATGACGAACCAGCACACAGAACAATAGGAAAGCCATGCTAACCAAACTTGAAACATGAACAGCAACAGCTGAACCAACCATAATACTTAACCAAGTAACAGTGCAGGAAAAAACGAAGCACCGGGGGGCATCCAGTATCCGCTACGGACTACGAGAAAAGGATTTACTGGTAGGTAATTAAAATCCTATTTTCTCTTGCGTTCTAGAGGATACTGGGAATCCATTTAGTACCATGGAGAAGTACCAAAGCTCCCAAACTGGGGGGTAAATTTACTAAGATGGGAGTTCTATTTAAGATGGGATGTTGCCCATAGCAACCAATCAGATTCCAGGTATTATCTTCTAGAAGGTGCTAGATAAATGAGAAGTAGAATCTGATTGGTTGCTATGGGCAACATCCCATCTTAAATAGAACTCCCATCTTGGTAAATTTACCCCTGGGTGAGAGAGTGCTGAGGTTCCTGCAGAACTGATTGACCAAACTGAAGGTCCTCAGAGGCCAAAGTATTGAACTTGTAAAACTTTGCAAACATGTTCGAACTTGACCAAGTAGCTGCTCGGCAGAAATGTAAAGCCGAGACACCCCGGGCAGCTGCCCAAGAAGAACCCACTGACCTAGTAGAGTGGGCCTGTACAGAATTTGGAACCGGCAATCCTGCCATGGAATAAGCATGCTGGATAGTGAGCCTGATTCAACGAGTGATAGACTGCTTTGAAGCAGGACACCCAATTTTATTGGGATCATAGAGCACGAACAGCGAGTCAGATTTTCTGTGATGAGCTGTCCTCTTCACATACACCTTCAAAGCCCTCACAACATCCAAAGACTTTTTAAGTAGCAAAGGTGTCCGCCACAGCTGGTACCACAATAAGTTGGTTGATGTGAAAAGCGGACACCAACTTTGGAAGAAATTACTGACAAGTTCTGAGTTCAGCTCTGTCCCCATGGAAAATTAAATAGGGACTCTCGTGAGACAACGCCCCTAGCTCCGACACACGTCTTGCTGAGGCCAAGACCAACAGTGTGACGGTCTTCCACGTAAGGTACTTTACGTCAACCTCCTGTAATGGTTCAAACCAGTCCGATTGGAGGAACTGCAGCACCAATTTGAGATCCCAAGGTGCTGTGGGAGGCACAAAGGGAGGCTGGATGTGCAGAACACCTTTCAAGAATGTCTGGACCTCAGGGAGATAAGCCAATTGTTTCTGAAAGAAAATAGACAAAGCCGAAATCTGGACTTTAATAGAGCCTTGGCGTAGGCCCACATCCACTCCCAACTGCAGAAAAAGCAGGAAAATGTCCCAGATTAAATTCAGCCGCGGAATATCATCTGCTCTCACACCAAGAGACATACTTCTTCCATATATGGTGATAATGTTTAGACGTTACCCCCTTCCTGGCTTGGATCATAGTCGGGATGACTTTGTCAGAAATCCCTCTCCTGGCCAGAATCAGCCATTCAACTTCCATGCCGTTAAATGTAGCCATGGTAAGTCTTGATAGACGAACGGGCCCTGTTGCAGAAGATCCTCACAATGAGGTAGAGGCCACGGATCTTCTTATGCATCTTGAGAAGATCCGCGTACCAGGCCCTTCGAGGCCAGTCTGGAGCAATGAGGATTGCTTGAACATTTTCCTTTTTTATTCTTTTTAGAATTATTGGGATCAGAGGAAGTGGAGGAAACATGTACACCACTTGGTAGACCCATGGAGTTGTCAGAGCGACTACCGCCACTGCTTGTGGGTCTCTCGACCTGGAGCAATACCGATTGAGCTTCTTGTTAAGTCAAGAGGCCATCATGTCGATCTGTGGATATCCCCACTGTCGTGTCAACCACCGGAACACCTCCGGGTGAAGGCCCAACTCCCCCCGGGTGCAGGTCGTGTCTGCTGAGGAAGTCTGCTTCCCAGTTGTCTCCTCTTGGAATGAATACAGCCGACAACGCTACAGCATGTTTTCCGCCCAGAGGAAGATTCTTGACACCTCTGACATTGCTGCTCTGCTTTTCGTTCCGCCCTGTCGGTTTATGTACGTTACCGCCGTTATATTGTCCGACTGGACCTGAATGACTTGATTCCATAGTAGAGATGAGGCCTGCAGAAGGGCGTTGTAAATTGCCCTGAGTTCCAAGATGTTGTTTGGATGGACGACTTTCCGACTTGACTCTCTTCCTTGAAACTGCACCCCCTGGGTGACTGCTTCCCAACCTCTGAGGCTTGCTTCTATGGTTAGCAGAATCCAATTCTGAATCCCAAACCTCCAACCCTCGATGAGTTGAGAAGTCTGTAGCCACCACAGAAGGGAGATTCTGGCTTTTGGCGACAGACAGATCCTCTGGTGCATGTGAAGATGCGATCCGGACCATTTGTTCAACAGATCCAGCTGGAAGGGCCTCGCATGAAACCTTCTGTACTGAAGCGTCTCGTAAGAGGCCACCATTTTCCCCTGAAGCTGAATGCACAGGTGCACCGAGATCCGGGTTGGCTTCAGGACAGCCCAAACTATCGACTGGATTTCCATAGCCTTATCCAGGGGAAGGAACACTCTCTGAGACTCTGTGTCCAGTATCATTCCCAGGAAGGAGAGATTCTGCATCGGTTCCAGGTGAGATTTTGGTAAGTTCAGAATCCACCCGTGATCCAGGAGTTGTTTGGTTTAGAGGCCAATGCTGTCCATCAACCGCTACCTGGACGGTGCTTTTATCAGAAGATCGTACAGGTACAGTATTATGTTCACTCCCTGTTTGCAGAGTAGAAACATCATCTCTGCCATCACCTTGGTGTACACTCTTGGTGCTGTGGAGAGACCAAATGGCAGGGCCTGGAACTTGTAGTGACAGTCCTGCAGTGCAGTGATGAGGCGACCAGATTGGAATATGAAGGTACACATCCTTGATATCCAGAGACACTAGGAATTTCCCCTCCTCCAGACCTGAGATCACCGCTCTCAGAGACTCAAGCTTGAATTTGAACACTCGTAAGTACGGGTTCAACGACTTGGTGTTCAAAATCGGTCTTACCAAACTATCCGGCTTCGGTACTACAAACAAGTTGGAATAATATATCTTCTTTTGCAGATGAGGTGGAACTGGAACAATGACCTGAGTCTGTACCAGTTTTTGAATGGCGTCCTGTAAGGTTAAACTTGCATCCTGTGAAACTGGTAAGCTTGATTTGAAGAATCTGTGAGGTGGGAGCTCCTGAAACTCCAGTCTGTAGCCCAGGGAAATATGATCTGTGACCCAGGGATCCTGGCATGATGTTGTCCAGATGTGACTGAATTTTTAGTCGGGTACCCATCTGCCAGTCCTCCAGGCATCGCGGCCCACCGTCTTGCTGAAGGCTTTGAGGAAGCAGAACTTGAGCTCTGCTCCTGTGAACCGGCAGTGACTGGTTTTCGTGGTTTACCTCTAGCGCCTCTGGTGGCTGTAGAAGAACCTCTGGTTTTGCCCTTAAACTTGGCAGTCTGAAAGAACTTTAGAATAGGTCCTGAGTAGGCCTTCCTGGCTGAGGGAGCTACAGGAGGAAGACACAGTACGTAGACTTACCCTCAGTAGCTTTGGAGATCCATTTGTCTAGTTCATCTCCAAATAAGACCTCTCCTGTGAAGGGCAGGCCTTCCACGCCTTTCCTGGAGTCCGCGTCAGCAGTCCACTGGCGTAGCAATAAGCCTCTGCGTGCCGACACTGCCATAGCAGTGGTGCGTGTATTAAGCAAGCCTATTTCTTTTATGGCTTCTACCATAAAATTCGTAGAGTCCTGTATATGTTGCAGGAGTAAAATAACTCCCCCTGAGGCAAGGTACCTGACCCATCAATTAGGTTACCTGACCATTTGGCAATGGCCTTAGTAATCCACCCACATGCTTTAGTGTGTTTCTGGGCCACCTCAGTAGCTATATACAAAGATTTGAGTGTATTCTCAATTCTACGGTCAGCCGTGTCTTTCAGGGAAGTTGCACCCGGGACAGGCAGTACAATTTTCCATGACAGCCTGGATACTGATGCATCCACTATCGGTGGATTTTTCCATTTTTTTCCTATCCTCAGATGATATAAACCTCTTAGGGATTTGAAATTTCCTATCAGGATTAACCCACGGTTCTTCAAACAGGGTATTTAGTTCCTTTGACACAGGAAAAGTGGCTGAGGATTTTTTTTTTAGATTAAAATAAGATTCCTCAGTCTCCTCTGTTACCTTATCAGGGATATGCAGAATGTCTCTGATAGCTTCTATGAGAGCCTCTATTCCCTGTGACAGAGTAGCCTCCCCCACCTCTGAGTCCACCTTCCCCTCCTCCATGTCTGACCCGTCATCATCAGAGTCAGACTGCGGGATATGGGCCTAAGGACCTTTGTTTGGACAAATGGCAGGGGACTGAGACGCTGGTTTGGGTACTGAGTCTCTGTTCATAAACCCAGTCATCGATTGTCTTAAGTATTGCGTCTCTTTTTCATTATGGGACAATTTAGAAGAGATATTGGAAATCGTTCCCCTAATGGAATCCAGCCAAGCTGGTTCTGCCCCGCTAGCCTGGGAGGGTACACTGCACTGAGTACACTGCAGTGAACCCCCTGGAGAAAAGAAACACTGTGCCTTACATGAAACACACTCTTTGTCTGACATACTGTGACAGTGACAGCACACACACACACACACACACACACACACACACACACACACACACACACACACACACATAAAGGAAAAGGTTAAATGCACAATTAACCCTCAAAGAGCCCTTCAAGAGCGACACAGAGATAGCCTGGAGCCAGCACACTGTGCCCTTACTGCTAATGCCAAGCTTAGCCGGGTTGCAGACTCCTGATTGGGGACTTAGGTGGTCATTCCGAGTTGTTCGCTCGGTAATTTTCTTCGCATCGCAGCGATTTTCCGCTAATTGCGCATGCGCAATGTTCGCACTGTGACTGCGCCAAGTAAATTTGCTATGAAGATTGGTATTTTACTCACGGCATTACGAGGTTTTTTCTTCGTTCTGGTGATCGTAATGTGATTGACAGGAAGTGGGTGTTTCTGGGCGGAAACTGCCCGTTTTATGGGAGTGTGTGAAAAAAAACTACCGTTTCTGAGGAAAACGCGGGAGTGGCTGGAGAAACGGGGGAGTGTCTGGGCGAACGCAGGGTGTGTTTGTGACGTCAAACCAGGAACGACAAGCACTGAACTGATCGCACTGGAAGAGTAAGTCTCGAGCTACTCAGAAACTGCACAGAGAAGTCTTTTCGCAATATTGCGAATCTTTCGTTCGCAATTTTGATAAGCTAAGATTCACTCCCAGTAGGCGGCGGCTTAGCGTGTGCAATGCTGCTAAAAGCAGCTTGCGAGCGAACAACTCGGAATGAGGGCCTTAGTACACTAGTAAGCGCTCTCCCCCTGCTATGACCCCCTGGTACCGCTGAAGTAATCTGGAGTCTCTCCGTCAGCGTCCCTGTTAGTCAGCGTCTGTGTCCACTGCAGAGGGAAAATGGAGCTGGTGAGCTGCTGGATCCGCTCATAGTGAAGCCCTGCCCCTTCAAATGGCGCGCGGTCTTCCCGCTTTCTTATACTGGCTGAGATAATGTTAGTGCTTAAAATGGAGTCATACACCTTTTAAGTCTGTAATGCCAGTCTGGGT
Organism: Pseudophryne corroboree; assembly: GCF_028390025.1. NCBI lineage: Eukaryota > Metazoa > Chordata > Amphibia > Anura > Myobatrachidae > Pseudophryne > Pseudophryne corroboree. Next base: position 723,642,138 of record NC_086446.1, read on the forward strand.
ACTTTGTACACCTGTAGTGTACTTAGACTCAGTTCGCTCTCTCAGAAGTGGTGCGTCCGCACTGTGTACTGAGTCTGGAGACTATGCCGCCCCCATAAAAGCCGTGCATCTCCGTACCCTCATGCCGCCATAATGGCCGGTGACCCGCTAACTGGGACGCCGCCTTAGTACTCACCACTCTTCTATCTTCTGGCTCTGTTAGGGGTGGCGGCGTGTTGCAGGAATGTACGCTTGCCGTGGGGGTGTGTGCAAATAGTTCCCTCAGGAGCTAGTGTCCTCACAGCGGGGAACGGGACCATTAACCCTTCAAGAGGTTCAGCCGTTCCCCCCCTAAGTCCCACAAAGCAGGCATGCTGGTGCCATCCAGACCTGCCTGAAAATAACAAACATAGAAAGTAATGCAGAAAATTCTTCAGGAGCTTCCAGCAACGTGACCGGCTCCTCCAAGTACATTTTCTAAACTGAGTCTGGTAGGAGGGGCATAGAGGGAGGAGCCAGCGCACACTATCAAATTCTTAAAGTGCCCTATACTCCTAGTAGACCCGTCTATACCCCATGGTACTAAATGGATTCCCAGTATCCTCTTGGACATAAGAGAAAACAATATTATACAGATGTTACAAACAAAATATTCATAAAATCATTTTGAATGTTTTAAATATATGTTCTTGACCTAATTCAATCATAAAAAAAATCGGACAAGTTCTGAGCGAATTTTTAGAAAACAATGTCACCAGTTAAGTGGTTAAAGTCAAATGTGGTGGTAAAGGTACCCGGGTACATCACCACTGCTTAATGGTTTGAACCTCCCCAGGAACTCCAGAGGCAGCGGCAGGTGATTATCTGGAGCTCCTAGGGAGGTTCACATGATTAAGAGGAGGTGATGTACCCGGGTACCTTTACCTTGGCTTCTTGTCTTTAAGTGTGCCTTTCTCAGAAGGCCATTAGTGGTTGTGAGTGCCAGCCTGTGACCAGTAGCGGATCTTGCCACGGGCAAGCAGGACTTTTGCCCGGGGCACCGCCTTCCGGAGGGCGCCGGTGCCATCTGGAGGGCACCGCACCATGGCAAGTTCCGCTACTGTGCCCCCCGCTGCTGCTGTGTCCCCCACTGGTCCCCCGCTGTGAAGGGAACTAGACGCTACCTGTCTAGTTTCCCTTTGTGGAGAGGACCTTTGCTGTGCAGTGCGCGATGACGTCATCGCGCACCGCACAGCATTGTGAGACTGGCACAGACGCTAGGGGTCATAATTGACCTCTAGTGTCTATGCTGTGCTATGGGAGAGACGTCATGAAGTCTCTCCCATAGATCCGAGGAGAGGATCGGCGCCGGCGGAGGTCTGCAGCGGTCGGGAATCAGGAGCGGGGATAGTAAGTATTCATTTTTTTTCTTTTTCTTTCAGCGGCGCTACTCTACAGGGGGCACAAATGGGGGCGTAACTGACCACGCCCTGTAGGAAGCCACGCCCCTATTTTTGCCCGGGGCGCCACAAGGGCTAGAACCGGCCCTGCCTGTGACTATTGTATAACCAGTACGGTGATTGCTAACGGTTGCTAACTTCTGAGCTACAGTAGTGAATATACAGTTACTTAGATGATACTACAGAATGACTGAGAACAATATAATTGCTCTATAAAACATAAATGGTGTTATTTTAAACAGCATTACAGGCAGAGGCGTCACCAGGTGTGGTGACACCCGGTGTGCAACCTTCATATCCCAGCATGCCGAGGGGGACGCGCTCGCGGGAAAACGGGGCGTGGTCGCTAATAAAGGGTGCATGGCCTCGCGGGATTGTCACTCAGGGCATGCCCAGCAACTCTGGCTGCCCCCTGTTTGCAGCGCTGTCGGCTCCTCTTCTATGACAGGACCCGGGTGCTGTAGCAGAATTTCACACTGCAGCACCTGGCTCCTGTCACTGCGGAGGAGCACACAGTGTGGTGTCACCCCTTCCAGGCGTCACACCCGGTGACTACAGGTGCCATGAAAAGACTTCACAGGTATCAGCTGCGGGACAGGTGGATCATCATCCCGTGTATCTTTTCATCAGCATGGCTCACACTTGCATGATTTCATAAGGGTTTGACTTCTAGATTATTTGCTACTTAAAACGTAGATTTCTTTTACATACTGTATTATTGCTACTCCAAACAGCCACAACAAGGCAGTACGCATTGCTTAATATTTACTAGGATTTCCCATAACACCAATCCTATACGTTACAATTAGAGATGAGCGGGTTCGGTTCTCTGAGAACCGAACCCCCCCGAACTTCACTACCTGAGCCCGGATCTGAGCCCGGCACGGGTTTTCCCGCCTAACTCGGAAATGAGAACGAGGCAAAACGTCATCATCCCGCTGTCGGATTCTCGCGGGTTTTGGATTCCGTATTGAGCCGCGCGTCGCCGCCATTTTCACTCTGGCATTGGAGAGTGTAGCGAGAGGACATGTCTGTGCGGGAGGGAAAGTGGGGTGGCGATTCCAGTGCTATCTTGTGCTGCTCAGTCCAGTGTAGTGTCTTATGCTGCATCAGTCCAGTCACAGTGGTGGTTTCCTCTGCTGCCATATGTCCAGTGTAGCTGTATAAGTCCAGTGCAATGGTGCTGTGTTGTCCTGCATCAGTACAGTGGTAGTGTCTTGTGCTGCATCAGTCCAGTCACAGTGGTGGTGTCCTCTGCTTCCATATGTCCAGTGCTGCTGTATAAGTCCAGTCCATTGCAGTGGTGCTGTGTTGTCCTGCATCAGTCCAGTGGTGGTGTCCCTGTGCTACTGTATAAGTCCAGTGGTACTGCCGAATATGTCCAATGATACGGCCGTAAAAGTCCAGTGACACTGCCGTATAAATCCAATGGTACTGGCGTATAAATCCAGTCCAGTAAAACTGCCATATAAGTCCAGTGATACTGCTGTATATGTCCAGTGGTACTGCTGTATAAATCCAGTGATACTGCCGTATATGTCCAGTGGTACTGCCGTAAAAATCCAGTGATACTGCCGTATATGTCCAGTGGTACTGCCATATAATTCCAGTGATACTGCAGTATATGTCCAGTGGTACTTCCGTATAAATCCAGTCCAGTGATACTGCCGTATATGTCCAGTGATACTGCCGTTTAAATCCAGTGACACTGCCGTATAAGTCCAGTCCAGTGATACTGCCGTATATGTCCATTGGTACTGCCATATAATTCCAGTGATACTGCCGTATATGTCCAGTGGTATTGCCGTATAAAGTCCAGTAGTTCTGCCGTATAAATCCAGTGGTACTGGCGTATAAATCCAGTCCAGTGGTACTGCTGTATAAGTCTAGTGATACTGCCATATATGTACAGTGGTACTGCCGTATAAATCCAGTGGTACTGCCGTATAAGTCCAGTCCAGTGGTGCTGCCATATAAGTTCAGTGGTGCTGTCCTGTGCTGTATATTATTTACTCCAAATATAGGGGTTATTAATATTTAATCCAAATAATTTTTACAGGGTTTGCCCGGTGTGATGTAGATGTACGCTCTCCTGTGCTGCATTTTGTTATATAACTCCAGAAAAATAATGGAGAACAAAAATTTGGAAGAAAAATAGGGAAAGATCAAGAACCACTTCCTCCTACTGCTGCTGTTGTTGCTGCTGGGAGTCGATCGTCATCCCAGAGGGGAAGTCAGAAGACCACTTGTACTACTTCAACTAAGCAAAAGACTGTCCAACAGTCCTTTGCGAGGAAAATTAAATATGACAACAGTCATCCTGTTGCAAAGCGGATAACTGAGGCCTTGACAGCTACAGTATGTGGTGTTAGACAGCGGTGCAAGTATGCGGGTACGGGTGGGTACGGCGTACCCTTAAGAATTTCACCGTGGGTACGCCGTACCCACACCGACGGGCCGCCGCTTGCTACCGCTAATGTGAGGGGAGGAGAACGCAGCCTGCGCCTCTCTTGCCCTCAGTGTCTTCGTTCAAATCAGCGCCGCCCGTGAGCCAATCAGAGCTCGCAGAGCTTTGATTGGCTCACTGATCGGCGCTGAATATTGAACTCACCCGCCGGAGACTGAGGGGAAGGAGAGGCGCAGGCTGCACTCTTCTCCCCTCACACACGGGAGACAACACAACAGCAGCAGCGGTGAGCTGGGGAAGGGGGGGGAGGCAGCACTGTGGGGGGCAATTTATATCTTGCACTGTGGGGGCAATGTATACCTGGCACTGTGGGGGGCAATGTATACCTGGCACTGTGGGGGGCAATGTATACCTGGCACTGTGGGGGGCAATGTATACCTGGCACTGTGGCGGGCAATGTATATCTGCCACTGTTGTGGGCAATGTATATCTGGCACTGTTGTGGGCAATGTATACCTGGCACTGTGGGGGGCAATGTAAATCTGGCACTGTGGGGGGCAATGTATATCTGGCACTGTGGGGGGCATTCGTGTATCTGGCACTGTGGGGGGCATTCGTGTATCTGGCACTGTGGGGCATTCGTGTATCTGGCACTGTGGGGCATTCGTGTATCTGGCACTGTGGGGCAACGTGTATCTGGCACTGTGGGGGTCATATGTGTATCTGCCCCTCCCCCATATGTGTATCACGCCCACATTTTCATTGGCCACGCCCCATATGGCATTTGGCCACACCCATTTTTTGGCGCACACAGTACCTGTAAGAAATTTTTTCTACTTGCACCACTGGTGTTAGACGTGTGTCCGGTATCCACCATTAGTGCAGTGGGACTGCAGTGCCAACCCTAGATGGGCCAGGTGTTTGTGCTGCACACTTGTGTTGCTTAGGTTAGTCATACTGCTACCTCATTGCACCTCTTTTACTTCTTTGCATGATGTGCTGTTTGGGGACTATTTTTTTTTACGTGCCATCCTGTCTGCCACTGCAGTGCCACTCCTAGATGGGCCAGGTGTTTGTGCAGCACACTTGTGTTGCTTAGCTTAGTCATACCGCTACCTCATTGCACCTCTATTACTTATTTGCATGATGTGCTGTTTGGGGACTATTTTTTTTTAAGTGCCATCCTGTCTGCCACTGCAGTGCCACTCCTAGATGGGCCAGGTGTTTGTGCCGCACACTTGTGTTGCTTAACTTAGTCATACAGCCACCTCGGTGCAACATTTTGGCCTAAAAACAATATTGTGAAGTGTGAGGTGTTCAGAATAGACTGGAAATGAGTGGAAATGAATGTTATTGAGGTTAATAATACCGTAGGATCAAAATTTCCACCCAAATTCAGTGATTTTAGCTGTTTTTATGTTTTCTTTTTAAAAATCATCCAGATCCAAAACCAAAATACGATAGGGTGGTTTTGGCAAAACCAATCCAGATCCAAAACATGAGCATGGAACCAGAACCAAAACCAAAACACAATGGCCCTTATTCTGAGTTGTTCGCTCGCTAGCTACTTTTAGCAGAAATGCAAACACAAAGCTGCTGCCCTCTGGGAGTGTATCTTAGCATAGCAGAATTGGTAACAAAAGATTAGCAATTCTGCTATTAAGTAATTCCTTGCAGTTTCTGAGTAGCTCCAGACCTACTCCTAGATTGCGATCACCTCAGTCCGTTTAGTTCCTGGTTTGACGTCACAAACACCCCCAGCGTCCGGCCAGCCACTCCCCCGTTTCTCCAGCCACTCCTGCGTTTTCTGCTGGCATGCCTGAGTTTTTTAGCACACTCCCGGAAAACACTCAGTTACCTCCCAGAAACACCCACTTCTTGTCAATCATTCTCCGATCAACAGAGCGACTGAAAAGCTTTGTTCGCCCGTGAGTAAAATAGCATAGTTTTGTGTAAAATTGCTTAGCATTTGCGCCCTGCTGTGCATACGCATGCGCAGAACTGCCGGATTTTAGCCTATTAGCAATTCTGTTAAAAATAGCAGCGAGCGAACAACTCGGAATAACCACCAATACACGAAAAGTGCCCGCCACACATCTCTATTTACAACATTTAAATGCAAAATTCAATCTACTCAAGACCCTGTAATCTACCAAGACTAACATGAATTCTAACTTTGCCACTGATAAAAGTAATTCTCAAGGAAAAAAAAAAACTGTAGACAATATATTGTTTACTCCACAGAAATGTTGACTGTCCACCATAATATGATGGACGCATTTACTGGGAGTTGAAAAAGAAAATTTAGTGATTCACTGTACCAAAGCATGCAGATTGCTTTAAACAGACAATGGGGGTCATTCCGAGTTGTTCGCTCGTTAGTTTTTTTCGCAACGGAGCAATTAGTCGCAAACTGCGCACGCAGTGTGCCTGCGCCAAGTAAATTAGCACAAAAGTTTGGTATTTTACTCACGGCTTAACGAAGATTTTTCATCGTTCTGGTGATCGGAGTGTGATTGACAGGAAGTGGGTGTTTCTGGGCGGAAACTGGCCGTTTTATGGGAGTGTGCGGAAAAACGCAGGCGTTTCAGGGAAAAACGCGGGAGTGGCAGGAGAAACGGGGGAGTGTCTGGGCGAATGCTGGGTGTGTTTGTGACGTCAAACCAGGAACGAAACTGACTGAACTGATCGCAGTGTAGGAGTAAGTCTCGAGCTACTCAGAAACTGCAAAGAAATTTCTATTCGCAATTCTGCTAATCTTTCGTTCGCAATTCTGCTATGCTAAGATTCACTCCCAGAGGGCGGCGGCTTAGCGTGTGCAATGCTACTAAAAGCAGCTGGCGAGCGAACAACTCGGAATGAGGGCCAATATCAATGAATGCTTACCTACTTTGTGGCAGCAATGACGAGAGGAGGAGGCGGGGAGGAGGCAGAATGGGGCATGGTGGAGGCGGGGCGGAGGCGGTACGAGGAAGGGGTTACAGCGTCACAACGTTTAAGCCATGCCCCTGCTCTGTAATGCCGCTATAACCAACATTTTACAGCAGAGGGCGTGACTATGATGACGCGATTCAATAAGAATCTCGTCATCGACTGTCCGGACCGCCCACTTTGAGAGTGGTGGGAAATGAAAAATCGGGAGACTTGTCTGTTCTTCTGGGGGGCCGGGAGGGTCACCCGATTTTTGGGGACCTTCCGGCCATTCCGGGAGAGTAGGCAAGTATGTATCAATGATCATAATGTACTACAGACAGCATTAATGGCCTACATTTACTACAGACAGCATTAATGGCCTACATTTACTACAGACAGCAATGGTGACCTACATATACTACAGACAGTGTAAGTAAAAACCACATACTAAAAGACCGTGTTAGTGACCACCATATCCTACAGACAAAGGGCCTAATTCAGACCTGATCGCAGCAGCAAATTTGTACTCTAATGGGTAAAACCAAGGGGGTCATTCCGAGTTGTTCGCTCGTTATTTTTTTTCGCTACAGAGCGATTAGTCGCAAACCGCATGCGCAATGTCCGCAGTGCGCCTGCGCCAAGTAAATTAGCACAAAAGTTAGGTATTTTACTCACGGCGTGACAAAGTTTTTTCATCGTTCTGCTGATCGTAGTGTGATTGACAGGAAGTGGGTGTTCCTGGGCGGAAACTGGCCGTTTTATGGGAGTGTGCAGAAAAACGCAGGCGTTTCAGGGAAAAACGCGGGAGTGGCTGGAGAAACGGGGGAGTGTCTGGCCGAACGCTGGGTGTGTTTGTGACGTCAAACCAGGAACGAAACTGACTGAACTGATCGCAATGTAGGAGTAAGTCTGGAGCTACTCAGAAACTGCTAAGAAATTTCTATTCGCAATTCTGCTAATCTTTCATTCGCAATTCTGCTATGCTAAGATACACTCCCAGAGGGCGGCGGCTTAGCTTGTGCAATGCTGCTAAAAGCAGCTAGCGAGCGAACAGCTCGGAATGAGGGCCCATGTGCACTGCAGGTGGGGCAGATATAACATGGGCAGAGAGACTTAGATTTGGGGGAGTTATATTGTTTCTGGCAGTGTAAATACTGGCTGCTTTATGTTTACACTGCAATTTAGATTTCAGTTTGAACACACCCCACCCAAATCTAACTCTCTCTGCACATGTTATATCTGCCCCCCCCTGCAGTGCATGTACAAATTTGCTGCTGCAATCAGATCTGAATTAGGGCCAAAGTTAATGAATCCAATATGCTAGCATTAACAAAAATCTTAAAACAGTTATGTGTATATATACTGTGTATACTATATATATATACACTGCTCAAAAAAATAAAGGGAACACTTAAACAACACAATGTAACTCCAAGTCAATCACACTTCTGTGAAATCAAACTGTCCACTTAGGAAGCAACACTGATTGACAATCAATTTCACATGCTGTTGTGCAAATGGAATAGACAACAGGTGGAAATTATAGGCAATTAGCAAGACACCCCCAATAAAGGAGTTGTTCTGCAGGCGGTGACCACAGACCACTTCTCAGCTCCTATGCTTTCTGGCTGATGTTTTGGTCACTTTTGAAAGCTGGCGGTGCTTTCACTCTAGTGTTAGCATGAGACGGAGTCTACAACCCACACAAGTGGCTCAGGTAGTGCAGCTCATCCAGGATGGCACATCAATGCGAGCTGTGGCAAGAAGGTTTGCTGTGTCTGTCAGCGTAGTGTCCAGAGCATGGAGGCGCTACCAGGAGACAGGCCAGTACATCAGGAGACGTGGAGGAGGCCGTAGGAGGGCAACAACCCAGCAGCAGGACCGCTACCTCCGCCTTTGTGCAAGGAGGAACAGGAGGAGCACTTCCAGAGCCCTGCAAAATGACCTCCAGCAAGTCACAAATGTGCATGTGTCTACTCAAACGATCAGAAACAGACTCCATGAGGGTGGTATGAGGGCCCGACGTCCACAGGTGGGGGTTGTGCTTACAGACCAACACCGTGCAGGACGTTTGGCATTTGCCAGAGAACACCAAGATTGGCAAATTTGCCACTGGCGCCCTGTGCTCTTCACAGATGAAAGCAGGTTCTCACTGAGCACATAGATGTGACAGAGTCTGGAGACGCCAAGGAGAACGTTCTGCTGCCTGCAACATCATCCAGCATGACCGGTTTGGCAGTGGGTCAGTAATGTTGTGGGGTGGCATTTCTTTGGGGGGCCGCACAGCCCTCCATGTTCTCGCCAGAGGTAGCCTGACTGCCATTAGGTACCGAGATGAGATCCTCAGACCCCTTGTGAGACCATATGCTGGTGCGGTTGGCCCTGGGTTCCTCCTAATGCAAGACAATGCTAGACCTCATGTGGCTGGAGTATGTCAGCAGTTCCTGCAAGACGAAGGCATTGATGCTATGGACTGGCCCGCCCGTTCCCCAGACCTGAATCCAATTGAGCACATCTAGGACATCATGTCTCGCTCCATCCACCAACGACACTTTGCACCACAGACTATCCAGGAGTTGGCGGATGCTTTAGTCCAGGTCTGGGAGAAGATCCCTCAGGAGACCATCCGCCACCTCATCAGGAGCATGCCCAGGCGTTGTAGGGAGGTCATACAGGCACGTGGAGGCCACACACACTACTGAGCCTCATTTTGACTTGTTTTAAGGACATTACATCAAAGTTGGATCAGCCTGTAGTGTGTTTTTCCACTTTAATTTTGAGTATGACTCCAAATCCAGACCTCCATGGGTTAATAAATTTGATTTCCATTGATAATTTTTGTGTGATTTTGTTGTCAGCACATTCAACTATGTAAAGAACAAAGTGTTTAATAAGAATATTTCATTCATTCAGATCTAAGATGTGTTATTTTAGTGTTCCCTTTATGTTTTTGAGCAGTGTATATATATATATATATATATATATATATATATACACACACACACACACATACTGTATATTATACAGTGGGGCGCTATTGACCATGCAGAGAATCCAATGTACTAAAATGTCCTGAAACATTGGAGATATATATATACGCTAACACTCATAGTGGTCAGAAGACCGCCAGAGGCATCCCGATGGAGGCAGACAAAGATTTGATAAGTATACTTACCCTCCTACACTACTCTTCTAACCCCCCCTTCCCGCAGCCTAACCCTAGCAGCATACCTCCTAACATTTTCCATGCTCGCCCGAAAAGGGTGTGTGACATATCCAAAAGGGGGCGTGGGCTCGCGGCAGTGACGCGATCATGAGCCACACCCACATTTACCGTCACTGAGGGGGCATGCCCAGCACTCTGTAAGCTGCTGTCATGCCCCCTCTCCCTCTGGCTCCAGTGAATTGATACTGTGCGCTGCTGTGACAGCGATGACAGGAGCCTCCCAAATGTCCCCCTCCACCGGCCCGCAGGTGGGACAGTCCCAAAAAACGGGACTGTCCCGCGACAATCACGACAATTGGGAGGTACACTAACAGTTCCCGGCATACTTACGATCGGCATGCCGGCTGTTGGGATTCCAGCGTCAGCATTTAGACTGATTTCGGTATTCCAGCACCAGGATTTCGACTGCCAGCATCCTGACCGTCCGTATACTGAATGTATCCCCTTGAAACATGTTGACATTCTCACATTGACATTTGGTGCTGACTTTCTCACATCGACATTTTGGTGCTGACTTTATGAATGCCGGCATGGTTACTGTCAACCTTCTGACCAGATTCTGTACCAAACCTTGAGTAGAATGAGTATTTGAGTATACACAGAGCCAAATCTTTACATTTTAACACCAGCACCCAAACCCTAAATAAAAAAATAAAAAGAATCTAAAATAGAAATTCTCTGCGTTCCCCTTTCAGAATTGTGCAATGGGCAGCTGCACCTCTCGAATAGCCCTAAGTTACAGCTATGAGTATATATTATGGGTATATCATAATAATCAAACACCTTCATCCAAAGTACATACACTATTGTTGCTTTGCTTGAGGCATAAGATTTAACCCAATAAGAAGGCTTTGCCTCTGATCTCACAGCTTATCAGATGCTGTAAGACTTGTTCATTCTCACTGCTCAGCACATAATTAAAAATAAACACTTGTAATCCCTTCTCTAGTGACTATGTAGCTGGTCTGGCGTCGTCCTTTTCTGTGCAGCCCTAAGACACTCATCCGGCGGGGGTTTAAAGTAACCATGCACTACGACTTTCCTTTTTTCCACTTAAACTTCAATGTTTAGTAAACGGCCGCAAAGCCATATTCATGATAACTGCGGCAAAGAAAAATACCTAAGATTAATAGGAGAAACTGAATGAGGGTCCTTACACTGTAAAATGCCAAAAAATTATTAAAACTTTGGTCCTCTATGTGAGATGGAATCGCTTCCTCGCTCGCTAGTCTCTCTTCCTCTCTCGCTATTCTCTCTGTTGCTGGTTTATAAGGAACAATCCCTGTTACAATAACATAACAGCCAAAGCTTACATAAGAAAAATATCCACTTCAAGAGATTTTTGTGGCATGGATTCACAGCAAAGAAGTTATTATCTTGCAAAGAATCCTATCGTATTAAATTAGAATATCTTATAACTATGGCCCTCATTCCGAGTTGTTCGCTCGGTAATTTTCTTCGCATCGCAGCGATTTTCCGCTAATTGCACATGCGCAATGTTCGCACTGCGACTGCGCCAAGTAAATTTGCTAAGAAGTTTGGTATTTTACTCACGGCATTACGAGGTTTTTTCTTCGTTCTGGTGATCGTAATGTGATTGACAGGAAGTGGGTGTTTCTGGGCGGAAACTTGCCGTTTTATGGGAGTGTGTGAAAAAACGCTGCCGTTTCTGGGAAAAACGCGGGAGTGGCTGGAGAAACTGGGGAGTGCCTGGGCGAACGCTGGGTGTGTTTGTGACGTCAAACCAGGAACGAAACTGACTGAACTGATCGCAATGGCAGAGTAAGTGTCGAGCTACTCAGAAACTGCTTAGAAATTTCTAATCGCAATTTTGAGAATCTTTCATTCGCAATTTTGCTAAGCTAAGATTCACTCCCAGTAGGCGGCGGCTTAGCGTGTGCAATGCTGCTAAAAGCAGCTTGCGAGCGAACAACTCGGAATGAGGGCCTATGTCGTATTCACAAGATACAGTGCTGATACTCTCAAGCAGGATGACATTGTTCATGCTAACTGGAGCCTGCATAATTTACAATGATCGTAATTGCTTTCTGCTCTGTTTAATAACACAACTCACATAGCCAGCTGTTTACTGGCATATAAACATATATTTACTCCATCAGGTGCTCAGCCTGTAGCCTGTTTAAGCATCACTGATGCAGGTGGAACAAAAAACGGGTTCTCATATTTACAGGGAAATATATATGTAATCAACTTGTCAACATATCAACATATACATCTACATCTATACGTACAGTTGGTTTGCTGCTTGTTCACCTTAAGTAGTTAGTGTAGTGACACAGTAAGATATATATATATATATATATATATATATATTAGAGATGAGCGCCTGAAATTTTTCGGGTTTTGTGTTTTGGTTTTGGGTTCGGTTCCGCGGCCGTGTTTTGGGTTCGAACGCGTTTTGGCAAAACCTCACCGAATTATTTTTGTCGGATTCGGGTGTGTTTTGGATTCGGGTGTTTTTTTCCAAAAACACTAAAAAACAGCTTAAATCATAGAATTTGGGGGTCATTTTGATCCCAAAGTATTATTAACCTCAAAAACCATAATTTACACTCATTTTCAGTCTATTCTGAATACCTCACACCTCACAATATTATTTTTAGTCCTAAAATTTGCACCGAGGTCGCTGTGTGAGTAAGATAAGCGACCCTAGTGGCCGACACAAACACCGGGCCCATCTAGGAGTGGCACTGCAGTGTCACGCAGGATGGCCCTTCCAAAAAACCCTCCCCAAACAGCACATGACGCAAAGAAAAAAAGAGGCGCAATGAGGTAGCTGTGTGAGTAAGATTAGCGACCCTAGTGGCCGACACAAACACCGGGCCCATCTAGGAGTGGCACTGCAGTGTCACGCAGGATGGCCCTTCCAAAAAACCCTCCCCAAACAGCACATGACGCAAAGAAAAAAAGAGGCGCAATGAGGTAGCTGTGTGAGTAAGATTAGCGACCCTAGTGGCCGACACAAACACCGGGCCCATCTAGGAGTGTCACTGCAGTGTCACGCAGGATGTCCCTTCCAAAAAACCCTCCCCAAACAGCACATGACGCAAAGAAAAAAAGAGGCGCAATGAGGTAGCTGTGTGAGTAAGATTAGCGACCCTAGTGGCCGACACAAACACCGGGCCCATCTAGGAGTGGCACTGCAGTGTCACGCAGGATGTCCCTTCCAAAAAACCCTCCCCAAACAGCACATGACGCAAAGAAAAAAAGAGGCGCAATGAGGTAGCTGTGTGAGTAAGATTAGCGACCCTAGTGGCCGACACAAACACCGGGCCCATCTAGGAGTGGCACTGCAGTGTCACGCAGGATGTCCCTTCCAAAAAACCCTCCCCAAACAGCACATGACGCAAAGAAAAAAAGAGGCGCAATGAGGTAGCTGACTGTGTGAGTAAGATTAGCGACCCTAGTGGCCGACACAAACACCGGGCCCATCTAGGAGTGGCACTGCAGTGTCACGCAGGATGTCCCTTCCAAAAAACCCTCCCCAATCAGCACATGATGCAAAGAAAAAGAAAAGAAAAAAGAGGTGCAAGATGGAATTGTCCTTGGGCCCTCCCACCCACCCTTATGTTGTATAAACAAAACAGGACATGCACACTTTAACCAACCCATCATTTCAGTGACAGGGTCTGCCACACGACTGTGACTGATATGACGGGTTGGTTTGGACCCCCCCCAAAAAAGAAGCAATTAATCTCTCCTTGCACAAACTGGCTCTACAGAGGCAAGATGTCCACCTCATCTTCACCCTCCGATATATCACCGTGTACATCCCCCTCCTCACAGATTATCAATTCGTCCCCACTGGAATCCACCATCTCAGCTCCCTGTGTACTTTGTGGAGGCAATTGCTGCTGGTCAATGTCTCCGCGGAGGAATTGATTATAATTCATTTTAATGAACATCATCTTCTCCACATTTTCTGGATGTAACCTCGTACGCCGATTGCTGACAAGGTGAGCGGCGGCACTAAACACTCTTTCGGAGTACACACTTGTGGGAGGGCAACTTAGGTAGAATAAAGCCAGTTTGTGCAAGGGCCTCCAAATTGCCTCTTTTTCCTGCCAGTATAAGTACGGACTGTGTGACGTGCCTACTTGGATGCGGTCACTCATATAATCCTCCACCATTCTATCAATGTTGAGAGAATCATATGCAGTGACAGTAGACGACATGTCCGTAATCGTTGTCAGGTCCTTCAGTCCGGACCAGATGTCAGCATCAGCAGTCGCTCCAGACTGCCCTGCATCACCGCCAGCGGGTGGGCTCGGAATTCTGAGCCTTTTCCTCGCACCCCCAGTTGCGGGAGAATGTGAAGGAGGAGATGTTGACAGGTCGCGTTCCGCTTGACTTGACAATTTTGTCACCAGCAGGTCTTTCAACCCCAGCAGACCTGTGTCTGCCGGAAAGAGAGATCCAAGGTAGGCTTTAAATCTAGGATCGAGCACGGTGGCCAAAATGTAGTGCTCTGATTTCAACAGATTGACCACCCGTGAATCCTTGTTAAGCGAATTAAGGGCTGCATCCACAAGTCCCACATGCCTAGCGGAATCGCTCCGTGTTAGCTCCTCCTTCAATGCCTCCAGCTTCTTCTGCAAAAGCCTGATGAGGGGAATGACCTGACTCAGGCTGGCAGTGTCTGAACTGACTTCACGTGTGGCAAGTTCAAAGGGCATCAGAACCTTGCACAACGTTGAAATCATTCTCCACTGCACTTGAGACAGGTGCATTCCACCTACTATATCGTGCTCAATTGTATAGGCTTGAATGGCCTTTTGCTGCTCCTCCAACCTCTGAAGCATATAGAGGGTTGAATTCCACCTCGTTACCACTTCTTGCTTCAGATGATGGCAGGGCAGGTTCAGTAGTTTTTGGTGGTGCTCCAGTTTTCTGTACGTGGTGCCTGTACGCCGAAAGTGTCCCGCAATTCTTCTGGCCACCGACAGCATCTCTTGCACGCCCCTGTCGTTTTTTAAAAAATTCTGCACCACCAAATTCAAGGTATGTGCAAAACATGGGACGTGCTGGAATTGGCCCAGATTTAATGCACACACAATATTGCTGGCGTTGTCCGATGCCACAAATCCACAGGAGAGTCCAATTGGGGTAAGCCATTCCGCGATGATCTTCCTCAGTTGCCGTAAGAGGTTTTCAGCTGTGTGCGTATTCTGGAAAGCGGTGATACAAAGCGTAGCCTGCCTAGGAAAGAGTTGGCGTTTGCGAGATGCTGCTACTGGTGCCGCCGCTGCTGTTCTTGCGGCGGGAGTCCATACATCTACCCAGTGGGCTGTCACAGTCATATAGTCCTGACCCTGCCCTGCTCCACTTGTCCACATGTCCGTGGTTAAGTGGACATTGGGTACAGCTGCATTTTTTAGGACACTGGTGACTCTTTTTCTGAGGTCTGTGTACATTTTCGGTATCGCCTGCCTAGAGAAATGGAACCTAGATGGTATTTGGTACCGGGGACACAGTACCTCCAACAAGTCTCTAGTTGGCTCTGCAGTAATGATGGATACCGGAACCACGTTTCTCACCACCCAGGATGCCAAGGCCTCAGTTATCCGCTTTGCAGTAGGATGACTGCTGTGATATTTCATCTTCCTCGCAAAGGACTGTTGAACAGTCAATTGCTTACTGGAAGTAGTACAAGTGGGCTTACGACTTCCCCTCTGGGATGACCATCGACTCCCAGCGGCAACAACAGCAGCGCCAGCAGCAGTAGGCATTACACGCAAGGATGCATCGGAGGAATCCCAGGCAGGAGAGGACTCGTCAGACTTGCCAGTGACATGGCCTGCAGGACTATTGGCATTCCTGGGGAAGGAGGAAATTGACACTGAGGGAGTTGGTGGGGTGGTTTGCGTGAGCTTGGTTACAAGAGGAAGGGATTTACTGGTCAGTGGACTGCTTCCGCTGTCACCCAAAGTTTTTGAACTTGTCACTGACTTATTATGAATGCGCTGCAGGTGACGTATAAGGGAGGATGTTCCGAGGTGGTTAACGTCCTTACCCCTACTTATTACAGCTTGACAAAGGGAACACACGGCTTGACACCTGTTGTCCGCATTTCTGGTGAAATACCTCCACACCGAAGAGCTGATTTTTTTGGTATTTTCACCTGGCATGTCAACGGCCATATTCCTCCCACGGACAACAGGTGTCTCCCCGGGTGCCTGACTTAAACAAACCACCTCACCATCAGAATCCTCCTGGTCAATTTCCTCCCCAGCGCCAGCAACACCCATATCCTCCTCATCCTGGTGTACTTCAACACTGACATCTTCAATCTGACTATCAGGAACTGGACTGCGGGTGCTCCTTCCAGCACTTGCAGGGGGCGTGCAAATGGTGGAAGGCGCATGCTCTTCACGTCCAGTGTTGGGAAGGTCAGGCATCGCAACCGACACAATTGGACTCTCCTTGTGGATTTGGGATTTCAAAGAACGCACAGTTCTTTGCGGTGCTTTTGCCAGCTTGAGTCTTTTCAGTTTTCTAGCGAGAGGCTGAGTGCTTCCATCCTCATGTGAAGCTGAACCACTAGCCATGAACATAGGCCAGGGCCTCAGCCGTTCCTTGCCACTCCGTGTGGTAAATGGCATATTGGCAAGTTTACGCTTCTCCTCCGACAATTTTATTTTAGGTTTTGGAGTCCTTTTTTTACTGATATTTGGTGTTTTGGTTTTGACATGCTCTGTACTATGCCATTGGGCATCGGCCTTGGCAGACGACGTTGCTGGCATTTCATCGTCTCGGCCATGACTAGTGGCAGCAGCTTCAGCACGAGGTGGAAGTGGATCTTGATCTTTCCCTAATTTTGGAACCTCAACATTTTTGTTCTCCATATTTTAATAGGCACAACTAAAAGGCACCTCAGGTAAACAATGGAGATGGATGGATTGGATACTAGTATACAATTATGGACGGGCTGCCGAGTGCCGACACAGAGGTAGCCACAGCCGTGAACTACCGCACTGTACTGTGTCTGCTGCTAATATATAGACTGGTTGATAAAGAGATAGTATACTCGTAACTAGTATGTATGTATAAAGAAAGAAAAAAAAACCACGGTTAGGTGGTATATACAATTATGGACGGGCTGCCGAGTGCCGACACAGAGGTAGCCACAGCCGTGAACTACCGCACTGTACTGTGTCTGCTGCTAATATATAGACTGGTTGATAAAGAGATAGTATACTCGTAACTAGTATGTATGTATAAAGAAAGAAAAAAAAACCACGGTTAGGTGGTATATACAATTATGGACGGGCTGCCGAGTGCCGACACAGAGGTAGCCACAGCCGTGAACTACCGCACTGTACTGTGTCTGCTGCTAATATATAGACTGGTTGATAAAGAGATAGTATACTCGTAACTAATATGTATGTATAAAGAAAGAAAAAAAAACCACGGTTAGGTGGTATATACAATTATGGACGGGCTGCCGAGTGCCGACACAGAGGTAGCCACAGCCGTGAACTACCGCACTGTACTGTGTCTGCTGCTAATATATAGACTGGTTGATAAAGAGATAGTATACTCGTAACTAGTATGTATGTATAAAGAAAGAAAAAAAAACCACGGTTAGGTGGTATATACAATTATGGACGGGCTGCCGAGTGCCGACACAGAGGTAGCCACAGCCGTGAACTACCGCACTGTACTGTGTCTGCTGCTAATATATAGACTGGTTGATAAAGAGATAGTATACTCGTAACTAGTATGTATGTATAAAGAAAGAAAAAAAAACCACGGTTAGGTGGTATATACAATTATGGACGGGCTGCCGAGTGCCGACACAGAGGTAGCCACAGCCGTGAACTACCGCACTGTACTGTGTCTGCTGCTAATATATAGACTGGTTGATAAAGAGATAGTATACTCGTAACTAGTATGTATGTATAAAGAAAGAAAAAAAAACCACGGTTAGGTGGTATATACAATTATGGACGGGCTGCCGAGTGCCGACACAGAGGTAGCCACAGCTGTGAACTACCGCACTGTACTGTGTCTGCTGCTAATATATAGACTGGTTGATAAAGAGATAGTATACTCGTAACTAGTATGTATGTATAAAGAAAGAAAAAAAAACCACGGTTAGGTGGTATATACAATTATGGACGGGCTGCCGAGTGCCGACACAGAGGTAGCCACAGCCGTGAACTACCGCACTGTACTGTGTCTGCTGCTAATATATAGACTGGTTGATAAAGAGATAGTATACTCGTAACTAGTATGTATGTATAAAGAAAGAAAAAAAAACCACGGTTAGGTGGTATATACAATTATGGACGGGCTGCCGAGTGCCGACACAGAGGTAGCCACAGCCGTGAACTACCGCACTGTACTGTGTCTGCTGCTAATATATAGACTGGTTGATAAAGAGATAGTATACTCGTAACTAGTATGTATGTATAAAGAAAGAAAAAAAAACCACGGTTAGGTGGTATATACAATTATGGACGGGCTGCCGAGTGCCGACACAGAGGTAGCCACAGCCGTGAACTACCGCACTGTACTGTGTCTGCTGCTAATATATAGACTGGTTGATAAAGAGATAGTATACTCGTAACTAGTATGTATGTATAAAGAAAGAAAAAAAAACCACGGTTAGGTGGTATATACAATTATGGACGGGCTGCCGAGTGCCGACACAGAGGTAGCCACAGCCGTGAACTACCGCACTGTACTGTGTCTGCTGCTAATATATAGACTGGTTGATAAAGAGATAGTATACTCGTAACTAGTATGTATGTATAAAGAAAGAAAAAAAAACCACGGTTAGGTGGTATATACAATTATGGACGGGCTGCCGAGTGCCGACACAGAGGTAGCCACAGCCGTGAACTACCGCACTGTACTGTGTCTGCTGCTAATATATAGACTGGTTGATAAAGAGATAGTATACTCGTAACTAGTATGTATGTATAAAGAAAGAAAAAAAAACCACGGTTAGGTCACTGGTATATACAATTATGGACGGGCTGCCGAGTGCCGACACAGAGGTAGCCACAGCCGTGAACTACCGCACTGTACTGTGTCTGCTGCTAATATAGACTGGTTGATAAAGAGATAGTATACTACTAATATTATATACTGGTGGTCAGGTCACTGGTCACTAGTCACACTGGCAGTGGCACTCCTGCAGCAAAAGTGTGCACTGTTTAATTTTAATATAATATTATGTACTCCTGGCTCCTGCTATAACCTATAACTGGCACTGCAGTAGTGCTCCCCAGTCTCCCCCACAATTATAAGCTGTGTGAGCTGAGCAGTCAGACAGATATATAATATATATAGATGATACAGCACACTGGCCTGAGCCTGAGCAGTGCACACAGATATGGTATGTATGTGACTGAGTCACTGTGTGCTGTGTATCGCTTTTTTCAGGCAGAGAACGGATTATAAATAAAAGTGGTGGTCACTGGTCACTATCAGCAAAACTCTGCACTGTACACTACTGAGTACTCCTAATGCTCCCCAAAATTAGTAAATCAAGTGTCTAAACGGAGAGGACGCCAGCCACGTCCTCTCCCTATCAATCTCAATGCACGTGTGAAAATGGCGGCGACGCGCGGCTCCTTATATAGAATCCGAGTCTCGCGATAGAATCCGAGCCTCGCGAGAATCCGACAGCGTCATGATGACGTTCGGGCGCGCTCGGGTTAACCGAGCAAGGCGGGAAGATCCGAGTCGCTCGGACCCGTGAAAAAAAACATGAAGTTCTGGCGGGTTCGGATTCAGAGAAACCGAACCCGCTCATCTCTAATATATATATTAGTGATGAGCGGGTTCGGTTCCTCGGGATCCGAACCCCCCCCCCCCCGAACTTCACCCATTTTACACGGTTCCGAGGCAGACTCGGATCTTCCGGCCTTGCTCGGTTTACCCGAGCACGCCCGAACGTCATCATCCCGCTGTCGGATTCTCGCGAGATTCGTATTCTATATAAGGAGCCGCGCGTCGCAACCATTTTCACTTGTGCATTGGAGATGATAGCGAGAGGACGTGCAGCGTTCTCTCAGTTTCTGTGTTCAGTGTGCTGCAAATATCTGTGCTCAGTGTGCTGCAAATATCTGTGCTCAGTGTGCTTGCAAATATCTGTGCTCAGTGTGCTGAAAATATCTATGTTCTCTGCCTGAAAAACGCTCCATATCTGTGCTGCATTGTAGTATATAGTAGGAGGACAGTGCAGAATTTTGCTGACCACCAGTATATATATAGCAGTACGGTACAGTAGTCCACTGCTCTACCTCTGTGTCGTCAAGTATACTATCCATCCATACCTGTGCTGCATTTTAGTTGTGCGCAGTATATATAGTAGGAGGAAAGTGCAGAATTTTGCTGACCACCAGTATATATATATATAGCAGTACGGTACAGTAGTCCACTGCTCTACTCCTGTGTCGTCAAGTATACTATGCATCCATACCTGTGCTGCATTTTAGTTGTGCGCAGTATATAGTAGGAGGGGACAGTGCAGAATGTTGCTGTGACCACCAGTATATATATAGCAGTACGGTACAGTAGTCCACTTCTCTACCTCTGTGTCGTCAAGTATACTAGGCATCCATTCCATACCTGTGCTGCATTTTAGTTGTGCGCAGTATATAGTAGGAGGGGACAGTGCAAAATGTTGCTGTGACCACCAGTATATATATAGCAGTACGGTACAGTAGTCCACTGCTCTACCTCTGTCGTTAAGTATACTATGCATCCATACCTGTGCTGCATTTTAGTTGTGTGCAGTATATAGTAGGAGGGGACAGTGCAGAATGTTGCTGTGACCACCAGTATATATATAGCAGTACGGTACAGTAGTCCACTGCTCTACCTCTATGTCGTCAAGTATACTTTGCATCCATTCCATACCTGTGCTGCATTTTAGTTGTGCGCAGTATATAGTAGGAGGGGACAGTGCAGAAATTTTCTGTGACCACCAGTATATATATAGCAGTACGGTACAGTAGTCCACTGCTCTACCTCTGTGTCGTCAAGTATACTAGGCATCCATACCTGTGCTGCATTTTAGTTGTGCGCAGTATGTAGTAGGAGGGGACAGTGTAGAATGTTGCTGTGACCACCAGTATATATATAGCAGTACGGTACAGTAGTCCACTGCTCTACCTCTGTGTCGTCAAGTATACTAGGCATCCATACCTGTGCTGCATTTTAGTTGTGCGCAGTATGTAGTAGGAGGGGACAGTGTAGAATGTTGCTGTGACCACCAGTATATATATAGCAGTACGGTACAGTAGTCCACTGCTCTACCTCTGTGTCGTCAAGTATACTATGCATCCATACCTGTGCTGCATTTTACTTATGCGCAGTATATAGTAGGAGGGGACAGTGCAGAATGTTGCTGTGACCACCAGTATATATATAGCAGTACGGTACAGTAGTCCACAGCTCTACCTCGGTGTCGTCAAGTATACTTCAAAGGTTCAGTAAAATGACCCAAAAATCTAAATTAAAAGCATCTGATGAGAAGCGTAAACTTGCCCATATGCCATTTACGACACGGAGTGGCAAGGAACGGCTGAGGCCCTGGCCTTTGTTCATGGCTAGTGGTTCAGATTCACATGAGGATGGAAGCACTCATCCTCTCGCTAGAAAACTGCAGTGCCACTCCTAGATGGGTCAGGTGTTTGTGTCGGCCACTTGTGTCGCTTAGCTTAATCACACAGCTACCTCATTGCACCTCTTTTTTTCTTTGCATCATGTGCTGTTTGGGGACTATTTTTTAAACTGCCATCCTGTCTGACACTGCAGTGCCACTCCTAGATGGGCCAGGTGTTTGTGTCGGCCACTTGGGTCGCTTAGCTTAGTCACACAGCTACCTCATTGCACCTCTTTTTTTCTATGCATCATGTGCTGTTTGGGGACTATTTTTTTTAAATCTGCCATCCTGTCTGACACTGCAGTGCCACTCCTAGATGGGCCAGGTGTTTGGGTCGGCCACTTGGGTCGCTTAGCTTAGTCACACAGCTACCTCATTGCACCTCTTTTTTTCTTTGCATCATGTGCTGTTTGGGGACTATTTTTTAAAGTTGCCATCCTGTCTGACACTGCAGTGCCACTCCTAGATGGGCCACGTGTTTGTGTCGGCCACTTGGGTCGCTTAGCTTAGCCATCCATCGACCTTGGTGCACCTCTTTTTTTCTTTGCATCATGTGCTGTTTGGGGACTATTTTTTAAATCTGCCATCCTGTCTGACACTGCAATGCCACTCCTAGATGGGCCAGGTGTTTGTTTCGGCCACTTGAGTCGCTTAGCTTAGCCATCCAGCGACCTCGGTGCAAATTTTAGGACTAAAAATAATATTGTGAGGTGTGATGTGTTCAGAATAGACTGGAAATGAGTGGAAATTATAGTTATTGAAGTTAATAATACTATGGGATCAAAATGACCCCCAAATTCTATGATTTAAGCTGTTTTTGAGGGTTTTTTTGTAAAAAAAACACCCGAATCCAAAACACACCCGAATCCGCCAAAAAAATTTCAGGGAGGTTTAGACAAAACGCGCCCAAATCCAAAACACGGCAGCGGAACCGAATCCAAAACCAAAACACAAAACCCGAAAAATTTCCGGTGCACATCACTAATATATATATATATATATATAAAGGAACAAATCGGCGGCACTCACTGACTTTTCTGAGACAACACTCGAGTTCACTCAAGGATTGATACTTAACGTTTCGGTTTATTAAACCGTCTTCAGAAGTTAAAAATACATGTTAACAAAGTCTTACCTTTATACACACTACAAACACCGCCAGTGTCACGACCTCGGCGCACCCGCCGGGACCACCTTCCGGTTGCGTCATTATACTAGGACAACGTTGTCCTGACGACGGTGCAATGCAAGCTAACGTGCTCAACCAATCACCATGACAATCTTAAAAACAAAACAAGACAGGAGGGGCTCAGGAACCGATACATCAATGCGGTTGTGTGGAAAACACAGACACAAATGCTAACATGAGTTTAGACATTGCAAAATGTACAATCAGATCCACTTCTTGATTACTGAATTGGTAAACATTCTAGAAAGAATGGAAATAAACAGTATACTGTAAACATAGGTTACAAAAAACATGTCAGCGATAAAGTCTCATTCTGTTACGACCCGGATGCTCAGGACTGGAGAGATCTTATACAGTAGTCCAGAGCAGCAGGACGTAATGCTGGGAAAGGGAAACGGAATGGGAATAGCCCCTGGCACCCTACCTCCGTTGTTTTACCCGTGCTGTCAATTCACTCTTGCGAGACTATGGTTTCTTGGGCCCATGGCAGCCGCGTTTGAAGGGCGGATTAAGTCTGCCCAACTCCGATGCCCCCTCAGGTGTTAAGGAGAGACAAAGAGTGAACTGAGACAGGGTAATAACTAGGGGCCCTCTAACTGAAACAAGGCCAGGGGCTACTGGCTAACCTAAAACAAAAAGTATGCGCGGCTTGCCGCCAAGGAAAAGGACAACCAAAGATACCACTTGTCCACTCCCCTACACGGCACCGCCGAGCTCCGGGGAGGACAATGGAAGCGGAAATGCAATGCTCCAGTACAAACAAAACAATACTAAAGCGGCCTAGGCCGCAACACGCGGCAAGGCCGCCACTCACGAAACCCGGGTGAGAACCCCAACCGACTGCCACAGGTAAAAGAGGACCAGAAGGATTCCCAGGACCGGGTAACGAACTCCAAGATACAGGAACTCAGGAAGCTGGACGGACCGGATACGACAGACCAAGAACAGACGTTCACCAAACATGAGCAGCATGCAGGAAGCTATCACCGGCGTTAGTGTGAGGCACTGAGGAGGCATATAACAGGGAACCCTCCAATAGAAACACAAAGGCTAATGAACAAATGCCGTGCAGCTGCTTTGCTGCACGAGCAGGGGAAAACAGGTGAATGCTGATTAGTGCAACGGGAAACGCGGTCCGCCTGTGGCGTCCCCGTTGCTAAGGACCTGGCGGCCCTGCACGCACGGCGTCCTAGCGTTGCCAGGGAGCCGGCGGCTTGCGCGCGCCTAGCGTCCCGGCGTTGCTAGGCGCCGTGCAGAAGAAACAAGAAGAGAGGCGCGGCGCCCGTGACCGCTGCTCTGTCAGCGAGCGGGTGCACCGCCGCGCCTAACAGTACCCCCCCCTTGAGGCGGGGTTACAGAACCCCTAGAGCCGGGTTTCTGAGGAAACTCCTGAAAAAATACCCTCTTAAGTCTTGAAGCATGTAAATCTTTATCCAACACCCAAGACCTTTCTTCAGGGCCATAGCCTTTCCAGTGGACCAAAAAATAAAGTCGGCCCCGAGACATCTTAGAATCTAAAACCTTCTCCACCAAGTACTCCTGCTGCCCCTGCACATTCACCGGAAGTCTACTCCGGGAAGCCCTCCGAAGAAATCTCCTGGAGGAAAAATACTGTTTCAGAAGGGAACAGTGAAACGTATTGCCAATCTTTAGTGATCTCGGTAAACGTAATCGAAAAGCAACTGGGTTGAAATTTTTAATGATAAGGAACGGTCCAATAAATTTGGGTCCTAATCTAGCCGAGGGCTGTCGGAGCCTGATGTTGCGGGTTGACAACCACACCTTATCTCCCACCTTAAACGTGCATGGGCGCCGGGACCTGTCCGAAAAAATCTTTTCTCGGAAGGCAGCCTTCTTGAGGGCAAGGTGAACTTTTCTCCAAATAATTCTAAGACGGGAAGTTAAGGTCAACGAAGAGACTGGAACATGAGGGTAAAAAGAATTTGCTCTAGGATGGAAACCCAACACTGAAAAAAACGGAGACTCCTTGGTGGAGGAATGACAAGAGTTATTATAAGCAAACTCAGCCAACGGCAGAAATTCAGACCAATCATTCTGAAGTTTGGCCGAATATAACCGTAAGTACTGTTTTAATGACTGATTTACGCGTTCAGTTTGTCCGTTTGACTGGGGATGATATCCAGATGTTAAAGAAAGTTTCATATTCAATGAGGCACAAAAACGTTTCCAGAATCGTGCGATGAATTGCGGACCCCGATCAGAGACAATATCCGTGGGTAAACCATGGAGCCTGAACACATGGCGGAGGAACAAAACTGCTAACCCTTGAGCAGAGGGTAACCGGGGGAGAGCAATGAAATGAGCCATTTTACTAAAACGGTCTACCACCACCCAAATGACTCGAAGGCCCGCAGAAAGAGGAAGGTCCACCACGAAATCCATGGATATATGTGACCATGGCCTGAGAGGAATGGCTAGAGGCATTAGTTTCCCGACTGGCAACGCTCGATCAACCTTGAACTGAGCACAAACCTGACAGGAACGGACAAATTCTTTAACATCTTTAGAGAGACTAGGCCACCACACCGAACGAGATACTAGTTCCAAGGTCTTAGTGATACCTGGATGACCAGACACTTTGTTGTCATGGAACTCAGCTAGAACAGAGCCTCTCAGAAATTCAGTGACAAAAAGACGATCAGCAGGAGTAGCTTTGGGAGCCTGCTGTTGAAGCTGGACCAGCTGTGTAAATTAATCCTGTGTGAGGCCTGCCCGGATGATAGATGATGGAACAATGGGGGTGGTGGTAGGATGGTTATTGTGAACTGGAGGAAAACAACGTGACAGGGCGTCAGCTTTCGTATTCTTGGAACCGGGCCTGAAGGTGATAATAAACCTGAAACGAGTGAAAAACAATGCCCAACGTGCCTGCCGAGCATTAAGTCGTTTAGCTGACTCAATATATTGCAGGTTCTTATGGTCAGTAAACACTGTAATGGTATGCCTAGCACCTTCCAGCCAATGCCTCCATTCCTCGAAAGCCCACTTAACTGCCAACAATTCTCGATTACCAACATCATAGTTGGATTCTGCAGAAGAGAATTTCCTGGACATGAAGGCACAAGGGTGTAACTCCTGAGACTCCGGATCTTCCTGAGAAAGGATAGCTCCCACTCCAACCTCTGAGGCATCTACCTCGACTATAAAGGGGAGCTCCGGGTTAGGATGTCTGAGAATAGGAGCCGAGACAAAGGCCTGCTTCAAGGCCAGAGAGGCAGACTCAGCTTCTGGCGACAAATTGGAAGGGTCTGCTCCTTTTTTAGTCAAGGCTACAATTGGAGCGACCAAATCAGAAAAGGCATGAATGAAACGCCTATAATAATTTGCAAACCCTAAAAAGCGCTGAATTGCTTTTAAATTCGTGGGTTGCGCCCAATTAAGGATGGCCTGGAGTTTTTTCGGTTCCATATAAAACCCCTGGGGAGAAATAATATACCCCAAAAAAGACACTTCCGTGATGTGGAAATCACATTTCTCAAGTTTAGCATATAAATGATTCTCCCGTAGCTTTTCAAGAACCAGACGCACATGGGAAACATGTTGTTCCAAAGACTCGGAGTAGATCAAGATGTCGTCTAAATAAACGACTACAAACTTCCCAAGAAAGTCACGAAGCACATCATTAATAAGGTCTTGAAATACCGCAGGCGCATTAGACAGCCCAAATGGCATCACCAGATATTCATAATGACCTGACTGAGTGCTGAAAGCCGTCTTCCACTCATCCCCAGATCTTATTCGGATGAGGTTATAAGCTCCTCTAAGATCGATCTTAGAGAAGATGACGGCAGAGCGTAACTGATCAAAGAGCACTGAAATTAATGGCAAGGGATAGGTGTTCTTAACAGAAATTTTATTCAGAGCACGAAAGTCAATACATGGTCTGAGCGACCCATCTTTTTTCTCAACAAAAAAGAACCCTGCACTCAATGGAGACTTCGAGGGCCTAATGAAACCTTTTTTTAGGCTCTCCTGAATGTAATTATCCATAGCCATGGTTTCTGGCCCAGACAGGGCATATAATCTCCCCTTAGGTAAAGTGGCATCTGGAATTAAGTCAATAGCACAATCATAGGATCGATGGGGAGGCAGAACGTCCGCGTTTCCTTTGGAAAAAACATCGGCAAAATCCTGATATTCCAAAGGAATAGATTCTGGGGTAACAGCCGCAACCCGAACTGGATGGGAAATACACTCCTTGCAACAAAAAGGACCCCTTTGGGAAATCTCCCCAGACCGCCAATCTATGGTGGGATTATGAAAGGCAAGCCAGGGGTGACCCAAAACTACTGGAACTGCCGGACAATGTGTAAGGTAAAATTCTATTTCTTTTGAATGTAGGGCCCCCACTGTCAGCAATACTGGAGGTGTGCGGGGAGTAATAACCCCATTGGAAAGCGGATCCCCATCCAAGCCGTGCATGGTGATACGTCTATCTAAGGGTATCTGTGGAACGCCTAAAGCCTTAGCCCAAGCTAAATCCATAAAATTTCCTGCAGCTCCACTGTCGACAAAGGCCGACACCAACGAACTGAGGCTGCCAAAGGAAATCTTTACCGGAACTAAAAAAGAATCTTTAGAGGAGATTAACTGCAGACCTAAGTGAACCCCCTCACCATTCACTTGGTCAAAGCGTTTTCCGATTTATTCGGGCAACTACGTGCGATATGTCCCTTGCCACCACAATACAAACAGAGACCAGATTTTAACCTTCTGGTCCTTTCCTCTGGGGACAGCCGGGAGAAACCCATCTGCATGGGCTCCTCGACGTCCTCAGGAAAAGTGTATACACATGGACTAGGCCTAAAAGTTGTTCCTCTTTCAGCCCTCCGCTCTCGGAGACGACGATCAATTTTAATGGCAAGCTCCATGAGTTTGTCTAGAGTCTCAGGAGCGGGGTACTGAAGGTGACTGTCTTTAATAATTTCAGACAAACCGAGGCGAAACTGACTGAGCAGGGCCGGATCATTCCAGCCACAGTCGTTCGACCAACGGCGAAACTCGGTACAATATGCTTCTGCTGGACCTTTCCCTTGCTTTAGAGCACGCAGATGGCTCTCAGCTGATGCTTCTCTATCAGGGTCATCATACAAAAGGCCTAAGGATTTAAAAAAGGCGTCTACTGATAGCAAGGCAGCATCATCTGATTTTAGCCCAAAAGCCCAGGTCTGTGGATCACCTTGGAGTAAAGATATGACAATCCCGACCCGTTGGGACTCAGTACCGGAAGAACGAGGCTTTAAACGAAAATAAAGCTTACAAGCTTCTTTAAAATTAAAAAAATCCTTCCGACTACCCAAAAAACGATCAGGTAAATGCATCTTCGGTTCAGGAACCACACTCGGGGCGGCTCGCAAAAGATCTTCCTGCGATCTCACCCGAAGAGAAAGATCCTGAACCATCTGAGTTAACTCTTGAATCTGGTTGGCCAAAAGCTGACTGGGATTTGGACCTAACCCTGCTGGATTCATGAGGACGAATTTCTAGGCCCACCAATACAAAAAATAAAACCCTCTCTTTTTTTTTATTTTTTTTATATGGGCCGGTGATAATGTTACGACCCGGATGCTCAGGACTGGAGAGATCTTATACAGTAGTCCAGAGCAGCAGGACGTAATGCTGGGAAAGGGAAACGGAATGGGAATAGCCCCTGGCACCCTACCTCCGTTGTTTTACCCGTGCTGTCAATTCACTCTTGCGAGACTATGGTTTCTTGGGCCCATGGCAGCCGCGTTTGAAGGGCGGATTAAGTCTGCCCAACTCCGATGCCCCCTCAGGTCTTAAGGAGAGACAAAGAGTGAACTGAGACAGGGTAATAACAAGGGGCCCTCTAACTGAAACAACAAGGCCAGGGGCTACTGGCTAACCTAAAACAAAAAGTATGCGCGGCTTGCCGCCAAGGAAAAGGACAACCAAAGATACCACTTGTCCACTCCCCTACACGGCACCGCCGAGCTCCGGAGAGGACAATGGAAGCGGAAACCTCCGCAATGCTCCAGTACAAACAAAACAATACTAAAGCGGCCTAGGCCGCAACACGCGGCAAGGCCGCCACTCACGAAACCCGGGTGAGAACCCCAACCGACTGCCACAGGTAAAAGAGGACCAGAAGGATTCCCAGGACCGGGTAACGAACTCCAAGATACAGGAACTCAGGAAGCAGGACGGACCGGATACGATAGACCAAGAACAGACGTTCACCAAACATGAGCAGCATGCAGGAAGCTATCACCGGCGTTAGTGTGAGGCACTGAGGAGGCATATAACAGGGAACCCTCCAATAGAAACACAAAGGCTAATGAACAAATGCCGTGCAGCTGCTTTGCTGCACGAGCAGGGGAAAACAGGTGAATGCTGATTAGTGCAACGGGGAACGCGGTCCGCCTGTGGCGTCCCCGTTGCTAAGGACCCAGCGGCCCTGCACGCACGGCGTCCTAGCGTTGCCAGGGAGCCGGCGGCTTGCGCGCGACTAGCGTCCCGGCGTTGCTAGGCGCCGTGCAGAAGAAACAAGAAGAGAGGCGCGGCGCCCGTGACCGCTGCTCTGTCAGCGAGCGGGCGCACCGCCGCGCCTAACACATTCAGGCCGTTGGGAGACACCGTATTCAATTGGTGAATCCAGCGGGCCTCTTTTTGTAATAATGCCCTATGCCGGTCACCTCCCCGCTTGGAGAATGGAACTTGCTCTAGCATTTTGTATCTAAGGGTAGCTAACCCATGGTGATGCAATTTAAAATGCTTCGCCACAGGCTGGTCAATGTTCTTCCCTTCCAGAATTTGCTTGATAGCACTTCTGTGCTGCGACATACGTTCTATAAATTGACAACTAGTTTTACCTATATAGAATAGGCCACATGGACACCTAATGCAGTATACGACAAACCTGCTCGTACACGTCAAAATTTGTTTGATTTTAATTCTTTTACCAGTGTGAGGATGTACCACATAATCACCAGTCTCGAGGTATAGGCAAGTAGTGCATCAGTTTTCTTGATAAAAAAGTATTAGTGTTAACTGTTGCTAATGGAGAGATATCATTATGCACTACCATATCCCTGATGTTAGTCCCTCTCCCGTAACTAGGCATGAATCTACTGGATTTCAAACTTGTCAAGTCAGGATCTGACTGGATAACTGGCCATATTCTCTTAGCTGTTCTGGTTAGGTTATGACTTACTGTGGTAAAATTAGTCACACAGGTAACTACATTGGCAGAACTACCATTGTGACTATTCTTAGGTACAGGAATTCTGGGCTGTGACATAGCTTTGGCCCTGGCTGACTGGAGCAATTTATTCTTGTATCCTCTTTCCAAGAATCGCTTGGTCATGAGGTCCATTTGGGTCTTTTCATCTTCCAAATCACTGCAAATGCGATGAACGCGCAGAAATTGGGAATATGGCAAACCATTCCTCAATGCCTTAGGGTGGTGGCTCGAGGACAACAAAAGACTATTGACGTCTGTGGGTTTACTATATACCGAGGTCTTAAACCTACCTTCGGTCAAAGTAATCCTTACGTCCACAAAATTGATACTGACAGGCTGAATGTCAAAAGTGAACTTAATTGATTTATCAATCTGATTAGCCACTTGCATCATCTCTATGAAACCCTCACGTGTACCGGTCCATATAATGAAAACGTCATCTATGTACCGTGTATACATGGCTATACAAGACCTGAAGTTTTCTCTAGAAAAAATAGGTTCTGCTCCACACCGAACATGAATGCATTTGCATATGCCGGTGTGGCGCAAGAACCCATGGCGCAACCCTGCACTTGTCTATAAAACTCGTTATTAAACAGAAAATAATTCCTGTGTAACGTTAAATGTAATAGTGACAAAAAGAAAGTGATATCAGGACCTGTGTAATGAGAGCTCGCTTCTATTAATGATTTGACGGCTGCCAAACCTCGTTCATGGGGAATGCTGGTGTATAGACTGACCACATCAGCTGTACACAACCAGCATTCCCCAGTGGACACATCAATATCTCTAAGCTTCTGTAGAAAGGTAGCAGTGTCTTTCAAATAGGTATCCTGCTGCTGAATGACCGGTTGCAGAAAATAATCAATGTATTGTGCAATCTTGGAGTATAACGAATCCCTGGCTGCGATTATAGGACACCCGGCGGCTGTACGGGGTTTTTGTGAAGCTTAGGGATCGTGTAGAAGACTGGCACATACGGTGTGTTAACAACTAGTGCCTTTCTAGTGGTACCCGAAATGATACAATTGTCCTCAGCCTGTTGTAATAAAAGATTAAGCTCACCGGTATACTCAGGAGTAGGATCCACAGACAACCTGCAATATACTGACTGGTCATTAAGCTGGCGGTAAGCCTCTGACTTATAGTCAGTCAAATCCTGAATCACGATGCCGCCACCCTTATCGGCAGGGCGCACCGTGATATCAGGATATGACGACAAATCCCGCAGAGCCTGAAATTCAGAATTAGTCAGATTGGTCACAAACGGATTATTATGTTTACCACATTCATCAATACATTGTGATACAGTCCTGGTAAATACTTTGATTGCCGAATTAGTAAAAAACGGATCAAATGAAGATCTGGATCTAATGGGGCAATCAACAGCATTGTGTGTAATATCGGCTCTGGTGTTAAAGAACTCTTTCAAACGTAGCTGTCTATTAAATCGACACAGGTCGATTCTGCTGTCCAAATCTCTATGTCCTTTAGTGGGCACAAAGTTGAGACCTTTAGACAGCACGCTGATCTCATCCTGAGTGAGGGAATTAAAAGATAGATTGTAGATCACTTCTTCGCTTTTGCGCCTTTTGCGCCCTTCCCTTTCGCACTGCCCGCCACGTCGGGTTCTTGCTCTGCTGGAGTATCTCGCTGGGCTCGGGTTTGTACCCCCCAAAGGGGCTAAAGGTGCGGTGGGGCGTCGTCTAGAGGTGGCACGATCCATCACACTGTTAGAGGTGCCGCTGGAAGAGTCCGTCTCCAATTGGAAGCGGTGCGGTCCCTTATTGGTCCTCGGCCGATACGTCCTGAATTTAGATGTGGTGTTGTTAACCCAGAAGTACACTTTGTTTTCTGCATAATCTTTCTTGACAGTGGCAAATTTTTT
Source organism: Pseudophryne corroboree (assembly GCF_028390025.1). Taxonomy (NCBI): domain Eukaryota; kingdom Metazoa; phylum Chordata; class Amphibia; order Anura; family Myobatrachidae; genus Pseudophryne; species Pseudophryne corroboree. Next base: position 723,674,048 of record NC_086446.1, read on the forward strand.
TGATTTGAATTTTACCAAATCTGATTTATACTTCTCTATTTGTGATGCCAACTTGGCAGCCCAGTCACAACTAGTGTCCGCACTCAGGATGGGTAGAGTGGTAAGCTCCAAGTCCCGTATCTTTGCCCGTAGAACCTCTAGCTCTCTTGTGGCTTCCTCCACCACCAGGAGGACCAGATCAAAAGAAGCTTTATTGAGCACTGCGGCCCATTTACGGCAAAACTCGGGGTTGTATCTGCCTATGGTGGGGGTGTTCCGGATGCGAAACCCCCTTTGCAGCATCCGTTCCCGATAATAGTCCGACAGGCAGACCCCATGTAGATAGAAATCAGTTTCCTTGTTTTTCGTTTTTAACAAGTGTAGATAAAGTTGCTCTGGCGAATCTGCAGCCATTGTAGAAGAAAGTTTGTCTTTCACAAGGATCCTCTCAGCATCAACGTCTGAGAGCGACAACAAATCACCTTGCGGTATGCTGGCATATCGGAATCCCGAGACCTCCTCCTGTAATGTCTCTGAATCTCCGTGTGCACGGACTTGGGGTGCAGTAGTCATCCTAAAGCGGCTTGACAGTGTAAAAACACGAACGCTGGGTGCCTTAATAATCAGGCTAACGTTATGGCAAACGTACCAGATAATTTAGGAAGAAAGGATATTCGGCACTCCTATATCATAAAGTCAATCAGCATGCCGGGTGCCCTCCTAATATGAGATAGCATACAAAGGAACAAATGGGCGGCACTCACGGACTTTTCTGAGACAACACTCGAGGCTCAGGAACCGATACATCACCCTCAGGCCCTGAAGTTTTCCGGCTTTTCTGGGCATGATACTACGACATGACCTTTATTCCCACAGTACAAACACAAACCCTGCTGTCTCCTACGCGTCTTCTCACGCGAGGAGAGGCGGGTAGCCCCAATCTGCATAGGCTCCTCGGAATATTCCTCAGAGTCTGAGGTTCCCTTGGGAAAAAAGGAAACTGCGGTCTCCCTTTCAAGCCTACGCTCCCTCAGCCGTCTATCCACCCAGATGATAACTGCATGAATTGATCTAAGCTATCAGGCGAGGGATATTGTACCAGTTGGTCCTTGGAACAGAGAGGGATGCGAGGCAAAACGAACTCACAGACAGTATAACACAACATACACAGGAGGTGATGGAATAACTAATAAACACAAAATGAACGGGGAAGCCCAAAGGCTCAGGAATTGGGTGTCTCCCTAGTGTCAGGAATGCTCAGATGGAATAGAGCGGACAATGAAGGGAGATGTAGTGCTTTAACATGTGGAGCACCCAAAATGATGTTGCTAAGAACAACAGAAAAAACCCCAAAGGGTTACCAACGGGTGTGGGAATAAACTCCTTGGTCAGAGATAGAAATATAGACACAAGGAGAGTATCCACAATCCTAACCCCCACTTGCAGGGCACAGGTTCAGCTTACTGCCACTAAACTGACACCTGGACGCCCTGCACAGTGAGGGAGGATTAAGCAAGCAGGTCTGAGAGTACAGCCGCAAACCTGCTGGGTTCACAGAATAGCAAAAGAACCCCAGCAGGTTAAACAACTGACTCCAGTCTTACTGCTAGGTCCGGATTGGCAGAATGAAGTACCGAATCCCAAGGCCTATTCGCAGTAAGCAACAAGTAAATGCAAAGTCACACAGTACTAGCTAACTCTCTGGAACTGACTAACAAACAAAGATTCAGCAGCATTTGCCTAGCCTGAGAGGATGGTTTATATAGCAGGTGCTGTCCACGCCCCACTCAGACCTCACAGACTGTGAGCACAAAACCAACGCCGGATTCCGTGCCGTGCACAGAGCCTGTAACCACTACACAGTAAAAACCCGGACCGGAGTATCAGCTGCGCTCAGGTTACTTCGCTAACACTTGCCTCCCGGTTGCCATGGTGACGTGGCAGTACAGAACAGGAGATCCTAACAACAAAGTAGTGGATATATTACCATTATCATTGATAATTTTCACATCAAGAAACGGAATCTCATGCTGACTCATCATAAATGTCAACTTCACCGGAGAATCAGAGCAATTATGTGACAATATCAATTCTTCCAACTCAACTTTTGAACCAATCCAAATCAGAAACAAATCGTCTATAATCTAGTATAGAACAAGACCTTAGACAAAATAACAGGATCATCAAAAAAAAAATTTTGTTCGACACCAAACATAAATGAGTTAGCGTAGCTAGGGGCCACAGAGGACCCCATAGCACAGCCTGTAGATTGTAAATAAATTTTGTTGTCAAACAAAAAAAGTTACAAGTCAACACAATTTCCAGCAAGTTGAGCAAAATCTCAATGTTTGTTAGAGGGGATTTGTTCTGTATGTTAACCTGAAGAAAAACTCAAATTAGAGTTTGAAACGTTGTTACAAGCAAACAAGCTGTTGTAATTTTTTACAAGTGGTTGTGAGTTCTGTACGTCTGCGCTGCTATATATATATATATATATATATATTAGAGATGAGCGGGTTCGGTTCCTCGAGATCCGAAACCCCCCGAACTTCACCTATTTTACACAGTTCCGAGGCAGCCTCGGATCTTCCCGCCTTGCTCGGTTAACCCGAGCGCACCCGAACGTCATCATCCCGCTGTCGTATTCTCGCGAGATTTGTATTCTATATAAGGAGCCGCGCGTCGCCGCCATTTTCACTCGTGCTTTAGAGATGATAGCGAGAGGACGTGGCTGCGTTCTCTTAGTTTCTGTGTTCACTGTTCAGTGTGCTGCAAATATCTGTGCTCAGTGTGCTGCAAACATCTGTGCTCAGTGTGCTGCAAATATCTGCGCTCAGTGTGCTGCAAATATCTACGTTCTCTGCCTGAAAACGCTCCATATCTGTGCTGCATTGTAGGAGGACAGTGCAGAATTTTGCTGACCACCAGTTTATATATATATATATATATATATAGCAGTACGGTACAGTAGTCCATTGCTCTACCTCTGTGTCATCAAGTATACTATCCATATCTGTGCTGCATTGTAGTTGTGCGCAGTATATAGTAGGAGGACAGTGCAGAATTTTGCTGACACCAGTATATATATAGCAGTACGGTACAGTAGTCCATTGCTCTACCTCTGTGTCATCAAGTATACTATCCATATCTGTGCTGCATTGTAGTTGTGCACAGTATATAGTAGGAGGACAGTGCAGAATTTTGCTGACGACCAGTATATATATATATATATATATATATATAAATATATATATATATATATATATATATATATATAGCAGTACGGTACAGTAGTCCATTGCTCTACCTCTGTGTCATCAAGTATACTATCCATATCTGTGCTGCATAGTAGTTGTGCGCAGTATATAGTAGGAGGACAGTGCAGAATTTTGCTGACCACCGTGTATATATACATATATATATATATATATATATAGCAGTACGGTACAGTAGTCCATTGCTCTACCTCTGTGTCGTCAAGTGTACTATCCATATCTTTGCTGCATTGCAGTTGTGCGCAGTATATACTAGGAGGACAGTGCAGAATTTTGCTGACCACCAGTATATATATAGCAGTACGGTACAGTAGTCCATTGCCTTACCTCTGTGTCGTCAAGTATACAATCCATACCTGTGCTGCATTGTAGTTGTGTGCAGTATATAGTAGTAGGACAGTGCATAATTTTGCTGACCACCAGTATATATATAGCAGTACGGTACAGTAGTCCATTGCTCTACCTCTGTGTCATCAAGTATACAATCCATACCTGTGCTGCATTGTAGTTGTGTGCAGTATATAGTAGAAGGACAGTGCAGAATTTTGCTGACCACCAGTATATATATAGCAGTACGGTACAGTAGTCCATTGCTCTACCTCTGTGTCGTCAAGTATACAATCCATACCTGTGCTGCATTGTAGTTGTGCGCAGTATATAGTAGGAGGACAGTGCAGAATTTTGCTGACCACCAGTATATATATAGCAGTACGGTACAGTAGTCCATTGCTCTACCTCTGTGTCGTCAAGTATACAATCCATACCTGTGCTGCATTGTAGTTGTGCGCAGTATATAGTAGGAGGGCAGTGCAGAATTTTGCTGTCCACCAGTATATATATAGCAGTACGGTACAGTAGTCCATTGCTCTACCTCTGTGTCGGCAAGTATACAATCCATACCTGTGCTGCATTGTAGTTGTGCGCAGTATATAGTAGGAGGACAGTGCAGAATTTTGCTGTCCACCAGTATATATATAGCAGTACGGTACAGTAGTCCATTGCTTTACCTCTGTGTCGTCAAGTATACAATCCATACCTGTGCTGCATTGTAGTTGTGCGCAGTATATAGTAGGAGGACAGTGCAGAATTTTGCTGACCACCAGTATATATATATAGCAGTACGGTACAGTAGTCCATTGCTCTACCTCTGTGTCGTCAAGGATACAATCCATACCTGTGCTACATTGCAGTTGTGCGCAGTATATAGTAGGAGGACAGTGCAGAATTTTGCTGACCACCAGTATATATATAGCAGTACGGTACAGTAGTCCATTGCTCTACCTCTGTGTCGTCAAGTATACAATCCATACCTGTGCTGCATTGTAGTTGTGCGCAGTATATAGTAGGAGGACAGTGCAGAATTATGCTGACCACCAGTATATATATAGCAGTACGGTACAGTAGTCCATTGCTCTACCTCTGTGTCATCAAGTATACTATCCATATCTGTGCTGCATTGTAGTTGTGCGCAGTATATAGTAGGAGGACAGTGCAGAATTTTGCTGACCACCAGTATATATATAGCAGTACGGTACAGTAGTCCATTGCTCTACCTCTGTGTCATCAAGTATACTATCCATATCTGTGCTGCATTGTAGTTGTGCACAGTATATAGTAGGAGGACAGTGCAGAATTTTGCTGACGACCAGTATATATATATATATATATATAGCAGTACGGTACAGTAGTCCATTGCTCTACCTCTGTGTCATCAAGTATACTATCCATATCTGTGCTGCATAGTAGTTGTGCGCAGTATATAGTAGGAGGACAGTGCAGAATTTTGCTGACCACCGTGTATATATATATATATATATATATATAGCAGTACGGTACAGTAGTCCATTGCTCTACCTCTGTGTCGTCAAGTGTACTATCCATATCTTTGCTTCATTGCAGTTGTGCGCAGTATATACTAGGAGGACAGTGCAGAATTTTGCTAACCACCAGTATATATATAGCAGTACGGTACAGTAGTCCATTGCCTTACCTGTGTGTCGTCAAGTATACAATCCATACCTGTGCTGCATTGTAGTTGTGTGCAGTATATAGTAGGAGGACAGTGCATAATTTTGCTGACCACCAGTATATATATAGCAGTACGGTACAGTAGTCCATTGCTCTACCTTTGTGTCATCAAGTATACAATCCATACCTGTGCTGCATTGTAGTTGTGTGCAGTATATAGTAGAAGGACAGTGCAGAATTTTGCTGACCACCAGTATATATATAGCAGTACGGTACAGTAGTCCATTGCTCTACCTCTGTGTCGTCAAGTATACAATCCATACCTGTGCTGCATTGTAGTTGTGCGCAGTATATAGTAGGAGGGCAGTGCAGAATTTTGCTGTCCACCAGTATATATATAGCAGTACGGTACAGTAGTCCATTGCTCTACCTCTGTGTCGTCAAGTATACAATTCATACCTGTGCTGCATTGTAGTTGTGTGCAGTATATAGTAGGAGGACAGTGCAGAATTTTGCTGACCACCAGTATATATATAGCAGTACGGTACAGTAGTCCATTGCTCTACCTCTGTGTCGTCAAGTATACAATCCATACCTGTGCTTCATTGTAGTTGTGCGCAGTATATAGTAGGAGGACAGTGCAGAATTATGCTGACCACCAGTATATATATAGCAGTACGGTACAGTAGTCCATTGCTCTACCTCTGTGTCGTCAAGGATACAATCCATACCTGTGCTGCATTGTAGTTATGCGCAGTATATTGTAGGAGGACAGTGCAGAATTTTGCTGACCCCCAGTATATATATAGCAGTACGGTACAGTAGTACATTGCTCTACCTCTGTGTCGTCAAGTATACAATCCATACCTGTGCTGCATTGTAGTTGTGCGCAGTATATAGTAGGAGGACAGTGCAGAATTTTGCTGACCACCAGTATATATATAGCAGTACGGTACAGTAGTCCATTGCTCTACCTCTGTGTCGTCAAGTATACAATCCATACCTGTGCTGCATTGTAGTTGTGCGCAGTATATAGTAGGAGGACAGTGCAGAATTTTGCTGACCACCAGTATATATAGCAGTACGGTACAGTAGTCCATTGCTCTACCTCTGTGTCGTCAAGGATACAATCCATACCTGTGCTGCATTGTAGTTATGCGCAGTATATTGTAGGAGGACAGTGCAGAATTTTGCTGACCCCCAGTATATATATAGCAGTACGGTACAGTAGTCCATTGCTCTACCTCTGTGTCGTCAAGTATACAATCAATACCTGTGCTGCATTGTAGTTGTGCGCAGTATATAGTAGGAGGACAGTGCAGAATTTTGCTGACCACCAGTATATATATAGCAGTACGGTATAGTAGTCCATTGCTCTACCTTTGTGTCGTCAAGTATACAATCCATACCTGTGCTGCATTGTAGTTGTGCGCAGTATATAGTAGGAGGACAGTGCATAATTTTGCTGACCACCAGTATATATATAGCAGTACGGTACAGTAGTCCATTGAACTACCTCTGTGTCGTCAAGTATACAATCCATACCTGTGCTGCATTGTAGTTGTGTGCAGTATATAGTAGGAGGACAGTGCAGAATTTTGTTGACCATCAGTATATATATAGCAGTACGGTACAGTAGTCCATTGCTCTACCTCTGTGTCGTCAAGTATACAATCCATACCTGTGCTGCATTGTAGTTGTGCGCAGTATATAGTAGGAGGACAGTGCAGAATTTTGCTGACCACCAGTATATATATAGCAGTACGGTACAGTAGTCCATTGCTCTACCTCTGTGTCGTCAAGTATACAATCCATACCTGTGCTGCATTGTAGTTGTGCGCAGTATATAGTAGGAGGGCAGTGCAGAATTTTGCTGACCACCAGTATATATATAGCAGTACGGTACAGTAGTCCATTGCTCTACCTCTGTGTCGTCAAGTATACAATCCATACCTGTGCTGCATTGTAGTTGTGCGCAGTATATAGTAGGAGGACAGTGCAGAATTTTGCTGACCACCAGTATATATATAGCAGTACGGTACAGTAGTCCATTGCTCTACCTCTGTGTCGTCAAGTATACAATCCATACCTGTGCTGCATTGTAGTTGTGCGCAGTATATAGTAGGAGTACAGTGCAGAATTTTGCTGACCACCAGTATATATATATAGCAGTACGGTACAGTAGTCCATTGCTCTACCTCTGTGTCGTCAAGTATACAATCCATACCTGTGCTGCATTGTAGTTGTGTGCAGTATATAGTAGGAGGACAGTGCAGAATTTTGCTGACCACCAGTATATATATATATAGCAGTACGGTACAGTAGTCCATTGCACTACCTCTGTGTCGTCAAGTATACAATCCATACCTGTGCTGTATTGTAGTTGTGCGCAGTATATAGTAGGAGGACAGTGCAGAATTTTGCTGACCACCAGTATATATATAGCAGTACGGTACAGTAGTCCATTGCTCTACCTCTGTGTCGTCAAGTATACAATCCATACCTGTGCTGCATTGTAGTTGTGCGCAGTATATAGTAGGACAGTGCAGAATTTTGCTGACCACCATTATATATATAGCAGTACGGTACAGTAGTCCATTGCTCTACCTCTGTGTCATCAAGTATACAATCCATACCTGTGCTGCATTGTAGTTGTGCGCAGTATATAGTAGGAGGACAGTACAGAATTTTGCTGACCACCAGTATATATATAGCAGTACAGTACAGTAGTCCATTGCTTCTACCTCTGTGTCGTCAAGTCTACAATCCATACCTGTGCTGCATTGTAGTTGTGCGCAGTATATAATAGGAGGACAGTGCAGAATTTTACTGACCACCAGTATATATATATATATATATATATATATATATATATATATATAGCAGTACGGGACAGTAGGCCATTGCTATTGATATTTACTAGCATATAATTCCACACATTAAAAAATGGAGAACACAAATGTGGAGGGTAAAATAGGGAAAGATCAAGATCCACTTACACCTCGTGCTGAAGCTGCTGCCACTAGTCATGGCCGAGACGATGAAATGCCATCAACGTCGTCTGCCAAGGCCGATGCCCAATGTCATAGTAGAGAGCATGTAAAATCCAAAAAACAAAAGTTTAGTAAAATGACCCAAAAATCAAAATTAAAAGCGTCTGATGAGAAGCATAAACTTGCCAATATGCCATTTACGACACTGAGTGGCAAGGAACGGCTGAGGCCCTGGCCTATGTTCATGGCTAGTGGTTCAGATTCACATGAGGATGGAAGCACTCATCCTCTCGCTAGAAAAATGAAAAGACTTAAGCTGGCAAAAGCACAGCAAAGAACTGTGCGTTCTTCTAAATCACAAATCCCCAAGGAGAGTCCAATTGTGTCGGTTGCAATGCCTGACCTTCCCAACACTGGACGGGAAGAGGTGGCGCCTTCCACCATTTGCACGCCCCCTGCAAGTGCTGGAAGGAGCACCCGCAGTCCAGTTCCTGATAGTCAAATTGAAGATGTCACTGTTGAAGTACACCAGGATGAGGATATGGGTGTTGCTGGCGCTGAGGAGGAAATTGACAAGGAGGATTCTGATGGTGAGGTGGTTTGTTTAAGTCAGGCACCCGGGGAGACACCTGTTGTCCGTGGGACGAATATGGCCATTGACATGCCTGGTCAAATTACAAAAAAAATCACCTCTTTGGTGTGGAATTATTTCAGCAGAAATTCGGACAACAGGTGTCAAGCCGTGTGTTACCTTTGTCAAGCTGTAATAAGTAGGGGTAAGCACGTTAACCACCTAGGAACATCCTCCCTTATACGTCACCTCTAGCGCATTCATCAGAAGTCATTGACAAGTTCAAAAACTTTGGGTGACAGCGGAAGCAGTCCACTGACAACTAAATCCCTTCCTCTTGTAACCAAGCTCCTGCAAACCACACCACCAACTCCCTCAGTGTCAATTTCCTCCTTAGACAGGAAAGCCAATAGTCCTGCAGGCCATGACACTGGCAAGTCTGACGAGTCCTATCCTGCCTGGGATTCCTCAGATGCATCCTTGAGTGTAACGCCTACTGCTGCTGGCGCTGCTGTTGTTGCTGCTGGGAGTCGAGCGTCATCCCAGAGGGGAAGTCAGAAAACCACTTGTACTACTTCCAGTAAGCAATTGACTGTCCAACAGTCCTTTGCGAGGAAGATGAAATATCACAGCAGTCATCCTGCTGCAAAGCAGATAACTCAGGCCTTTGCAGCTGTGGTGGTGTTAAACGTGTGTCCGGTATCCACCGTTAATTCACAGGGAATTAGACAATTTCTTGAGTTTGTGTGTCCCCGGTACCAAATACCATCTAAGTTCCACTTCTCTAGGCAGACGATACCGAGAATGTACACAGACGTCAGAAAAAGAGTCACCAGTGTCCTAAAAAATGCAGTTGTACCCAATGTCCACTCAAAAACGGATATGTGGACAAGTGGAGCAGGGCAGACTCAGGACTATATGACTGTGACAGCCCACTGGGTAGATGTATTGCCTCCCGCAGCAAGAACAGCAGCGGCGGCACCAGTAGCAGCATCTCGCAAATGCCAACTCGTTCCTAGGCAGGCTACGCTTTGTATCACCGCTTTCCATAATAGGCACACAGCTGACAACCTCTTACGGAAACTGAGGAACATCATCGCAGAATGGCTTACCCCAATTGGACTCTCCTGGGGATTTGTGACATCGGACAACTCCACCAATATTGGCCCTCATTCCGATTTGTTCGCTCGCTAGCTGCTTTTAGGAGCATTGCACACGCTAAGCCGCCGCCTACTGGGAGTGAATCTTAGCTTTGCAGAATTGCGAACGAAAGATTAGCACAATTGCGAATAGAAATTTCTTTGCAGTTTCTGAGTATCTCGAGACTTACTCTGCCACTGCGATCAGTTCAGTCAGTTTCGTTCCTGTTTTGACGTCACAAACACACCCAGCGTTCGCCCAGACACTCCCCCGTTTCTCCAGACACTCCCGTGTTTTTCCCTGAAACACCTGCGTTTTTCCGCACACTCCCACAAAACGGCCAGTTTCCGCCCAGAAACACCCACTTCCTGTCAATCACACTACGATCAGCAGAACGATGGAAAAACTTTGTTAGGCCGTGAGTAAAATACCAAACTTTTGTGCAAATTTACTTGGCGCAGGCGAACTGCGAACATTGCGCATGCGCAGTTTGAGACTAATCGCTCCGATGCGAAGAAATATAACGAGCGAACAACTCGGAATGAGGGCCATTGTGCGTGCATTACATGTGGGCAAAGTCCAGCACGTCCCATGTTTTGCACATACATTGAATTTGGTGGTGCAGAAATTTTTAAAAATGACAGGGGCATGCAAGAGATGCTGTCGGTGGCCCGAAGAATTGTGGGCCACTTTCGGCATTCAGCCACCGTGTGCCGAAGACTGGAGCACCAGCAAACACTCCTGAACCTGCCCCGCCATCATCTGAACCAAGAGGTGGTAACGAGGTGGAATTCAACCCTCTTTATGCTTCAGAGGATGGAGGAGCAGCAAAAGGCCATTCAAGCCTACACAGCTACCTACGATATAGGCAAAGGAGGGGGAATGCACCTGACTCAAGCGCAGTGGAGAATGATTTCAACGTTGTGCAAGGTTCTGCAACCCTTTGAACTTGCCACATGTGAAGTCAGTTCAGACACTGCCAGCCTGAGACAGGTCATTCCCCTCATCAGGCTTTTGCAGAAGAAGCTGGAGAGATTGAAGGAGGAGCTAAACCGGAGCGATTCCGCTAGGCATGTGGGACTTGTGGATGGAGCCCTTAATTCGCTTAACCAGGATTCACGGGTGGTCAATCTGTTGAAATCAGAGCACTAAATTTTGGCCACCGTGCTCGATCCTAGATTTAAAACCTACGTTGTATCTCTCTTTCCGGCAGACACAAGTCTGCAGAGGTTCAAAGACCTGCTGGTGAGACACTTGTCAACTCAAGCGGAACGTGACCCGTCAACAGCTCCTCCTTCACATTCTCCCGCAACTGGGGCTGCGAGGAAAAGGCTAAGAATTCCGAGCCCACCCACTAGCGGTGATGCAGGGCAGTCTGGAGAAAGTGCTGACATCTGGTCCGGACTGAAAGACCTGCCAACGATTACTGACATGTCTTCTACTGTCACTGCATATAATTCTGTCATCATTGGAAGAATGGTGGAGGATTATATGAGCGACCGCATCCAAGTAGGCACGTCAGACAGTCCTTACGTATACTGGCAGGAAAAAGAGGCAATTTGGAGGCCCTTGCACAAACTGGCTTTATTTTACCTAAGTTGCCCCCCCTCCAGTGTGTACTCCGAAAGAGTGTTTAGTGCAGCCGGTTACCTTGTCAGCAATCGGCATACGAGGTTACTTCCAGAAAATGTGGAGAAGATGATGTTCATCAAAATTAATTATAATCAATTCCTCCGTGGAAACATTCACCAGCAATTGCCTCCAGAAAGTACACAGGGACCTGAGATGGTGGATTCCAGTGGGGACGAATTAATAATCTGTGAGAAGGGGGATGTACACAGTGAAAGGGGTGAGGAATCGGAGGATGAGGACGAGTTGGACATCTTGCCTCTGTAGAGCCAGTTTGTGCAAGGAGAGATTGATTGCTTCTTTTTTTGGTGGGGGCCCAAACCAACCAGTCATTTCAGCCACAGTCGTGTGGCAGACCCTGTCGCTGAAATGATGGGTTTGTTAAAGTGTGCATGTCCTGTTTATACAACATAAAGGTGGGTGGGAGGGCCCAAGGACAATTCCATCTTGCACCTCTTTTTTCTTTAATTTATCTTTGCATCATGTGATGTTTGGGGCCAATTTTTTTAAGTTCCATCCTGTTTGACACTGCAGTGCCACTCCTAGATGGGCCAAGTGTTTGTGCCGGCCACTTGGGTCGCTTAGCTTAGTCATCCAGCGACCTCGGTGCAAATTTTAGGACTACAAATAATATTGTGAGGTGTGAGGTGTTCAGAATAGACTGGAAATGAGTGGAAATTATGGTTATTGAGGTAAATAATACTATGGGATCAAAATGACCCCCAAATTCTATGATATAAGCTGTTTTTGAGGGGTTTTTGAAAAAAAAACACCAGAATCCAAAACGCACCCGAATCCGACAAAAAATTTTCAAGGAGGTTTTGCCAAAACGCGTCCGAATCCAAAACACGGCCGTGGAACCAAATCCAAAACCAAAACCCGAAAAATTTCTGGTGCACATCTCTAATATATATATACACTGCTCAAAAAAATAAAGGGAACACTAAAATAACACATCCTAGATCTGAATGAATGAAATATTCTTATTAAATACTTTGTTCTTTACATAGTTGAATGTGCTGACAACAAAATCACACAAAAATTATCAATGGAAATCAAATGTATTAACCCATGGAGGTCTGGATTTGGAGTCACCCTCAAAATTAAAGTGGAAAAACACACTACACGCTGATCCAACTTTGATGTAATGTCCTTAAAACAAGTCAAAATTATGCTCAGTAGTGTCTGTGGCCTCCACATGCCTGTATGACCTCCCTACAACCCACACAAGTGGCTCAGGTAGTGCAGCTCATCCAGGATGGCACATCAATACGAGCTGTGGCAAGAAGGTTTGCTGTGTCTGTCTACGTAGTGTCCAGAGCATGGAGGCGCTACCAGGAGACAGGCCAGTACATCAGGAGATGTGGAGGAGGCCGTAGGAGGGCAACAACCCAGCAGCAGGACCGCTACCTCCGCCTTTGTGCAAGGAGGAACAGGAGGAGCACTGCCAGAGCCCTGCAAAATGATCTCCAGCAAGCCACAAATGTGCATGTGTCTACTCAAACGATCAGAAACAGACTCCATGAGGGTGGTATGAGGGCCCGACGTCCACAGGTGGGGGTTGTGCTTACAGACCAACACCGTGCAGGATGTTTGGCATTTGCCAGAGAACACCAAGATTGGCAAATTCGCCACTGGCGCCCTGTGCTCTTCACAGATGAAAGCAGGTTCTCACTGAGCACATGTGACAGACGTGACAGAGTCTGGAGATGCCAAGGAGAATTTTCTGCTGCCTGCAACATCCTCCAGCATGACCGGTTTGGCAGTGGGTCTGTAATGTTGTGGGGTGGCATTTCTTTGGGGGGCCGCACAGCCCTCCATGTGCTCGCCAGAGGTAGCCTGAATGCCATTAGGTAACGAGATGAGATCCTCAGACCCCTTGTGAGACCATATGCTGGTGCAGTTGGCCCTGGGTTCCTCCTAATGCAAGACAATGCTAGACCTCATGTGGCTGGAGTGTGTCAGCAGTTCCTGCAAGACGAAGGCATTGATGCTATGGACTGGCCCGCCCGTTCCCCAGACCTGAATCCAATTGAGCACATCTGGGACATCATGTCTCGCTCCATCCACCAACGCCACGTTGCACCACAGACTGTCCAGGAGTTGGCGGATGCTTTAGTCCAGGTCTGGGAGAAGATCCCTCAGGAGACCATCTGCCACCTCATCAGGAGCATGCCCAGGCATTGTAGGGAGGTCATACAGGCACGTGGAGGCCACACACACTACTGAGCCTCATTTTGACTTGTTTTAAGGACATTACATCAAAGTTGGATCAGCCTGTAGTGTGTTTTTCCACTTTAATTTTGAGGGTGACTCCAAATCCAGACCTCCATGGGAATAAATTTGATTTCCATTGATAATTTTTGTGTGATTTTGTTGTCAGCACATTCAACTATGTAAAGAACAAAGTGTTTAATAAGAATATTTCATTCATTCAGTTCTAGGATGTGTTATTTTAGTGTTCCCTTTATTTTTTTGAGCAGTGTGTATATGTATATATATATATATATATATATATATATACACTGTATATATATATATATATTTTTTTTTTTTTTTTAAACCAGAAGGAGAGATGTACTAAGCTTTGAAAAGTAATAAAGTGGAGAGTGATAAAGTACCAGGCAGCCAATCAGCTTCTAACTGCCATGTTACAGGATGTGTTTGAAAAATTACAGTTAGGAGCTGATTGGTTGGAACTTTATCACTCTCCATTTTATCCCTTTTTAAGGCTTAGTACATCTGGGCCAATGTGTTTAGTATTATTATTTTCAAAGACTTAAAGTGCGTTGCCACATTGTGGGCTGGTTTTTCCCCAACTCCAGTCCCCAGAGACCCAAAGACCCCTACACAGTGCATGTTTTAGAGATCTGCAATTAGAATCATTAGCTCCACCTGTTGAGCTAGGTAGAATTACACCCGTTCACTAACTAGGAGATCTGTAAAACATGCACTGTCCCTGAGGACTGGAGGTGCGGCACACTGTACTTGGCACCTTTTTGCTCAATGTTCCTGCCTAGTGCCCACAGTACTCTTGGGTACAACATGTGATTCCAATGACAGGCAGCGCCTAATTGGATTTTGGTCCTGATCAGCATTGTATTCTTATTATTGGTAATAAGAATCTATTAATCTGATACATTCTGAACAATATAGGTCCTTAATATTGGAGCTCCATGCGCTTATATAGTCCTAATTACATACACTGTCTAAAAATAAAAAACTCTTTATGTGGCCAACAGTGCTTCACATACAGGCCTACGTATCTCTGAATCAGGGGTATATTTAGGTGTCCGAGCACCCCAGGCAAAGTATAGGACTGGTGCCCCCCTCCCATATTTGAAATAGGGAAGGCACGTGTGCCAAAAAAGGGGCGTGGCCACTCAATAGTACCTCAATTCAAATTACACCACAGTAGTGTGCCTTACTCACATTACACAGCACAGTAATGTACATTATTCACATTATGCTACACAGTAGTACCCCTTATACACATTATGCCACACAGTAGTGCCCATATATATATATATATATATATGGGAAGGAGTGCACGCTCCTGGGAAAGTGAGCGTGGCCTCACAATTTCATATTATGATATCAAACTATAAATATATAATCACACCCCCTACACATGCGCACACACACAATTAGCAGCCTTACACACAATACCCACAGTAGTTCTCATTACACATAATGTCCCCATTAATGATCAAAGAATGCAGCAGCCACTGTAATTGGCGCCAGGGTACAGACAAGAAACTCTACATAAACTACACCCCCCAGCAGCCGCTGCTGCATACCGTGATCATTACTGGGCATCCCTGCTAGTGAGGATCTACACAGGGTTGGAGGGATTGCTGCTGCCTCTAAAAGTGAATCTACCTACTGCCCGCGGGTGGCACCTCTGGATGGTGCCCCTCCTTGGCTGGTGCCCCTGGCGAGTGCTATCCTGGCCAATAGGAAGATACACCCCTGCTCTGAATTAATCTTTATGGCCACATTGCTGCTGAGTTCTATCACTCGTTTAGACATTATTTTGAGGAGAGCCAAAGCTTACATAAGATTAGGTCCTCATTAAAACTGATACAGCTGCATACCTTCTCTGATATTCCTATCCTCTAGGAGCTTTTTAGAACCTGATTATTACAAATACTGTAACAGATGGTACCAAAACAATACATGCTATGTCACTCTGAGATATTATATAAAAAAAAGTATTCCTTCAGATGTATTATTTATTCATTGTAAAGTATCCAGTAATTCTGATCTCCATTTTATTGAATATTGACCTCCTTCTACATAGTCATCACATTTAAAGACATTTAAACATTGATGCACACACAGTAGCACTTATAGGTGATTTCCTGATCTAATACCCCTTTTACACATGCAACGTGAATGCGCATCAACCCGGAATTTCTGCATGTATGAAAGGAATCAACCCGGGATTAAGTCCCGGGTCCACGAGCCTTCTCCCACCCAGGGTAACAGAGCTGAGAACCGGAAATTTGCCGGCTTGCTAGACCCATCTAATTTCCGGGGTGACATGTTTGAAAGTAGCATAAGAGAGTATAGCGCTATTGGATAAAATATCCCTAGACATTTTGGGCTAGAAGCATTATCGCTTGGAAAGTGGAGAGTGAAAAAGTGCAAGCTAATCAGGTCCTAACTGTCTTGTCACAGGCTGTGGGGCGTATTCATTTAGTGCTGGTTCTTTGGGCATGGCGAAAAACGGCACTTTTCAGCTGTTTATAGGCCAAATTTACATTCGACCTATTCAATGCCTGTGCCATTTTTTTTCCGACTGGTAGAAAGAAACGGCACCGTTGAAAACCATGTGGATTGGCGAATTTGCCGCCGATCCATGTGCTTTGGCGAATTTGCAGGTGTTTTCGCTCATTTTTGGGTCCATTTTCGGTCATGCCGATTCATCCAGAAAAAAATCCCAAAAAGGCATTGGCGAAAAGTGACTAAAAAATGGGCGAAAACTCCCGCAATTGAATACACCGATGTCAAATTAGCACTGAATGAATACGCCATTGTGTTTTTGTTTTTGTTTTGGTTCTAATTCCCAGCTCGTGTTTTGGTTTTTAGATTGGTTTTGCCAAAACCACCCTTTTCATGTTTTGGTTTTGGATCTGGATGATTTTTAAAAAAAAAACATAAAAACAGCTTAAATCACAGAATTTGGGGGTAATTTTGCTCCTACGGTATTATTAACCTCAATAACATTAATTTCTACTCATTTCCAGTCTATTCTGAACACCTCACAATATTTTTTTAGGCCAAAAGGTTGCACCGAAGTGGCTGTGTGACTAAGCTAAGCGACACAAGTGTGCGGCACAAACACCTGGCCCATCTAGGAGTGGCACTGCAGTTGCAGACAGGATGGCACTTAAAAAAACTAGGCCCAAAACAGCACATCATGCAAAGAAGAAAAAGAAGTGCAATGAGGTAGCTGTTTGACTAAGCTAAGCGCCACAAGTGTGCAGCACAAACACCTGGCCCATCTAGGAGTGGCACTGCCATGACAGACAGGATGGCACTTAAAAAAACTAGGCCCCAAACAGCACATGATACAAAGAAGAAAAAGAGGTGCAAGATGGAATTGTCCTTGGGCCCTCCCATCCACCCTTATGTTGTATAAACAGGACATGCACACTTTAACAGACCAATAATTTCAGCGACTGGGTCTGCCACACGACTGTGGCTGAAATGACTGGTTTATTTGAGCCCCCACCAAAAAAGAAGCATTCAATCTCTCCTTGCACAAACTGGCTCTACAGAGGCAAGATATCGACCTCATCCTCTGATTCCTCACCCCTTTCAGTGTGTACATCCTCCTCCTCACAGAGTATTAATTCGTCCCCACTTGAATCCACCATCACAGGTCCCTGTGTACTTTCTGGAGGTAATTTCTGGTAAAGGTCTTCCCGGAGGAAAGCAGGTCCTTCAGTCCAGACCAGATGTCAGCACTCGCTCCTGACTGCCCTGCATCACCGCCAGCGGGTGGGCTAGGAAATCTTATCCTTTTCCTTGCAGTCCCAGTTGCGGGAGAAAATGAAGGAGGAGCTGTTGACGGGTCACATTCCGCTTGAGTTGACAAATTTCTCACCAGCAGGTCTTTGAACTCGTGTCTGCCGGAAAGAGAGATACAACGTAGGCTTTAAACCTAGGATCGAGCACGGTGGCCAAAATGTAGTGCTCTGATTTCACCAGATTGACCACCCTTGAATCCTGGCAAAGCGAATGAAGGGCTCCATCCCTAAGTCCCACATACTTTGCGGAATCGCTCCATCTTAGCTCCTCTTTCAATTTCTCCAGCTGCTTCTGCAAAAGCCTGATGAGGGGAATGACCTGACTCAAGCTGGCAGTGTCTGAACTGACTTCACGTGTGGCAAGTTCGAAGGGTTGGAGAACCTTGCATAAGAAAGTAATCATTCTCCACTGCACTTGAGACAGGTGCATTGCCCCTTCTTTGCCTATATCGTAGGTGGATGTATAGGCTTGAATGGATGAATGGCCGTTTGCTGCTGTTGAATTCCACCTCGTTGCTGCCTCTTGCTTCAGGTGATGGCAGGGCAGGTTCAGGAGTGTTTGATGGTGCTCCAGTCTTCGGCATGCGGTGGCTGAATGCCGAAAGTGGCCCACAATTTTTCGGGCCACCAGCAGCATCTCCTGCACGCCTCTGTCAGTTTAAAAAAAATTCTGCACCACCAAATTAATTGTATGTGGAAAACATAGGACGTGCTAGAATTTGCCCAGCTGTAATGCACACACAGTATTGGTGGCATTGTCCGATATCACAAATCCCCAGGAGGGTCTAATTGGGGTAAGCCATTGTGCAATGATGTCCCTCAGTTTCCGTAAGAGTTTGTTAGTGGTGTGCCTCTTACGGAAAGCGGTGATACATAGCGTAGCCTGCCTAGAAACGAGTTGGCGTTTGCGAGATGCTGCTACTGGTGCCGCAGTGGGCTATCACAGTCATATAGTCCTTAGACTGCCCTGTTCCACTTGTCCACATGTCCGTGGTTAAGTGGACAGTGGGTACAACTGCATTTTTTAGGACACTGAGGACACTTTTTCTGATGTCTCTGTACATTCTCGGTATCACCTGCCTAGTGAAGTGGAACCTAGATGGGATTTGATACTGGGGACACAGTACCTCAAACAATTCTCTAAGTCCCACTGAACTAATGGCGGATATCGGATGCACGTCTAACACCAACATAGCTGTCAAGGACACAGTTATCCGCTTTGCAAAAGGATGACTGCTGTCATATTTCATCTTCCTCACAAAGGAAAGTGGTCCTCCGACTAGAGATGAGCGCCTGAAATTTTTCGGGTTTTGTGTTTTGGTTTTGGGTTCGGTTCCGCGGCCGTGTTTTGGGTTCGAACGCGTTTTGGCAAAACCTCACCGAATTTTTTTTGTCGGATTCGGGTGTGTTTTGGATTCGGGTGTTTTTTTCAAAAAACACTAAAAAACAGCTTAAATCATAGAATTTGGGGGTCATTTTGATCCCAAAGTATTATTAACCTCAAAAAACATAATTTACACTCATTTTCAGTCTATTCTGAATACCTCACACCTCACAATATTATTTTTAGTCCTAAAATTTGCACCGAGGTCGCTGTGTGAGTAAGATAAGCGACCCTAGTGGCCGACACAAACACCGGGCCCATCTAGGAGTGGCACTGCAGTGTCACGCAGGATGTCCCTTCCAAAAAACCCTCCCCAAACAGCACATGACGCAAAGAAAAAAAGAGGCGCAATGAGGTAGCTGTGTGAGTAAGATTAGCGACCCTAGTGGCCGACACAAACACCGGGCCCATCTAGGAGTGGCACTGCAGTGTCACGCAGGATGGCCCTTCCAAAAAACCCTCCCCAAACAGCACATGACGCAAAGAAAAAAAGAGGCGCAATGAGGTAGCTGTGTGAGTAAGATTAGCGACCCTAGTGGCCGACACAAACACCGGGCCCATCTAGGAGTGGCACTGCAGTGTCACGCAGGATGTCCCTTCCAAAAAACCCTCCCCAAACAGCACATGACGCAAAGAAAAAAAGAGGCGCAATGAGGTAGCTGTGTGAGTAAGATTAGCGACCCTAGTGGCCGACACAAACACCGGGCCCATCTAGGAGTGGCACTGCAGTGTCACGCAGGATGTCCCTTCCAAAAAACCCTCCCCAAACAGCACATGACGCAAAGAAAAAAAGAGGCGCAATGAGGTAGCTGACTGTGTGAGTAAGATTAGCGACCCTAGTGGCCGACACAAACACCGGGCCCATCTAGGAGTGGCACTGCAGTGTCACGCAGGATGTCCCTTCCAAAAAACCCTCCCCAATCAGCACATGATGCAAAGAAAAAGAAAAGAAAAAAGAGGTGCAAGATGGAATTGTCCTTGGGCCCTCCCACCCACCCTTATGTTGTATAAACAAAACAGGACATGCACACTTTAACCAACCCATCATTTCAGTGACAGGGTCTGCCACACGACTGTGACTGATATGACGGGTTGGTTTGGACCCCCCCCAAAAAAGAAGCAATTAATCTCTCCTTGCACAAACTGGCTCTACAGAGGCAAGATGTCCACCTCATCTTCACCCTCCGATATATCACCGTGTACATCCCCCTCCTCACAGATTATCAATTCGTCCCCACTGGAATCCACCATCTCAGCTCCCTGTGTACTTTGTGGAGGCAATTGCTGCTGGTCAATGTCTCCGCGGAGGAATTGATTATAATTCATTTTAATGAACATCATCTTCTCCACATTTTCTGGATGTAACCTCGTACGCCGATTGCTGACAAGGTGAGCGGCGGCACTAAACACTCTTTCGGAGTACACACTTGTGGGAGGGCAACTTAGGTAGAATAAAGCCAGTTTGTGCAAGGGCCTCCAAATTGCCTCTTTTTCCTGCCAGTATAAGTACGGACTGTGTGACGTGCCTACTTGGATGCGGTCACTCATATAATCCTCCACCATTCTATCAATGTTGAGAGAATCATATGCAGTGACAGTAGACGACATGTCCGTAATCGTTGTCAGGTCCTTCAGTCCGGACCAGATGTCAGCATCAGCAGTCGCTCCAGACTGCCCTGCATCACCGCCAGCGGGTGGGCTCGGAATTCTGAGCCTTTTCCTCGCACCCCCAGTTGCGGGAGAATGTGAAGGAGGAGATGTTGACAGGTCGCGTTCCGCTTGACTTGACAATTTTGTCACCAGCAGCTCTTTCAACCCCAGCAGACTTGTGTCTGCCGGAAAGAGAGATCCAAGGTAGGCTTTAAATCTAGGATCGAGCACGGTGGCCAAAATGTAGTGCTCTGATTTCAACAGATTGACCACCCGTGAATCCTTGTTAAGCGAATTAAGGGCTGCATCCACAAGTCCCACATGCCTAGCGGAATCGCTCCCTTTTAGCTCCTTCTTCAATGCCTCCAGCTTCTTCTGCAAAAGCCTGATGAGGGGAATGACCTGACTCAGGCTGGCAGTGTCTGAACTGACTTCACGTGTGGCAAGTTCAAAGGGCATCAGAACCTTGCACAACGTTGAAATCATTCTCCACTGCACTTGAGACAGGTGCATTCCACCTCCTATATCGTGCTCAATTGTATAGGCTTGAATGGCCTTTTGCTGCTCCTCCAACCTCTGAAGCATATAGAGGGTTGAATTCCACCTCGTTACCACTTCTTGCTTCAGATGATGGCAGGGCAGGTTCAGTAGTTTTTGGTGGTGCTCCAGTCTTCTGTACGTGGTGCCTGTACGCCGAAAGTGTCCCGCAATTCTTCTGGCCACCGACAGCATCTCTTGCACGCCCCTGTCGTTTTTTAAAAAATTCTGCACCACCAAATTCAAGGTATGTGCAAAACATGGGACGTGCTGGAATTTGCCCATATTTAATGCACACACAATATTGCTGGCGTTGTCCGATGCCACAAATCCACAGGAGAGTCCAATTGGGGTAAGCCATTCCGCGATGATCTTCCTCAGTTGCCGTAAGAGGTTTTCAGCTGTGTGCGTATTCTGGAAAGCGGTGATACAAAGCGTAGCCTGCCTAGGAAAGAGTTGGCGTTTGCGAGTTGCTGCTACTGGTGCCGCCGCTGCTGTTCTTGCGGCGGGAGTCCATACATCTACCCAGTGGGCTGTCACAGTCATATAGTCCTGACCCTGCCCTGCTCCACTTGTCCACATGTCCGTGGTTAAGTGGACATTGGGTACAACTGCATTTTTTAGGACACTGGTGAGTCTTTTTCTGACGTCCGTGTACATTCTCGGTATCGCCTGCCTAGAGAAGTGGAACCTAGATGGTATTTGGTAATGGGGGCACACTGCCTCAATAAATTGTCTAGTTCCCAGTGAACTAACGGCGGATACCGGACGCACGTCTAACACCAACATAGTTGTCAAGGCCTCAGTTATCCGCTTTGCAGTAGGATGACTGCTGTGATATTTCATCTTCCTCGCAAAGGACTGTTGAACAGTCAATTGCTTACTGGAAGTAGTACAAGTGGGCTTACGACTTCCCCTCTGGGATGACCATCGACTCCCAGCGGCAACAACAGCAGCGCCAGCAGCAGTAGGCGTTACACGCAAGGATGCATCGGAGGAATCCCAGGCAGGAGAGGACTCGTCAGAATTGCCAGTGACATGGCCTGCAGGACTATTGGCATTCCTGGGGAAGGAGGAAATTGACACTGAGGGAGTTGGTGGGGTGGTTTGCGTGAGCTTGGTTACAAGAGGAAGGGATTTACTGGTCAGTGGACTGCTTCCGCTGTCACCCAAAGTTTTTGAACTTGTCACTGACTTATTATGAATGCGCTGCAGGTGACGTATAAGGGAGGATGTTCCGAGGTGGTTAACGTCCTTACCCCTACTTATTACAGCTTGACAAAGGGAACACATGGCTTGACACCTGTTGTCCGCATTTCTGGTGAAATACCTCCACACCGAAGAGCTGATTTTTTTGGTATTTTCACCTGGCATGTCAACGGCCATATTCCTCCCACGGACAACAGGTGTCTCCCCGGGTGCCTGACTTAAACAAACCACCTCACCATCAGAATCCTCCTGGTCAATTTCCTCCCCAGCGCCAGCAACACCCATATCCTCCTCATCCTGGTGTACTTCAACACTGACATCTTCAATCTGACTATCAGGAACTGGACTGCGGGTGCTCCTTCCAGCACTTGCAGGGGGCGTGCAAATGGTGGAAGGCGCATGCTCTTCACGTCCAGTGTTGGGAAGGTCAGGCATCGCAACCGACACAATTGGACTCTCCTTGTGGATTTGGGATTTCGAAGAATGCACAGTTCTTTGCTGTGCTGCTTTTGCCAGCTTGAGTCTTTTCATTTTTCTAGCGAGAGGCTGAGTGCTTCCATCCTCATGTGAAGCTGAACCACTAGCCATGAACATAGGCCAGGGCCTCAGCCGTTCCTTGCCACTCCGTGTGGTAAATGGCATATTGGCAAGTTTACGCTTCTCCTCCGACAATTTTATTTTAGGTTTTGGAGTCCTTTTTTTTCTGATATTTGGTGTTTTGGATTTGACATGCTCTGTACTATGACATTGGGCATCGGCCTTGGCAGACGACGTTGCTGGCATTTCATCGTCTCGGCCATGACTAGTGGCAGCAGCTTCAGCACGAGGTGGAAGTGGATCTTGATCTTTCCCTAATTTTGGAACCTCAACATTTTTGTTCTCCATATTTTAATAGGCACAACTAAAAGGCACCTCAGGTAAACAATGGAGATGGATACTAGTATA
This sequence comes from Pseudophryne corroboree, assembly GCF_028390025.1. Lineage (NCBI taxonomy): Eukaryota > Metazoa > Chordata > Amphibia > Anura > Myobatrachidae > Pseudophryne > Pseudophryne corroboree. Next base: position 723,697,366 of record NC_086446.1, read on the forward strand.
CAATTATGGACTGCCTGCCGACTGCAGACACAGGGGTAGCCACAGCCGTGAACTACCGTACTGTACTGTGTCTGCAGCTAATATAGACTGGTTGATAAAGAGAAGATGTCTATGTAACTATGTATGTATAAAGAAGACTGAAAAAAATCCACGGTTAGGTGGTATACAATTATGGACGGACTGCCTGCCGAGTGCAGACACAGAGGTAGCCACAGCCGTGAACTACCGTACTGTACTGTGTCTGCAGCTAATATAGACTGGTTGATAAAGAGAAGATGTCTATGTAACTATGTATGTATAAAGAAGAATGAAAAAAAACCACGGTTAGGTGGTATACAATTATGGACGGACTGCCTGCCGAGTGCAGACACAGAGGTAGCCACAGCCGTGAACTACCGTACTGTACTGTGTCTGCAGCTAATATAGACTGGTTGATAAAGAGAAGATGTCTATGTAACTATGTATGTATAAAGAAGAATGAAAAAAATCCACGGTTAGGTGGTATTACAATTATGGACGGACTGCCTTCCGAGTGCAGAGACACAGAGGTAGCCACAGCCGTGAACTACCGTACTGTGTCTGCTGCGACTGGATGATAAATGATATAAAAAATATATATATATCACTACTGCAGCCGGACAGGTATATATTATATATTATATAATGACGGACCTGCTGGACACTGTCTGTCAGCAGAATGAGTTTTATTTTTATAGAATAAAAAAAAAAAAACACACAAGTGAAGTCACACGACGAGTGTTTAACTTTTTCAGGCAATCACAATATAAGTATACTACTAACTATACTGGTGGTCAGTGTGGTCAGGTCACTGGTCAGTCACACTGGCAGTGGCACTCCTGCAGCAAAAGTGTGCACTGTTTAATTTTAATATAATATGTACTCCTGGCTCCTGCTATAACCTATAACTGGCACTGCAGTAGTGCTCCCCAGTCTCCCCCACAATTATAAGCTGTGTGAGCTGAGCAGTCAGACAGATATATAATATATATAGATGATGCAGCACACTGGCCTGAGCCTGAGCAGTGCACACAGATATGGTATGTGACTGACTGAGTCACTGTGTGTATCGCTTTTTTCAGGCAGAGAACGGATATATTAAATAAACTGCACTGTGTGTCTGGTGGTCACTCACTATATAATATATTATGTACTCCTGGCTCCTGCTATAACCTATAACTGGCACTGCAGTAGTGCTCCCCAGTCTCCCCCACAATTATAAGCTGTGTGAGCTGAGCAGTCAGACAGATATATATAATATTATATATAGATAATAGATGATGCAGCACACTGGCCTGAGCCTGAGCAGTGCACACAGATATGGTATGTGACTGACTGAGTCACTGTGTGTATCGCTTTTTTCAGGCAGAGAACGGATATATTAAATAAACTGCACTGTGTGTCTGGTGGTCACTCACTATATAATATATTATGTACTCCTGGCTCCTGCTATAACCTATAACTGGCACTGCAGTAGTGCTCCCCAGTCTCCCCCACAATTATAAGCTGTGTGAGCTGAGCAGTCAGACAGATATATATAATATTATATATAGATAATAGATGATGCAGCACACTGGCCTGAGCCTGAGCAGTGCACACAGATATGGTATGTGACTGACTGAGTCACTGTGTGTATCGCTTTTTTCAGGCAGAGAACGGATATATTAAATAAACTGCACTGTGTGTCTGGTGGTCACTCACTATATAATATATTATGTACTCCTGGCTCCTGCTATAACCTATAACTGGCACTGCAGTAGTGCTCCCCAGTCTCCCCCACAATTATAAGCTGTGTGAGCTGAGCAGTCAGACAGATATATATATAATATATTATATATAGATAATAGATGATGCAGCACACTGGCCTGAGCCTGAGCAGTGCACACAGATATGGTATGTGACTGAGTCACTGTGTGCTGTGTATCGCTTTTTTCAGGCAGAGAACGGATTATAAAGTAAACTGCACTGTCCTCACTAGTAAACTCTCTCCACTCAGTCTCTACACTTCTACAGTAACAGTACTCCTCCTAGTCAGCTCCAGTAAATCTCTCTCAGTCTCTTATAATCTAAATGGAGAGGACGCCAGCCACGTCCTCTCCCTATCAATCTCAATGCACGTGTGAAAATGGCGGCGACGCGCGGCTCCTTATATAGAATCCGAGTCTCGCGATAGAATCCGAGCCTCGCGAGAATCCGACAGCGTCATGATGACGTTCGGGCGCGCTCGGGTTAACCGAGCAAGGCGGGAAGATCCGAGTCGCTCGGACCCGTGAAAAAAAACATGAAGTTCTGGCGGGTTCGGATTCAGAGAAACCGAACCCGCTCATCTCTACCTCCGACTTCCCCTCTGGGATGACGATCGACTCCCAACAGCAACAACAGCAGCGGCAGCAACAGCAGGTACTCAAGGATCCTCCGGAGGAATCCCGGTTAGGAGAGGACTCCTCAGTCTTGCCAGTGACATGGCCTGCAGGACTACTGACATTCCTGACTGGGGAGGAAGTTGAAGGGTTTTAGGTATCAGTGGACTGCTTACGCTCTTACCCAAAGTTTCACAACTTGACACAGACTTCTGATGAATGCGCAGCAGGTGACGTATAAGGGTGGATGTTCCTAGGTGGTTAACATCCTTACCCCTACTTATTACAGATTGACAGAGGCAACACGCGGCTTGACACCTGTTGTCCAGATTTGTGGATAAATAATTCCACACCGAAGAGGTGGTTGTTTTGGTATTTTGCCCAGGCATCACAATGGGCTTATTCATCCCACGGACAACAGGTGTCTCCCCCGGGGCCTGATTTATACAAACCACATCACCATCAGAATTCTCATTGTCAACTTCCTCTTCACCGCCAGCAACAACCATATCCTCATCCTGGTGTACTTCAACAGTGACATCTTCAATTTTAATCAGAAACTGGACTGTGGGTTCTACTTTCAGCACTTGCAGAGGGCATGCAAATGGTGGAAGGAGCCACCTCTTCCCGTCCAGTGTTGGGAAGGTCAGGCATCACAACCGCAGACACACTTGGACTCTCCTTGGGGATTTGTGATACCATCTTAGAACGCACAGTTCTTTTCTGTGCTCTTTCCAGCTTATCTCTTATAATTTTTCTAGCGGGAGGATGAGGGCTTCCATTGTCATTTGAAGCTGAACCACTACTCATGAACATAGGCCATGGCCTTAGCCGTTCCTTGCCACTCCGTGTCATAAATGGCATATTGGCAAGTTTACTTTTCTCCTCAGACTATTTACATTTTTTTGGGGGGGGAGGGGGGTCTTTTTACTGAACTTTGGCTTTTTGGATTTTACATGCCCTCTACTATCACATTGGGCATCGGCCTTAGCAGATGACGTTGATGGGATTTCATCGTCTATGTCATGACTAGTGGCAGCAGCTTCAGCACTAGGAGGAAATGGTTCTTGATCTTTCCCTATTTTATCCTCCAAATTTTTGTTCTCCATTATTTTTCTGGAGTTATATAACAATATGCGGTACAGGAAAGCATACCTCTACACCACACAGGGCAAGCCCTGTGAAAATTATTTGGATTAAATATTAATAACCCCTTTATTTGGAGTTTATAATGTACAGCACAGGACAGCACCACTGAACTTAAATGGCAGCACCACTGGACTGGATTTATATGGAATTATGTAGATTTATATGGAATTATTTGGCAGGATCACTGGTTTTATATGCCAGTACCACTGGAATTGTATGGCAGGATCACTGGAATTATATGGCAGTACCACTGGACATATACGGCAGTATCACTGGACTGGATTTATACACCAGTACCACTGGAATTATATGGCAGGATCGCTGGATTTATATGCCAGTACCACTGGAATTATACGGCAGGATCACTGGATTTATACGCCAGTGCCACTGGAATTATATGGCAGGATCACTGGATTTATACACCAGTACCATTGGGATTATACGGCACAATCACTGGATTTATATGCCAGTACCACTGGAATTATATGCCAGTACCACTGGAATTATACAGCAGGATCACTGGACTTATACGGCAGTACCACTGGACATATACGGCCGTATCACTGGACTGGATTTATACGCCAGTATCATTGGAATTATACGGCAGGATCACTGGATTTATACGCCAGTGCCACTGGAATTATCTGGCAGGATTACGGGATTTATACGCCAGTACCACTTGAATTATACGGCAGGATCACTGGAATTATACGGCAATACCACTGGATTTTTACGGCAGTACCACTGGACATATACGGCAGTATCATTGGACTGGATTTATATGTCAGTACCACTGGAATTATACGGCAGGATTACTGGGTTTATACGGCAGGATCACTGCAATTATACGGCAGGATCACTGGACTGGATTTATACGCCAGTACCACTGGAATTATATGGCAGGATCACTGGAATTATACGGCAGGATCACTGGATTTATACGCCAGTATCACTTGAATTATATGGCAGGATCACTGGATTTATATGCCAGTACCACTGGAATTATACGGCAGGATCACTGGATTTATACGCAGTACCACTGGACATACAGTAGACAGCAGTATCAATGGACATATACGGCATTACCACTGGACATATACAGCAGCACAGGGACAACACCACTGGCAGCAGAGGATACCACCACTGTGACTTGACTGATGCAGAACAAGACACGGACACTGGACTGATGCAGCACAACACAGCACCACTGGACTGGACTTATACAGCAGCACTGGACATATGGCAGCAGAGGAGACACCACCACTGTGACTGGACTGATGCAGCACAAGACACTAACATTGAACTGATGCAGGACACTGAGGACAGAGACACATCCTCTCTCTACACTCTCCAGTGCCGGAGTGAAAATGGCGGTGACTTATATGGAATCCAAATCTTGCGAGAATCTGACAGTGGTATGATGACGTTTTGCATCGTTCTGGTTTCCGAGTCAGGCGGGAGAACCCGAGCCTGACTCAGATCTGGGCTCGGGTGGTGAAGTTTGGGCGGGTTCGGTTCTCTGAGAACCGAACCCGCTCATCTCTAGTTCCAAGCGATGATGCATCTAGCCCTTTGCAGCTTCCAGATTCCTGATATTTGCACGGTCAACTTCTGGCTTCTTTACTCTATTTGTTTTAGCATTTTGCTACTTTAGAAGTTATTCTTTTGTGTTAATCAATAAAAGGTATATTTTCTTATATACGTGTTTTCCACCAATTACTGCATAGCAATATGGGTGTGGTATGTTAGATAGAATGGACTTAGGTCGACAGTGTCTAGGTCGACCACTACTGGTCGACAGTAAGTAGGTCGACATGGACTCTAGGTCGACATGTACTAGGTTGACATGAGAAAAGGTCGACATGAGTTTTTTTACATTGTTTTTGTCTCGTTTTCTTCGTAGAGTGACGGGGAACCCCAATTAGTGCACCGTGTCCCTTCGCTTGCCATGCTTCGGGCAAGGTGCCTCGCTCCGCTTCGCTCAGCACAGGTTACCGTTCCCAATTGTAGTCCACGTGGATCGTAAAGTATGTAAAAGTTCAAAACATTAATAATGAAAAACTCATGTCGACCTTTTGTCATGTCAACCTAGTACGTCGACCTAGAGTCCCTGTCGACCTAGAAACCATGTCGAACTAGACACTGTCGACCTAAGTCTTGTCGACCTAGAGACCGGATCCCATCAATACTACTTTTGTGTATTTACTTTTATTGCTTTCTACTACATTGTAACTATTACATATGGTACATTGTACCATTTGACTGTAAAATTCTGTTATGCATTTCAGGAAAATACAGTATAAAGGGTCTACAGTGCAGTGTATTATTATTATTATCCTTTATTTATATGGCGCCACAAGGGTTCCGCAGCGCCCAATTACAGAATACATAAACAAATAATCAAACAGGAAAACAGCAACTTACAGTTGATGACAGTATAGGACAAGTACAGGGTAAATAAACATAGTTACATCAGCAGATGACACTGGAATAAGTATCAGGTGGCAGAAGACTGCTGGATGTGGTGCAGTTGAAGATTATTAAATTAAGAAAGAATAAGCACATGAGGGAAGAGGGCCCTGCTCGTGAGAGCTTACATTCTAAAGGGGAGGGGTAGACAGACAGGGGTGACACAGATGGGGTACATAGAGAGTGTAGAACAGAGGGTTAGGATGAGATTTGGCTGGGTTTGGTGAAGAAGTGGGTCTTGAGAGATCATTTGAAGTTTTGTAGAGAGGTGGAGAGTCTTAGGGGGAGAGGTAGGGAATTCCAAAGAAGTGGTGCAGCACGTGAAAAATCTTGGAGGTAGGAGTGGGAGGAAGTAATCCGTAGACAGGAGAGTCGGCATGCATTAGCAGAGCGAAGAGGACGGGTGGGAGTGTAAAGGGAGATAAGGTCAGAGATGTAGATGGGAGAGGAGTGGGTGAGGGCTTTGTAAGCGAGTGTGAGAAGTTTGAAATGGATTCTGAAAGGGAAGGGGAGCCAGTGAAGGTCTAGTAAGAGAGGAGAGGTGGACGTAGTGCGTTTGGTGAGGAAGATGAGCTGGGCAGCAGCATTGAGGATAGATTGGAGTGGAGAGAGGTATTTGTCAGGAATGCCAGTCAGGAGCAGATGACAGTAGTACAGTCTGGAGATGACCAGTGAGTGGATAAGAGTCTTAGTAGCATCCTGGGTCAGAAAGGGTCTGATCCTGGAAATATTTTTTAGATGAAAATGGCAGGTTTGTGATAGGTGCTGAATGTGTGGTTTGAAGGAGAGGGAGGAGTCAAGGATTACTCCAAGACAGCGCACTTGTGGGCTAGAGGAGATAGTAGTGCCATCAATAGATAATGAGATTGTAGGAGGTGAGGTAATGCGGGAGGGAGGAAAGATGATCAGCTCTGTCTTAGACATGTTAAGTCTAAGAAAGCGCTGGGACATCCAGGAAGACGTAGCAGAGAGACAGCTGGAGATGCGAGTGAGGAGAGCAGGGGAGAGGTCTGGAGAGGAAAGATAGATTTGGGTGTCATCAGCATAGAGATGATATTGGAAACCAAAAGAACTAATGAGCTTACCTAGTGAGGACGTATCGAGAGAGAAGAGAAGAGGACCAAGGACAGAACCTTGGGGTACCCCTACAGTTAGTGGAAGTGAGGGGGAGGTGGAGTCATGAGAAGAGACAGAGAATGAACGGTCAGAGAGGTAGGAAGACAGCCAAGAGAGGGCAGTGTCACGCAGACCAATGGAGTGAAGAATTTGCAGTAGGAGAGGATGGTCCACAGTGTCAAAAGCAGCAGAGAGATCAAGTAGAATAAGTATAGAGTAGTGTCCCTTAGATTTAGCAGCATGGAGGTCATTGCATACTTTTGTAAGGGCAGTTTCAGTGGAGTGTAGAGGACGGAAGCCAGACTGGAATGGGTCAAGCAGTGAGTGTGAGGAAAGAAAGGAAGTAAGGCGGTTGTAGACAATACGCTCAAGGACTTTGGAGGCAAAAGGGAGGAGAGAGATGGGTCGGTAGTTGGAGAGAGTGTTTGGATCAAGTGTAGGTTTTTTAAGAATAGGAGAGATGAGTGTATGCTTGAAGGCAGAGGGGACAGTGCCTGATGAGAGGGACAGATTGAGAAGGTGGGAAAGATGGGAACAAGCAGAAGGAGAGAGGTAGCAGAAGTAAGGGATTCATTGTATGTGGAAGTGGCTTGTTCAGGGCATGAAAGAGAGAGAATAGGAGAGAGAAGTGAGTCAAACAAGGAGGAAAGGAATGTGGTGTCAATAGCTTCAATGTTACGCTTAGTGATGGTAGCCTTGGGAGGTAGAGATGGGGAAGTCGAGAGAGATAGGTTAAAGGAGAGCAGGTGGTAGTCAGAGAGGGGAAATGGGGAGTTTGAAAAATCAGAAATATCACAGCGGTGAGTGAAGACCAGATCCAGTGAGCTCCCATTCACATGGGAGGGTGAGGAGGTCCATTGGGAGAGACCAAGTGAAGAGGTGAGGTTAAGGAGTTTAGAGGCAGGGGATTGTGTGGGGATGTCAATAGGGATGTTGAAATCGCCTAGGATAATGGAGGGAATGTCAGAAGAGAGGAAGTGAGGAAGCCAGGAAGCAAAGTTGTCAATGAATTTGGAAGCAGTACCAGGGGGGTGGTAAATGACAGCTACTCTAAGATGGACTGGTTGGAAGAGGCGTATGGCATGGACCTCAAATGTAGAGAATGTAAGGGATGGTTCTGGTGGTATGAGTTGGTGGCGACCCCCAGGTCGGGGTGTGTGTGTGAATGTGAGACCCCCAGCAGAGAGAGCAGCAGGAGAAGTAGTGTCAGAGGGTGTAATCCAAGTTTCAGTAATGGCTAGTAGGTGTAGGGAGTTGGAAATGAAAAGGTCATGAGTGGGGACCTGTTTGTTACAAACAGATCTGGCATTCCAGAGGGCACAGGATAGGGGGTATGAGTTTGTGGGAGAGATGTGAATGAGATTATCAGGGTTGCTGTAGCGATGAGGTGAGATTAACTTTGAGGGCAGGGATGATGAGAGAGTAGTGATGGTGCGGGTGCCTGAGCTGGAAGGGGAAACTGCAAGAGGTGGGCAGGGAGGGAGGTCATTGTGATGTGGATGGGGGTATGGGGAGGTGACAGGGAATGGAGAAAGGGAGCAGGGCTGGGTTGTTGGGTAGCAGGACCATGGGGCAGAGGTAAATGAAAGTGGGGTAACAGGAAAGGAGGGGGAAGGAAACAGAGGGATGGAGGGGAGACAGAGGAGGAGGTGTAGGAGACTAGGGTGGAAGGATAAAGATACATTATTAGGTAGACACTGAGTGATGTGGGGAGTATAAGAAAGCCTTGACATAGTGTTAAGTAGGTAAATAGGTTGAGGGAAAGTGGAAGTAGGAGAGGAGACTGTAAGGGAATCAGAGCAGAAGAATGGCAGAAATGCAGGTGAGAAAAGCAGTGTAGTCTCAATGGGTGTAGATTTTGTATGAAAGAGTCAAAAGCGTAGATAAAGTGGGTGCAGAAATGTATTTGGGCTGTAAGAAATGAAAGGATTGTGAGAGGGTTAATGTGAGAGGGTTCATGTATAAAAACAGAAAAGAAATATGTCAGCATGTTATTATACATGGTCCAAATTGCAATATACCCTCTGTTCTTAATTAATGCCATATATTAATAAAAAATGGAAAGACAATTATTGTTGGCACTTGTCACTGCAACTATAAATATGTATGTCTCTGGCACGTTTTGTGTAAAACACGAGAAAAGTAACTATTGTTTAGGATTTCTGTTTCATTGGCTCCCACTACTCCTCAGAATCCAGTTCAAACTCTTTCACCCTTACTTACAAACCCTGAAACTACTCATCCCACCCAGAGTAACTTCTAACCTCATCTCTGCCCACACTACTTCTCGCCCTTTCTGCTCATCCTCCGACCACTGTCAGAATAGGCACCTCCCCCCCCCCCCATTTTTCCAATAGGGACATACGGCGCATGCCTCTCTGGGAAGGGGCATGACAAAATTAATCCCAGAGAAAGCCCATACTATGATGTCCCTTCCCACATATAGATAGATAGATAGATAGATAGATAGATAGATAGATAGATAGATAGATAGATAGATAGATAGATTATACACCCTCATTTATAGAACACTGCAAGAAAATAGATTTGGACACAAATCTTCTTTATACCACATTCATGCACTCTACCCGAGAGCTTGCCCCATTCAGCCACAATACCCCTCTCTAAATAACAAATTTCAATATACTGCTACACCCGGGACTTAAACCCACAACCTGCTGCATCCCAGCCAAACCCCACCTACCGAGCCACTTGAACCCGAATACAAAAAACGACAACATTTCTAACTATATGAAGCTACATGTACCCTGTAAAAAATAACCAGCACCATAATTGAGAATATCCATGCAGTGTGCAGAAACACATCCAATCTCTTGCCACACACTACATAGATCTGCCCAGACGCAACGCTGATCCCCCCTTCACAAAGTACAAGGTAAGCTTCAAATAGTTAAAACTCTCCAGCTTGGAATTCTCTAGCTTTCTATGCTAGGGCAGATAGCTCAATGAATAGAGTGTCCGACTGCAATGTCATAGGCAACGGGTTCGAATCCCGGGTACATCAGCATCCCGAAATGCAATAAAGGACAGTGCGACAGAACAACAACGAGCTATCACGTCAAGTCCATGAATGATATATAGGAATGAGCGACAAAAGGGGTGGGGGTAGGAGACAGGTGATGGTTAGGAGATGCTGGGCTTCAAAAAGGGGGGAAGCTGCAAGTGAAAGTAATTAGATAATTCAGAATTGACAAGTGCCGCCAACAGCGCCCCCTACACTGCAGCGCTATGTGCTGAGCACACTCCGCACACACCTAGTTACGGCCCTGTCACTATCCACGTCACCCGTACTTCTTTGCCCTTCAGTGACATTGTTTGCTCACACATACAAAGGCATT